>NC_041392.1:405726905-405926861 GCF_002162155.2 Triticum dicoccoides
AGCAGGATTGACCTCCTTCACAGGCGAAGTTCTGGCGGAAAATTTCCCCAATCCAACCAGGGATGAATGGGTGTGCTTCATATCCTACTTGTTGAGAGGCATCGGGTTTCCAATCCACCCCTTCCTCTGAGGTCTTCTGAAGTACTATGGTCTCCAACTGCACAATCTCATGCTTGGTTCCATTCTGAACATCGCGGGCTACGTTGCTCTGTGCGAGCTATTCCTGGGCTGCGAGGCCCATTTCGAGCTATGGAGGAAACTATTCTGCCTCATCCCTCGCTCCCAAAAGGGATCTATATTCAAGGTTGTCGGCGCCGAAATATGGCTCATAGCTGAGACTGGATACATATCTGGCACACCGAAGAAGGCCTCTGAATAGTGGCCCTCAGAATGGTTCTATATTGAGGACATAGCTCTCCTTGACCCAGTCCGAGTTGGCCTTCCCGAATTTACCAGTGCTCCATTGAAGAAACGCCATAGCTGGCACCCTCGGAGCCTCGAGGGGGAAGATAGTACGAAAGTCCAACAATTAATGGGAAAGATAAGGACACTTGCATAGTCTGGATTATCAATAATTGATGTAATGGCCATTTCCATAGTGCGAGGTGTTCAGCCGCTCCAATTTAGGGGGCTTCCCATGTGGCACTATAATGGGGAAGACGACGCCTCAAGTTGTGGGCGAAAGGGTCCGGATTCCCTTTCCGCCCTAGCCGCTATACTAGCCGATCTGTATAAAGGGGAGAAAGAGGAGTTGACTCGTCTTACGGCTCGAGAATGATTCTCTATGTACAATCCTCCTAGCTGGGTGAGTTTTAATCCCATTACTCTACTCAATCCTCTCCCTGAGTCATGCTTAATTGGCATTAACCCTTCCATTTGTAACAGGAATGGCAGAAGGTTATAGCGGGGATCTATAGCCCTGCTCCTCAGCCGGAGAACCGTAACCGGGACCTTGACCCCGGATACGAAGAAGATCTGGACTATTTGTAGAGCTCGGGGAGGGAGTATTCTACCACACGAGCTATGATGGCACAGTAGTGGCAATCGTGGCCGACTATCCCGGCCTCCTTCCTGCCTCACATGTAAGTAATCAAGAGACACCTTCTTCGAAAGAGCTTCCTCATTACACCTCACCCACTGCACTATTTCGTTCTCCAAAGGGGAGGCGCCCGACACCTCAACGTGCACCAGAGGCATCTCCTAGGAGAGCGATGCCGCGCTGAGCAAATCTTCGAAGAGAAAGGCGAACGACAATACGGCAGAACCTTCATTAAAGAGGTATGATTTTTAATCATGCCTCCTGGAAGTAACATCAAACTGTGACATTATCCACTATGTCTTATCAGGAAAAATGTTCGCTGGATTATGTCCGGGAATCCTACCGGCCATGCCTCCACAAGTCAGGCTCCAGACCCTACTGAGGGAGTCCTGGATTAGGGGGTGTTTGGGTAGCCAGACTATACCTTCAGCCGGACTCCAGGACTATGAAGATACAAGATTGAAGACTTCGTCCCGTGTCCGGATGGGACTTTCCTTGGCGTGGAAGGCAAGTTTGGCGATGCGGATATTCAAGATCTCCTATCATTGTAACCGACTCTATGTAACCCTAACACTATCCAGTGTCTATATAAACCGGACGGTTGTAGTCCGTAGGCAATCAACTCCATATACAACAATCATACCATAGGCTAGCTTCTAGGGTTTAGCCTCCTTGATCTCGTGGTAGATCTACTCTTGTACTACCCATATCATCAATATTAATCAAGCAGGACGTAGGGTTTTACCTCCATCAAGAGGGCCCGAACCTGGGTAAAACATCGTGTTCCCTGCCTCCTGTTACCATCCGGCCTAGACGCACAGTTCGGGACCCACTACCCGAGATCCGCCGGTTTTGACACCAACATTGGTGCTTTCATTGAGAGTTCCTCTATGCCGTCGCAATCAGGAAGGATGCCTCCTCCCGTATTTAAAGACGGCACTGTTTCTAAGGGAGCCTTGGCTGTCGGCCAAACTCTCCGGCTAGGTGGTTTCCTCATGACCGCCTGTTCGGCTGTTGCGCCGACGGTGACCTCTCAGGTCATCAAAAGCAACCTACACGTCGGCTCGGAGCTCGTCGAGCAGCTAGATCCAATGGAGCTCTCTTCCGTAAACGAGCTCTTGGATCGCATCACCGCCCTGGGGGTCGCTACGGATTACGACCAGGTTGGGCTTAAACCCGATCTAAGAGAAATTAACTCTCCCCAAGTCACCCACCACGTTGCCGTGGTAGAGGCACAGAGCGGCGACCCTTCATCTATTTTAAGGACTAGCTACGTCCGAATTCCTGACTCCTCCAAGCCGGATACCCGCGGAGAGGAGGATGTAACTCAAGACCTGAGCTTAGGATCAGGCAACGGGCTAGATTCGTTGGACAACATCCAAGAATCCGAACTTCAGAGTTTGGAAACTCTTCGGACTCCGAATCTTGGATTGGGTGAGGTTTCAGATTCAACGACACCCGCCCACCTGAACATAAGCGATCTCTCCCAAATCAGGCAGAGGCCCGAGGAAACAGTACATCATTACTGGGCCAGATTCCTCCTGGTTATGAACAGGATAAAGGATTGCCACGAGGGAGACGCAATCTCAATTTTCTGCAGTAATTGCACGGACGAGGGAATCCTTAACGCCGTAAGTCGTCGTGATATTACACGCTTCGCTGACTTGGCGTCCATAGTACAAAAATACTGTGCGATGGAAAGCGCCTGGAAAACCGAAATAAAATTTTGGGATAATTCGGCCTTGAATAGTAATCCCGTCTGAACTAAGAGGGTGCATCATCATAGGACACCCGGGATAAACACCAAAAAGCCAAAACCCTCTACAGGGCATGGAACCATACTGGAAAGGTGGCTTGATGGACCCTATAGAATCCACAGTATAGAGGATGCCACACCAACTCATAGCTTTAGAGCATGTTGGATACTCCGGCAGGTGGCCAAAATTGGCGAGGACCTCTTAATTCTGGAGGCCGCAGAAAGCCAGCCCGAGGACACCAGTACCGTTCTCATATTCTTCGAGACTTTCGCATCAAACAGTATGTGAAAAAGAACACTCCACAGCCTCGCCGAAGTCTATCAAGTTGCAAAATAAATCCATGGAGCGACACTGCTATTACCTTCAACGCAAGTGATGAACCTAGATTCTGAACAGCCCGAGCACCAGCCGCATTAGTCCTCAGTCCCATAGTGGACGGCTTTCGCCTCACCAAGGTGCTCATGGATGGAGGCAGCGGACTGAACCTCATTTATGAGGAAACCCTTCAAAAAATGGAAATAGACTGGAACCGCATCGAGCGAAGCAGCACAACCTTTAGACGAGTAATCCCCAGTCGGGAAGCGCGCTGCATAGGAAAAATCACACTAGATGTGGTGTTCGGCACGCCGGATAATTACAGGTCCGAAGAAGTCACGTTTCAGGTGGCCCCGTTCAAAAGCGGATATCACACTTTACTGGGACGAGAAGCATTCTCAATCTTCCAAGCAATACCCCATTACGGGTACATGAAGCTGAAGATGCCCGGGCCGAACGGAATTATCACTCTAGCTAGTGATCCGGACGTAGCACTCCGCGCTGAAAACAAGACGGCCGCATTAGCCCTTGAGGCACTATCCAAAGCCTTATCGGCCGAGGAATTGACTGCGCTGCGCTCCACGGTTAACAGGGATGATGTGATACTCGATAAGAGATCCAAATCCACATCCTTCAAGCCAGCTGACGAAATAGTCAAATTCCAGGTCCATCCAACGGACCCCAATAAAACAGCTTCCATCGGGGCATGACTGAACCCTGATGTAGATGCCACACTGCGAGAGTTCCTACGAGAGAACTGGGACATTTTCGCCTGGCACCCTTCAGACATGCCAGGGATCCCACGCAGGCTGGCCGAACACAGCTTAAATATCCTAAAAGGATTCAAACCTGCCAAACAAGCCCTTCGGCGTTTTTCCGAACCCAAGAGACAGGCTATGGGAGAGGAGCTAGCCAAGCTATTGGAGGCCGGATTCATTAGAGACATAAAACATCTGGACTGGCTAGCAAACTTGGTGATGGTATCAAAGAAGGACAAATCCTGGCGCCTGTGTGTCGATTTTAAAGACCTCAACAAGGCTTGCCCAAAGGATCCCTTCCCCCTCCCCCGTATCGATCAAATTATCGATGCCACCGCAGGACACGACTCGTTGTGTTTCCTCGACGCATACTCCGGCCATCAAATCAAGATGGCAGAATCAGACCAAGCCGCAACAGCATTCATCACACCATACGGCCCATTCTGCTTCAACACAATGCCCTTCGGGCTGAAAAAAGCCGGCGCAACATATCACGGCATGATCCAGACATGTCTGGCAAATCAGATCGACAAAACAGTGGAGGCGTATGTTGATGATGTGGTCGTCAAATCAAGACATGTCGAATCTCTAGTAGACGACTTGAGTCTTACATTCGATAACCTCCGAAAATATGACATCAAGCTCAACCCGAAAAAATGCATCTTCGGCGTTCCAGCCGGAAAGCTCTTGGGCTTCATTGTATCCGGTAGAGGAATTGAAGCAAATCTAGCCAAGATCCGAGCTTTGTCACAATTGGATATCCCAAAGGACCTCAAACAAATACAAAATTTAACCAGATGCGTGGCGGCTTTAAGCCGCTTCATCTCCCGCTTGGGAGAAAAGACACTACCCCTCTATCGCCTCCTTCGGCGCACCGAACACTTTGAGTGGACGGAGGCCGCCACAACCGGACTTGATGAAATAAAAGCCATATTGGCCACAAACCCAGTCCTGGCCGCGCCGAACACCGGCGAACCAATGTTATTGTACATTGCAGCAACACATCAAGTTGTCAGCGAAGTGCTCGTTGTCGAGCGGGAAACGGATGGACACAAATTCCCCCTTCAAAGGCCGGTCTACTACCTATCCACTGTCCTCACTCCATGCAAATCACGGTACCCGCAGTATCAAAAGATTGCATACGCGGTATTCATGGCATCCCGGAAGCTACGACACTACTTTCAAGAGTGTTCCATAATAGTAGCCTCGGAAGTACCACTCAATGATATTATCAACAACCGCGACGCAATGGGCCGGATTGCAAAATGGGCCATCGAGCTTCTCCCGTTCGATATAACCTATAAGCCACGGCGAGCTATTAAATCGCAAGTTTTGGCCAACTTCGTCGCAGAATGGACGAAGGCCGAGCTCCCTAAAGAGTACGACACATATTCAAACTGGATTATGCATTTCGACGGCTCCAAAATGTTGGCCGGACTGGGGGCTGGCATCGTCCTGACGTCCCCCACAGGAGACACAGTCCAATATGTGCTCCAAATCATGTACATGGATTCCAACAATGCAGCCGAATATGAGGCCCTCCTACATGGTCTCCGGATAGCAGTATCCATGGGTATCCAGCGCCTAGAGGTACGCGAGGATTACCGCAACAACGCCTCGCGATATCCCAAATAAATGGAGACTTCGACGCCAAGGACCCAAAAATGGCAGCTTACCGCAACGCCGTCCTAAAAATGCCAGCTCGGTTCGAAGGGCTGGAGTTTCACCATATAGCCCGAGAAAACAATCAAGCAGCGGACGTCCTGGCACGCATCAGAGCAAAACGCGATGCAGTCCCCCCCAACATCTTTTTGGAAAGATTGTTCAAGCCATCCGTAGCATGGGAGGGGGAACCCGCAAATAACAGCCCGGACCCAGCTGCACCACTCGATGCCGAACAATCTGACACAATTGGAGGCTCTACCAATGAAATTACACCTTCAGCCCACGTAATAATGGCGGTCATCGCCCCGTGGACAGAACCATTCCTAGCCTACCTTACTAGGCAGGAACTCCTGGAGGACCAAAACGAGGCCCGCTGCATAGTGCGGCGATCTAAAGCCTATAGAGTCCATGAGGGAGAGCTTTATAAGAAAAGCACTACCGGAGTCCTTCAAAGGTGCATCTCCGAAGAGGAAGGGCGGAACCTTCTGGCTGAAATTCATGCTGGACTCGGTGGCCACCACGTGCTGCTTGGTCCCTTGTTAGCAAGGCTTTCCGTACAGGCTTTTATTGGCCGACGGCCCGGGCAGACGCTCAGGACCTAGTCCAACGATGCGCTGGTTGCCAACTTTTTGCCAACCAAAGCCATATGCCACCCACCGCACTCCAAACTATACCCAACACCTGGCCTTTTGCGGTCTGGGGGCTTGACATGGTCAGACCCCTTAAAGGTGGGACCAATAGGAAAAAATACTTACTGGTCATGGTGGATAAGTTCACCAAATGGATAGAAGCCAAGCCTGTTAAAACGGCTGAATTCGGACCTGTGATAGACTTCATATCCGGGGTTGTACACCATTATGGCGTCCCCCACAGCATCATAACCGATAACGTACAAACTTTACCGCCGACGAGGTAAAACTCTGGTGCAAAAACATGGGCATCAAGCTCGATTATGCTTCCGTCTATCACCCACAAACCAACGGCCAGGTCGAACATGCAAATGGTCTTATCATGAGCGGCATTAAACCCAAACTGGTGCGGTCCCTCAAGGAATCTAACACGCACTAGGTAGAGGAGCTCGACTCTGTGCTATGGGGGCTGCAGACCACGCCAAATCGCACCACCGGATACGCACCATTTTTTATGGTGTACGGCGCAGAGGCAGTTCTGCCCTGCGACATAATTCATGACTCACCTAGAGTGCGCATGTACGAAGAAAGAGAAGCCGAGCTCGATCGGCAGGACAACTTGGACGCCCTGGAGGAGGAGCTTGACGTGGCAAAAGCCCGTTCCGCATTTTATCAACAGCAGGCCCGAAGATATCAAAGCAGAGAAGTACGGGCCAAAAATTACAATGTTGGCAAACTAGTTCTACGCCTGCCGGATAAGAAAAAGGACAAACTCAAGCCCAAGTGGGAAGGTCCATTCATAATCGACCAAGTCCCGACTGGCGGGGCGTACCGCCTGCGTGATGCGTCGGATAACCGACTCGAGCCGAACCCGTGGAACGCCACCCGTCTCCGAAGATTCTATGCCTAGCGCCGGACTCTGTGTTCGTCTCCTTCCTCTGTCCATTTTTTGCATTTTTCTGTCTTACATTTCTCTCCTTCCCCTCTTTTCTTTTATAGCCCTCAAAGGCTCATCTAGTGACGCGCCACTCGCGCTCATTAAACCTAGGGGCTTCTTTAATAGAAGCTTATTTATACGGGCTTCACGCCCAAAACATGCGTCAAACTTCCGCATGTACCTTTTTCTTCACCATTATATGCATCGATATGACTTAAGTTTTGGCCAAGCTGGGTTGCCTGGCTCCTGTGCTTACCCCTACGTTCCCGATTGTTCGGCTAGGCGGTAAAGGGAGCACCTCTGCAATTGTTACTGCCGGGTCAGCCGGATGTGTACCTCAGACTAGGTGAAGCCGAAAGCTAGCGTTCTTAAGGGAATATTCGGTCGGTGAGATAAAAGATGATCTTTTTACTCATTTTATGCGCCCCAGATGCTTTTTCGGTGTCTTTTTACGCAGTCCGGACATGCACTTTAGGGCATGCCTCCCAGCGAAAGGAACCCCTAACGGAACTATTCTCTCTGGAAGATGTTTCTTACTAACCATGTAATATAACATAACTAGTTGGGCACTTGTCTGATATAGCACTAATGACCCCTACGCCTAGTCTCCACGCATACCATGGTTCTTATATAACCGCTATGGTATTCGGACACACTCCGGACCGTCAGGTCCCGAGGTTGAAGCGAAAAGGTCGGCAACGACAAACGATCTACAATCCGGCTAGAAGGCATTACACATGTCAATTCAAAATTACATAGTCATTTTGACTGATTGTATTCCTCTTCTATACCATCTAACAGTCTGTCTAATTTACAGTCCTGCTGGGAATACTTCACGGCCAACTCTACTTGGCCGTATACTAAGCTCACAGGGATCTCCTTCCCGTCAGGCCCTACTGGTCCGACCTCAGCCATGTGGTTTGGGTCAGACTTCGTAAAACGGGTCTTCATCATGGCCCAGGCTTCCCTAGCGCCTTGTCGGCAGGCCGATATCTTCCACAACCGGAAGCGCCGCCGAGCTCCCTTCAGCTTCTCCGCAAGCTCTCCAAGGCCCTCGGGCATGGAGTGGGCAGGCCATAAGGCTTGGGCAACACCTCGCATCGCCTGCCGAATTCGCTCGTGCAGTTGCATGAGTTCGGGAAGAAGGTCACCCGTAGAACCGGGCATCTCCTCCGCAGGATGACCTGTGAGCATACCTACAGACATTACTCTGTTAGTCGACTTCCTCGCCGAACTCTTTTTTTTTCAAAGTTCGTTCAAGCACTTACTGAATATGCCGCGTCGAAGCCGCTGATTCTCCCTCGTGGAGTCCGACAGCTGGCCACGAACATCTTTAAGTTCGACGTCCAGCCTGGTGTTGGCATCCTGAAGATCATTCTTCTCTGGCCTCACCTTTGTCAATGTACTCTCACCGGCCTTTAGCCGGCGTAAGAGTTGTTGCTTTTCCAGATCGAGTCCGGCGCCATATGCAACATGATTTGTCAGATTTGCACCCACACCGCACAAATACTAATCTTTCAAAGTGTATCTTACCTGAGGGGGTCTCTTTAGGCTCCCCTGCTGCGGCTAGTGCGGCCTCTAGTTGGGCCTTGCACTTTTCCAGCTCCTGGGATAGTACGGTATTCTTCTCTGTAAGAACCTGCTTATTAAATGATCCTTAAATCAGTTGCTCTAACTGTTTCAAGTCTCGGGGGCTACTGGTATATCTATATTTGACCAAAATTTTCTTACCCGTATGTATTTTACATACTGCTCCGTGGCTCTGGCTAAATCATTTTGAGCGGCACGGAGGTACGCATCTCCTAAATTAAAGGCATCTAAAGCCTCTTGGGAGAAACAAGCGTCGCGTAGAACTGTCCGGCGACGCCTGTGGTTCATGGCACTCTCCACTTCAGAATTTGTGGCAGACAGCCTGTCCGCATCCTCTGTCGGAGGAGTGTCCGGTGCGCGCCTTGTGCTCGCCTCCGCTTCCTGGCCAGACGTTGGGGCTTGGCTGGTGGGGGCACGATTGGCAACCTCTCCGGATGTAGTCCGGCGAGGTCTCTCCGTTCTGAAGATAGCACGAATGTTAATATGCCCTGATAGAATAACACCAGGGAAACAGAGGGTGCGCTATACCTTTGCGCCGGCATCTCAGTCCGGACTGCATTCCTTTTTGCCCCACGGGGTCCTACGGCCCCTCGTTGGCTAGCCGCCGCAGGTTCGGCCTCCTGCCTCGGAAATCTCCCCTACAAAACACGGTTGTCGTCAGAAACACCGGAATACGTGAGAGTGGAATCTCTCTCAAGGGAATGAGACTCTGGTTTCTGTCACCTGGGAGGCCGGGATTAACCCTGGGTAATCAGCCGTGATGGCTACCAAGGTATTGTCCTTGCTTAGCTGATGGAACACCCCATCGATAAGCTCCACCGATATGTTCGGGTCCTCTTCGGAGTCCGGATCGAGGGACCGTTCTGGGTCCTCGGGCTGTGGAGGGCGGCTGTTTATATCCTTTACCTCCTGTCGCAGTTCCTGCACTGAAGTCGTTAGACTACATATCTAACCATGGGAGTATAAAACAAACGGGCAAGCGCAATTGTTCACTTACCCAACTTGGAGGATCGTACATACTGAATCCGGCCCGCGGGTTGACGTGGAGGAATTCCTCCTTTTCTCCCTTGTACAAAGAGGGTAAGATCTTTACTAAGGCGGCGGCTAAGGCCGTCCCCTTACGACCGTAACGTGTGGCGTCATCCTCCCCGTTGAAATCCCACATGGGGCGGCCTCTATATTGAAGCGGCTGCACCCCCCGCATAATGCATGCGGCCATGACTCCAATCATGGTTAGTCCGGAATGAGCCAACAGTCTTATCCGGCCCATCAGGTAAAGGACGTCTCTGTCGCTTTCTCTCTGAGAGCTCCGCGGACGCCAGCTCAAGCGTTTCTTCAATGGAGCACTGTTGAACTCAGGGAGACCGACCCAGATAGGGTCCGGTAGCGGGACGTCATCTATATAAAACCATTCCGAAGGCCAGTCCTCGGACGCCTTCTTTGGGGTTCCGGATAGGTATCCGGTCCCGGCGATGCGCCATACTTCGGCTCCGCCCACTTGGTATATAGACCCCTCTCGAGAACGGGGCACCAGGCAAAATAACCTCTTCCACAGTGCGAAATGAGCCTCAACGCCTAAAAATAGCTCGCAAAGGGCGACAAAACCCGCAATATGCAATACGGAGGCGGGCGTGAGATTGTGCAGCTGGAGGCCGTAGAACTCCAGAAGCCCGTGGAGAAATGGATGAATTGGGAATCCCAGTCCCCTTATTAGATAGGGGACGAGGCACCCCCGCTCTCCTTTAGAAGGATTGGGGGTGCTCTCCGCTTGTTTTCCGCCATTGTAGGTGGCGAGACCGGCTCGGACCGGGACCATGTATGCCTGAGGGAGAAATCCCTTGGCCTGAAGCGACACTAACTCGCTACGCGGGATGGTGCAACTCTCCGAGTCCCTGGGTTTGGGACCGGAGGGGCGAGGGGAGGAGCTGCGACAGCTGGTCATGTTGGAATGGACCTTTGCTGGAGGCGCTCTGATGATAACTCGCGGAAAGGAGAAGATGTGGTTTGGACCTAAATCCCCATCCCGTTAAATAGGCGGCTCATTTATACGGTTAGGGGTGTGGATGTAAAAATGCCCCGGCTTTTCGCATTCGTTTGACACGTGGAAGATGGCCATTATTGGGCGTGGAAGCCGAGGAGCACTACATTACAAAAATCGGACATTATTCCTACAGGTACACAAGATTTGGAGAAGAACCCGCCTTGCAATGCCGAACAATCTGCGCGCCGGACTCATCGTCATTGAAGCCTGGTTCGGGGGCTACTGAGGGAGTCCTGGATTAGGGGGTGTTCAGGTAGCCGGACTCCAGGACTATGAAGATACAAGACTGAAGACTTCGTCCCGTGTCCGGATGGGACTTTCCTTGGCGTGGAAGGCAAGTTTGGCGATGCGGATATTCAAGATCTCCTATCATTGTAACCGACTCTATGTAACCCTAACCCTATCCGGTGTCTATATAAACCGGAGGGTTGTAGTCCGTAGGCAATCAACTCCATATACAACAATCATACCATAGGCTAGCTTCTAGGGTTTAGCCTCCTTGATCTTGTGGTAGATCTACTCTTGTACTACCCATATCATCAATATTAATCAAGCAGGACGTAGGGTTTTAGCTCCATCAAGAGGGCCTGAACCTGGGTAAAACATCGTGTTCCCTGCCTCCTCTTACCATCCGGCCTAGACGCACAGTTCGGGACCCACTACCCGAGATCCGCCGGTTTTGACACCGACACCTACCTTAAAGGAAAGGGCTGATAAGAGAGTGACGCTGGATTGTCCTTCGATTGGCAGACGATTCGGATGATGTGTCCATCACAAACTCTAAAGTGGAGAGTGCCATGAATCATCGGTGTCGGAGGGCCGCTCTCCGTGATCCCGGCTTTTCAAAAGAGGCATTCAATGCCTTCATCTCGGCCGATGCATACATCCGAGCTGCTCAGGATGGACTTGCCAGAGCCACGGACCAGCATTTAAAAGATATGCGGGTAAGTGTAGATTTGATAATCATATACTAGTAGCCCCCGAGACTTGAAGAAGTTGATACAACTGATTTAAGGATCATTGTATAATCAGGTACTCACGGAAAAGAACAACCTGCTATCTCAAGAGCTGGAAAAGTGTCAGACCCAGCTAGCTACGGCTACTGCCGAATTGGAGAAATCCGAGGGGGCACCGCCTAGTAAAGTTTCCCCTTATCAGAAAAAAGTATAATCATATACCAGTAATATTAATACTGTTGTGTTTTCGCTGACATGATCAGTAGATCAACTGAGGGAAAAACTGAAAATCGCCCTGGCTGGTGAACAGGAGGCCAAAAGGCAACATGCGGCGGGCGAACGTGTGCTTACGCAGGTCAGGGATGAAAAGAACAAGTTGCGCAATTCCAATACCCTATTGGGCGAGCAACTAAAAGATGTGCGAGCCCAGCTAGCTGACGCCGTCAAGGAGAATAGGAGGCTACAAAGCGGCATATTCAGTATGTTTTTGACCTTACCTTTATGCATTTCAGCGAAGAAATGATCTGACAAATTTATGTCTGCAGGTATGCTGACTGGCCGTCCCAAAGAGGAAATGTCCGGCTCTCAAGGTGACCTTCTGCAAGAGCTGTCCCAATTGCACGAGCGAGCTCGGGAAGCAATGCAGGGCATTGCCAAAGCTTTGTGGTCGTCCGCCTCTACTCCAGGAAGTATGGAGGAGCTTGTGAAGCTATTCCTGGGAGCTCGGCGGCGCTTCCGATTATGGAAGATAACGGCCTGCCAAGAAGGTGCGCGAGAAGCCTGGGCCATGGTAAAAACACGATACACCAAGCTTGATCTGAATCATATGGCCTGGGTCGGACCTCGGGGGTCAGATGGAAAAGAAATTCTAGTTAGCCGGGTGTATGACCAGGTAAAGATAGCCGCCAAGTATTCCCAACAGGATTGTAAGCTAGATAACCTGTTAGATGGCATAGAGGAAGAAGTTTTTGAGTCCAAGTGACTATGTACTTTAGTTGACAGATTTGTTCCTAGCGGGATTGTAAAATGATTGTCATGGCAGACCTTTTCGCTTCGACCTCTGGACCCGAAGGCTCGGAGTGTTTCTGAATACCCGCTCAGTAATATAAACCGGGGCATGCGTGGAAACCAGGCATAGAGGTCATAGTTGCTTGAACAGACAAGTTGTATCCGGCTAGCTATGTTATATTACATGTTGATTGTAAGAAACATCTTCCAGGGAGAATAGTTCCGTTAAGGGTTCCTTTCCCAGGGCGGATATGCGTTAGTATGCATGTCCAGACTATGATTGAAAAATCACAGTATACATAATGTCTGGGGGTTCATGGTGTGATGAAGGTAAAACGTCTTTAGTCCACCAACCGAATATTCCCTTAAGAACACTAGCTTTCAGCTTCACCCAGTATGAGGTACATGTCCGGATGACCCGGGAGTAAGAATCGCAGAGGTGCTCCCTTTATGCCCTAGCCGAATAAACGGGAACCTAGGGCATAAGCACAGGAGCCAGGCAACCCAGCTTGGCCAAAACTTATGTCATAACGATGCATATAATGGCGAAGAAAAGGTACATATGCAGAAGAGGACACATATGTGTTGAGCTTGATGCTTGGAAAATAATAATAATAAGCTTCTGTAAAATAAGCCCCCAGGTATTATGAGTGTATACATGTAAGGATGTGCACATCATAGGTGTGTGGTTTAGCCGCACAAGAGCTTAAAGATAGAAAAAGGGTTAAAGAGAGGAAAAAGAATAACGGAAACAAAGGGAGAAGAAGACGAACAAAAAGTCCGGCTCCAGGCGCAGAATCTTCAGAGTCTGGGGGCATTCCACGGGTTCGGCTCTAAGCGGTTGTCCGATGCATCATGCAGGCGGTACACTCCTCGAGTAAGAACTTCATCTATGATGAAGGGACCCTCCCACTTGGGCTTGAGTTTGTCCTTTTTCTTCTCTGGTAAGCGTAGAATGAGTTCGCCATCGTTATAGGTCTTGTCCCGCACTTCTTTGCTTTGATATCCACGAGCCTGCTGTTGATAAAATGCGTCACGGGCTTTTGCAACGTCGCGGTCCTCCTCCAGGGCATCTAAGCCGTCCTGCCGATCGAGCTCGACCTCTCCCTCTTCGTACATGCACACTTGAGGTGAGTCATGAATAGTATTGCAGGGTAACACAGCCTCTACACCGCACACCATGAAGAAGGGTGTATATCCGATAGTGCAATTGGGCGTGGTCCGTAGCCCCCAGAGTACGGAGTCAAGCTCCTCAACCCAGTTCTTGTCCGATTCTTTCAAAGAATGCACTAGTCTAGGCTTAATGCCGCTCATAATAAGACCATTAGCTCGTTCGACTTGACCATTTGTTTGTGGATGATAGACGGAGGCATAATCGAGCTTAATGCCTAGGTTAGCACACCAGGCCTTCACTTCATCGGCTATAAAGTTGGAGCCGTTATCGGTGATGATGCTGTGTGGGACACCATAATGGTGCTCAACTCTGGATATAAAGTCTATCACTGGTCCGGCTTCGGCTGTTTTAACTAGATTGGCCTCTATCCATTTGGTGAATTTATCTACCATGACCAGCAGATATTTTTTCTTATGGCTTCCTCCTTTAAGGGGTCCGACCATATCTAGCCCCCGGACCACGAAAGGCCAAGTAATGGGGATTGTTTGTAGAGCGGTGGGAGGCATATGGATTTGGTTGGCGAAAAGCTGGCATCCGACACAATGTTGGACAAGGTCCTATGCATCTGCTCAGGCCGTCGACCAATAGAAACCTGTACGGAAGGCCTTACGTACAAGGGCCCGAGCTGCGGTGTGGTGACCACCGAGACCGGCGTGAATTTCGGCCAAGAGCTGTCGTCCCTCTTCTTCGAAGATACATCTTTGAAGTACTTCGGTAGCGCTCTTCTTGTAGAGCACTCCGTCATG
Source organism: Triticum dicoccoides (assembly GCF_002162155.2). Lineage (NCBI taxonomy): Eukaryota > Viridiplantae > Streptophyta > Magnoliopsida > Poales > Poaceae > Triticum > Triticum dicoccoides. Next base: position 405,741,521 of record NC_041392.1, read on the forward strand.
GACCTTGTAGGCTTTGGAGCGCCAAACAATGTAGCGAGCCTCATTCTGGTCCTCAGGGAGCTCTCGCCTATTAAGGTAGGCCAAGAACGATTCAGTCCATGGGGCAGTTACTGCCATTATTAGATGGGCCAATGGTGTTATTTCGGTGGCTGAGCCCCCGATGGTATCGGTATTGTGTTCGGAATCTGGGGGTATAGTCGGATCCGGACTAGTGTTGCCACTCTCATCCTGCGACACCACGGATGGCTTGAAGAGCCTTTCCAAAAAGATGTTAGGCGGGACGGGGTCGTGCTTGGCGCCCATGCGAGCGAGGACGTCCGCCGCTTGGTTACTTTCTCGAGCCACATGATGGAACTCGAGTCCCTCGAACTGCGCTAATATTTTGTGTACGGTGTTATGATAGGCCGCCATCTTCGGATCGTTGGCATCGAAGTCTCCATTTATTTGGGATATTGCGAGGTTTGAATCCCCGCGCACCTCTAGGCATTGTATGCCCATGGACGTAGCCATCCAAAGACCGTGCAATAAGGCCTCATATTCGGCTGCATTGTTGGAGTCTATGTATAATATTTGGAGTACGTACTGGACTGTGTCTCCCATCTGGGACGTTAAAACGATGCCTGCTCCTAAACCAGCCAGCATTTTAGAGCCATCAAAGTACATGACCCAGTTGGAATATGTGTCGTACTCTTTAGGGAGTTCGTCCTCTGTCCATTCGGCGAAGAAGTCGGCTAATACTTGGGATTTAATGGCCTAGCATGGTTTGTATGTTATGTCAAATGGTAGGAGCTCAATAGCCCACTTGGCAATCCGACCCGTAGCGTCACGGTTATTTATTATATCATTAAGTGGTACTTTGGAAGCCACCGTAATCTAACACTCTTGGAAGTAGTGGCGTAGCTTCCGGGATGCCATAAATACCGCATATGCTATCTTTTGGTAATGAGGGTACTGGGATTTTCATAGTGTAAGGACAGTGGATACGTAGTATACCGGTTTCTGGAGTGGGAACTTGTGTCCGTCCTCCTCTCGCTCAACGACGAGCACTGCGCTCACCACATGGTGTGTTGCAGAGATGTATAATAACATCAGTTAGCCGACGTTTGGCGCGGCCAGGATTGGGTTGCTCGCTAAAAGAGCCTTTATTTCCTCCAGTCTGGCCGTTGCCGCTTCCGTCCACTCGAAGTGGTCGGTACGTCGGAGAAGGCGATAAAGTACCAATGCCTTTTCTCCTAGTCTGGAGCGAAAGCGGCTTAAAGCTGCCATGCATCCGGCTAGTTTTTGGACCTGTTTAAGGTCAGTTGGTGTACCCAATTGTGACAAAGCTCGGATTTCGGCTGGATTTGCCTCAATTCCTCTATTGGAAATGATGAAGCCCAGTAGCTTTTCGGCGGGAATGCCGAAAACACACTTTTCCAGATTGAGCTTAATGTCATATGTCCGGAGGTTGTCGAATGTGAGATGCAGATTGTCTATTAACGACTCGACGTGCTTAGTCTTGATGACGATGTCATCCACATATGCCTCCACTGTCTTGCCGATTTGCTTCTCCAAGCATGTTTGAATCATGCGTTGGTAGGTGGCGCCGACATTTTTAAGCCCAAAGGGCATAATGTTGAAGCAGAAAGGCCCGTATGGGGTGATGAATGCCATTGCGGCTTGATCGGATTCCTTCATTTTAATTTGATGGCACCCGGAGTATGCGTCAAGGAAACATAGTGAGTCATGTCCTGCAGTAGCATCAATAATCTGATCGATGCGGGGGAGGGGGAAGGGATCCTTAGGGCAAGCCTTATTGAGGTCTTTGAAATCGACGCACAGGCGCCAGGATTTGTCCTTCTTTGGTACCATCACCAGGTTCGCTAGCCAGTACGGGTATTTCATTTCTCTGATGAATCCGGCCTCTATTAACTTGGCTAGCTCCTCCCCCATGGCTTGTCATTTAGGTTCGGAAAAGCGCCGTAGTGTTTGCTTGACCGGCTTATATCCCTTCAATATATTAAGGCTGTGTTCAGCCAGCCTGCATGGGATTCTTGGCATATCAGAAGGGTGCCAGGCGAATATATCCCAATTCTCGCGCAGGAACGTTCGTACTGCGGCGTCAACCGTTGGGTCCAACCGTGCCCCGATGGAAGCTGTGTTCTTGGGGTCCATTGGGTGGACTTGAAATTTGACTATATTCATCTGCTGGTTTGAAGGAGGTCGATTTGGGACGCTTATCAAGGATTACGTTATCGCTATCCACCGTAGAGCGTAGTGCGGTTAAGTCTTCGGCCGCGAGGGCCTCAAACAGTGCCTCGAGGGCTAGGGATGTTGTTTTGTTTTTGGCACAGAGGGCTAGGGATACCATTGGGCCCAGACATCTTGAGCTTCATATACCCGTAATGAGGTATAGCTTGAAAGCGTGTGAATGCATCTCGCCCCAACAAGGCATGGTATCCACTGTTGAAAGGGGCCACTTGGAAGGTTATCTCTTCAGACCGATAGTTCTCCAACGTGCCGAATACCACATCAAGTGTAATTTTCCCCGCGCATTGTGCCTCCCGGCTGGGAATGATCCCTCTGAAGGTTGTATTACTGTGCTTGATGCGGCTCCTATCTATTTCCATTTTATTCAGCATGTCCTTGTAGATGAGGTTTAGTCCGCTACCACCGTCCATGAGCACTTCAGTGAGCCAAAAGCCATCCACAATTGGGTTGAGGACCAAGGCTGCTGGTGGCCGGACTGACCGGATTTTTGGTTCGTCACTGGCGTTCAAAGTTATGGCCGTGTCATTTCAGGGATTCATTGTTGCGACTTGGCAGACTTCAGCGAGGTCACGGAGTGCCCTCTTGCGCCGATTGTTTGAAGTGAAAGTCTCAAAGACTGTCAATACTCTATGGTCATCGTGTTCCGAGGGGAGTTGCTCCACGGTGTTTTTGGTGAGGATATCCTCGCCGCTCTTGGCCACTTGCCGGAGTATCCAACATGCTCTAAGGCTGTGGTTGGTACGTTACCCGGTGTTGTGTGTATTTTGCATGGCCCATTGAGCCATCCCTCCAGAACGGTTCCGCGCCCCGTAATGGGCTTGGATTTCTTTACTATTGGGTCGGTCGCCCTGTGATGGTGCATCCTTTTTGCCTGGACGAGGGGTTGAGTGGAAACCGATGGTTCCCAGCGAGCTGCTTGAGTTTTCCAGGCGCTTTCCATTGCACAATACTTCTGTACTATGGTTGTCAAGTCAGTGAAGTGTGCTACACGATGGCGGTTGATGGCCTTGATGATTGCCTCGTCCGTTCAATTATTGCAGAATACTGAGATCGCGTCTTCATCGCGGCAATCTTTAATTTTGTCTTTAACAAGGAGGAATCTGGCCCAGAAGTGATGGACTGTTTCCTGAGACTGATGTCGTATGTACGTGAGATCACGTATATCTAGGTGGGTGGGTGGATTTAAATCCGAACCCTGACCCAATTTGGGAGCCGGAGTTTGAGAAACTTCCAAGCTTAATAGTTTGGGCTCCGGGTGTCAACCGATTTCTCAGGCCCACCATCCGATTCTAGGTTCGGAGGACAGGGCGTGTCGTTTCGCGGACAGGTATCTGGCTCTTCGAGGTTGGAAATATGAACATAGTTCGTCCTCAATACAGAGGAAGAGTTGTTGATTTTCTCCTCTACTACCGCTATCTGATGGGTGATCGGCGCAGAGGAAATCCGAACATAGTTTGTCCTCTCTGATCGGGTTTAAGCCCAATCCGATCGTAGTTTGTAGCGACCCCCAAGGCGGCGATGCGATCCAGGAGTTATTTTAAAGACGACAGCTCCATCGGATCCATCCATTTGGAGTATTCGGAATCAACACGGAGGCGATTGTCGATGACCCGAGAAGTCATCGTCGGCTTAACGGCTGGACGGGCGGTCATGGTAAAGCCGCCCAGCCGGAGGGTTTGGCCTGAGGCCAGGGCTCCTCCCGAGGTGATAATGTCCTTGATAACAAGGCGAGCGATCAATCCTACCTTCGATGTCACAGTGGAACTCTCAATGAAAGCACCAATGTTGGTGTCAAAACCGGCTGATCTCGGGTAGGGGGTCCCGAACTGTGCGTCTAGGATCGATGGTAACAGGACATAGGGGACACAATGTTTACCCAGGTTTGAGCCCTCTTGATGGAGGTAATACCCTACGTCCTGCTTGATTGATATTGATAAGTACGAGGATTACAAGAGTTGATCTACCACAAGGTCGTTGTAGCTAAACCCTAGAAGTCAAGCATGTCTGATTGTGACTGCCTCTATGGCCTAAACCCTCCGGTTTATATAGACACTGAAGGGGTCTAGGGTTGTACAAATTTGGTTACATAGAAAGGAAATAATTCATCCGGCCGCCTAGCTTTCCTTCCACGCAAAGGAGAGTCCCATCCGGACACGGGAGGAAGTCTTCTATCTTGTATCTTCATGGCCCATCAGTCCGGCCCATGTCCAACAGGTCGGACACCCGAGGACACCTTAATCCAGGACTCCCTTAGTGCTCGATCTGGAGTAGGGGAAAACAGAGGCCGGCGACGCTGTGGACTTAGCGTTCGCTGGAGGTCAACGAGGGCTCAACGCATGAGACAACAGCAATGACGTTCGTTCCAGGGAGGCAAAGTGGGGCTCCGGTGACGCATGAAAAGGTGAGGGAGGCCGAAGTAGCAGGAAACAGACGAATCCACGTCGGATCCAGGCTAGGAGGAAAGCAATGGCATGGCGAGTGTGGTTGCACTCATAATGGACAACGGAAGGAACTAGGAGACCCGAACGGATGCAAGTTTTGCAAACATGAGGATGCAATGCAGATGATGACATGATGAAATGCAACAAACAAATAAAAACACAACGACAACGAGATAACTGGACGTCATCTGGAGCCTCGATCTTGGGGTGTCACATTGTATCTAAACGATTACGGATCCAATAAAGAGTTCGGAGAATTTGGCAAAAGAATACACCAGTGCTGTCAGTTTCGGCGCGTCAATGACCCTGATTTTTGTTGAACCTTCTCGATCAGATACAAGCAATCTCTCAAGGAATGGTGCATTCTCAATGACCTTAACATGGAACAGCTAGAGTGATCTCTTCCCAATTGATATCTTGTTGCGGGGCCAGCAAGACACATAAATCCATCGGAGATTCGTCGAGGCGATGTGGAGGCTAATGAACCCGTGGATCTGCCAAAGACAAAGGTACTCGGGCATAGTACAGCTGTGGAGCAGGTTCTCCATAGCCTTCTTTGAGATGCCAACGTCGAAGAGGTCAAGCTACTTGAGTTTAGGGAGAATAAGGGCGGGCGCGTCATTAATCTGAGGAAGATAGCAGGAGATGAAGTTGGCGCGGCACAGCGTTGGCTTGAGGAGGAGCACGGACGACGGCAGAGAGCGACATCATCCATCTTAAAACCTGAGATCCTCGAGCTGATCTAGGGCAGGGGATAAGAACCACTCGCCAAACTTGGCTTGGACCTTGAAGATGGTACTGAACATGTGGATGTCAAGGCGTTTGGCTGGCCCAGGGTGCGATGAAATGATCTTGAAGACTGCGGCCATGCGTTTGCAATCATCGTTGCAGAGGCAGCTATCGACGGTGAGGTTGAGGGGGACGCGGCGCCAAAGGGGGCGCCACTGCCAGGAGAGCAGGGTAGTCCGCACGGCAGATTTGGTGGGGAGGAGGCCGATGATGACGAGCAGCATGTTGCCAGGGAGGCTGCTGATGAAGTCCAGGCTCGCCGGATGCAGTTTAGGCTCAAGCCGCCTCCGCTTGTTGGCTGCCTCACTGTCCATCTCAGCCGGTGGCGACGCCGGTGTACACGTGTGCTAGTGTGCATTGTGTGTTGGGTGTGCGCGAGTGCAGCCTTCTGTGCATGCCGCCGCGCAGTACTGAAGTGTGCGAGTGCGTTCTTCACGTGGAAGAAGTGTGCCCTCAATATATTAGCATGCGGGGTGCTACCCTGAGTGGTTTCAACTTTGTTTACTTCACCGCGTGTCAGATGGGTCTTTATTTTACTTATTTTCACCCACTGCCACATGGGCCAGCACACGAAGATAGAGAACACGAGCTGACAAGGCAGCATGTGGACTGGTTGACCGGTCAACTAAACAATATACAGAGCTATACGCTGACACAGTGACCATATTATCCCTCGGTATAGAGAGTTGGAGTGAGAGGGGAGGCCCATGAGAGATAGTAGAGAGAGAGAAAGAGCTACTCCCTTTGTTCGACAATGTAGTGCCTATATATTTTTAAAGTCAAACTTTTGAAACTTTGACCAAGTTTATAAAGAAATTACTTATATCTACAATACCAAAGATAAATGATAGTATGAGTAAGTACATGTTGTGATGAATCTAATGATCATTTCAGATATATTTTTTTCTCCACATATACCTGGTCAAACTTTTCTGAGGTTTGACTTTTCAAAATATCCATATGCTTATGGACGTGAGAGAGTACCTAACTAGAGAGAGAGTGTGTGAAATAGAAAGAGTGACTAAAAAAAGTGTGTGTGCGTGTGTGAAAGTGACACGGGCAACAAACGATAAAGTAGAGAAAAAGTGTGTGTGTCTTATGCAAACATATCACACATGCATCTTCGACAGCGGAAGCGAGGTGAGGAGATAGTGTGTGGTTGTTTGCAACTGAGAGAGAAAGACCCCTAGCACGTGGCCAAGAGAGGTCTGACAAACTAGGGAGAGAGGTCAAGAGAGACGTATGGAGAAAATGCAGACATGGGGAGGAGAGAGTGTATGTTTGTGACAGAGAGATCCCCTGGAGAATGTGATGGGACTACATGGGTGGGAGATCGAGTGACAAGGTGTGTGCGCGATAGAAGATACCCCGAGAGATAGCGAGATAGACGTATGGATGGAAGGAGACAATATGTGTGTTCCTGATGGCTAGTGAGAGATAGTCATACTTAGGGGGGGAGTGCATGCACCTATGATTTAGTGAGGGATTATGGTATTTAGGGGGGTGTGTGTCACATAGAAAGAGAACAAGGGCGGAGAGTGTTAGACGGGTCTATGTAGCGCGAGCGAGATATGCGTATGTGTGAACCAAGGTGATATAAAGTTTGAGAGAGATAGAGGAGCCCCGATACGGTTGGGTGCTGCGTCATATAGCTGAGGGGGGGAAAGAGATATTCCATCCGCTCGATAATGCAGTGCATACACTACTAAAGGATGCTGCTAACGCGACACTGCGATAAGAGACCCTTTGACAAAACTGTCTGTGATGCATTAATCACAAATGATATGAAAAAAATCATCAAAAAATACGTAAAATGTTTGCGATGAATGATACGTCAAACACGATTCAGATTTTAATTGCGTGTGCGATGTTGGGCATGCGGTTGATCCACACGAACTGTTTGCGATGAGACAGAACAACAGAAACAGCTAGCCAGATCAAGGTGTGTGCGATATATGGCATACAGTCCGATCCGATCAACCATTTGTGATGATCGAGGTGAACAAAAATGATTCGGCGAAACAAGATGTGTGTGATACCCGACAAACAGGTCGATAATCAGAATTGTGTGCGATCATTATAGACAGCCCATATGGTCTTTTTTGTGAATTGTGTGCTCATCAGGGCACACAGTTCAACAAACCAACCTGTGGGCGATAATGTAGAAGATCTCTGTTGAAGATGTATTACTAACCGTCTGCGATGAGATTGACAGGACAAACAGAGATAACAAATTAATATGAGTGAATGGAAACAGAGATGTATACAGTCTGCTTAATTTAGTCCTTCTTCTAGTTGTTGTTGTTGTTGGATGGCCCCGCGACATCGTCTTTGCGAGGATGCTTCTTACAACTGACCGTTGGGTTTTCATCGCCACCGCCGTCATCATCATCATTGCTGTCATCGTCGTCCTCCTCGTTCGACCATTCCTCCTCGTCATCGTCGTCGTCCTATTTTCGTCCTCCGACGGCTCCTCATCCGTCTAGTTGTCGTATGATGACTCCGGATGCGGAGTCCCTTCCATGATCCGGATATAATCAATGTCTAGGATCGACGCCACACTCATGGAAGACGAGCGGGATGATTCCGATGTTGACCTGTCATCGGGCGCCAGACTGCTGGCCGAACTGTCGTCCTTGTTGTCGCTCAACATGGCTCCAGAGGGTGTGGCAGTGTGTAGGGCGGCCTGCCGGGGACGATGATGATGGTGGACACTTTAGCGGGGTATTCAGAGAAGAGGAAATGCCAATTGAAGCGGGGGTTGACGTATTATCTAACCGCTGATATAATCAACCGCAATTATTTGTACCAAGTCGCTTCAAATTCCCGGGGTTACGCAGGACTCCTGTTGGCTATTTGTCTGGTTTCTTTTTTTAGGACAAAAACACGAAACGAGTTTTGGGATTATGCACCGGTACCAGTACGAACGGAGTAGGACAATTGGCAAGCAATACATTGAGCTCTTCTTATTGATAAATCCAGTAATAATCAAGCTACAAAAGGAAAAGAATAAAAGATAAATGAAAATATCTGTACGAATCTTCGCGTAATATCAATGGCATAGGACCTAGATGTGCATTACTTAGAGCACATCTAGATGTGCTTTAGCAATACTGTCAAACAAAACCCCTAATCATCATTGCAAACAGCCCATAGAACATGGCTAATGCGACAACCACAACCACACATCCTAGTTCCTTCTTGTCTCTTGGTTTCATCTATTTCCTGTGATTGATTCTTTCTTGCTTCATCGTACTGATTGAACATTCTGGATCAGCCAGTTTCTTCTTCAGCTTTACGTTATCTTCTGCAAGCTTGGTGATAACACTCCGAGCCCTGCCATGCCATTCTTCATCCAACCAGTTAACAGAGGCACAAGCCTCATATCCCTGCAAATGTTAAATAGTATTCAGGATGAGCAGTGGCATTAACTCAAGTAAAATGATGAACTTAGCACTAACCTCTAAGGGGCAACTGAGAAACCATCTTCCAATGTCGAATCCCTCCATGCAAACACGTCTAGCGGGAGTGTGCCTGTTCACACAACTCAGCTTTTGGTACTTCTCGGTGGCGCAAAACTCGGAGTCGAACTCGTGTTGCGGGAGTATGGAGTCATGTTCTGGATCCAGCGACAGATCGCTTTCCTAGGGGGGGTTCATTCAGGATGGATACAGAAAGGAGCTACTTTGGACATGCTAAGAAAAGATCGGGATAGATTGGAACCTGACAGGACGATTGGGATCCGTAGTACACCTGCCTTCTGATGACCTTAGGTAAGTGCTCGGCGGCGACCGCCGTCATGGCGCCGATACGAGTAGGAGTAGCTGCATCGAAACCATCAGCACCACTCATCCATATTCCCCCAATGTCAGTGCCACACGAGGAAATTTAGAGGCTATCTAGGTATTGGGGGGAAATGGGGGAACTGTGGGGATAAGCTAACGGTCGGGAACTACTTATGGCACTATATATTGTATACGGCACACTGTATATACATGTCATTTGTGTTAGTATTACAACATCACACACGATTTCCGCACCAAACTGTGTGAGAAGGCAACGTACGTGAGACCCGGTTGCCATTACATAACCATATGCGATGTACTACCCTGTACATATAATTGAGTTATAGTGATACCGTGTAAACAACCGCTCTACGGATATCCGTAAAAAAATAGCCGGTCTGCATATAGAGATGGCGGCGGCAGCCTAGTCAGCGGCTACCAGAGAAGAGGTCAATCCTCGGTCGGTGGGCGGTGGCAGCGTCATAGGAGGTCAATCCTCGGTCTACGGCGGGAGATAGGAGGAGCTCAACCATCGAGGTCGGCGGCGGCGTCATTCGAGCACATCCATCGCGGTCGATGGCGGGATAGTGGAGGTCGAACTTCATGCGACAGCCGCACTAAGCTTTGCTCCTCGACCCTGCTGTCTCGGCGTGCCACTGCATCACGCTTCTCTGTTTGCTGGGTGGAGGTCGCCACGCGGCTAATTAATTAAGGTATTCTTTTCGTGAGTAGCTTAATTAAGGTATTCAATTCCTAAGGGTAGTGCTGTGCTAGTACTCTACGTGTAAATTGACTTGCCATTAATTTTTGTCATTGCACGTCTGGATAACAATATGGAGCACCGTTAGTAATTATAAAAATAAAACCTTGTGATTTATGCACGCATCTTTGGGCAACAGTTAATCCATGTATTAATGTTGTTGTTTTGTTTTTAATTACCATTTGTGTGGTGCAGATGGAACGATCTCGATGGATGAAGAATCGGAAAACCGCAGAATTTATTAGTGGTGTGACAGAGTTCATGAATTTGGCTGAAAGTACGAAGAGGAGAATTGGTGATGCGGATTACATCCCGTGCCCATGTACTTATTGTGCCAATACAGAGTCACATGTAGTTGGAGACGTCCAGTGGCACTTAGTCTCTCGGAGATTCATAAATGGATATACACGTTGGACCAGACATGATGAAGAGGTCGTCATGGATGGAGATACCCAGGGAAGCGAGATGCCAAACCCCGATCAGTGTCACATGGATGTTGAATCTAACATTGGGGCAGAGGCGTCAAGCTACCAGTGAAACACCGGAAAGCCGAAATGCCCACTGGAAAACCAAGACATCGACACAGATGACGACGATCTTGATATGCCAGATTTTGCTCCTATGATTGCAGATTTCGAGGGGCCCAAAAAACAATATGATTGGGTACAAGGATCTGCCAACCATTTATGCGGACTCCAAGAAAGAATTGTATCCAGGTTGCAAAAAGAAATATTCCAGGTTGAGTGCCACCCTGGCGCTTCTCAGATTTAAAGCAACAAATGGTCGATCAAATAAGGGCTTCATAGAGATGTTAGGTCTTTTCAAAGAAATTCTTCCAGAACATAATGTGCTCCCCAAAAGCATGAATGAAGCGAAGAAAATTGTTTGCCCATTGGAACTTGAAGTACAAAAGATACACACTTGTGTGAATGATTGTATATTGTACATTGGTGAGCACAAAAATTTGCGTGCATGTCCCACATGCAAGCATACACGATACAAGCGCAGGAGAGAAAAGGACAAGTACAAATTGGACAACAAGATCAAGACAGGAATCCTATTCAAGGTTGTTTGGTACTTGCCTTTAATTCCAAGGTTGAGGCGTTTGTTTGCAAACCCTAGAGAGGCAAAGAGGTTGCGGTGGCATCTTGATGAGAGAATTGCGGACAAGTTTATGAGGCACCCGAAAGATGGGGCTTAGTGGGAATTAATCGACAACAAGTTTGAAGACTTCACCAAGGATCCTAGAAGTATAAGGATCGGGGAGTGTACTTATGGGATGAATCCTTTTGGCGACATGAACACCAATCACATCACATGGCCCGTGTTTCTGTGCATATATAACCTAGCTCTTTGGTTGTGTATGAAGAAAAAATACATTATGATGTCAATGAATATCCAAGGCCCAAAGCAACCTGGAAATGACATTGACATTTACTTTCAGCTACTGGTAGAATAACTGCTGACAGTGTAGATCGATGCGCCTACCGTAAAATGTTAGGATGCTTACAGAAAGGAGATTTTCGATCTACATGCGATGCTGGTGCACACCATTCAAGATATGCCGGCATTAGGCAACACATCAGGGCAGAAAACAATGGGAGATGTAGGGTGTGTCACATGCATTGATAGGATAGCTAGCAGAAGACTTCCCAACTCGCGCAAAACTGTGTATTTGCGTCATTATAGGTTCTTACAGAAAAATCACCCATACCGAAAGACGAAAGCTGAATTTGATGGTACGTCAGAGGTAGGTGTGGGCCCAAGACCCTATGATGGGGAGGTAGTCCACAACATGGCTAAACAAATTAATGTTGTGCTTGGCCAGAACCACCCTTTTGACGGTGAAACAAACACCCAAGGGTCAAGTGCTTAAGAAGAAATTGGTGTTCTGGAAATTACCTTATAGGGAGATTCTGTGTGTACGTCACTGCATCGATGTTATGCACGTAGAGAAGAACGTATGTGAAAGCATCCTTGGTACTCTGCTCAAGATTAAAGGTAAAAGAAAGGATGGTGACGGTTCACGGCTCGATATGCTCGCCATGAGGGAAGGCTTAAATGTAAGCCGGTCCTTGCTGGCACGCAAATGGCTGCACCTGGAGAATTAGCAGAGAAATCCCATTTGACGGTACAGCTTAACAGCCCAGTTGACAGCGCTTATGCCGAAGAATATTTGGTCGAAATATGTCAAAGCTTCTTACCGATGGTGCCTTCATCAGATATGGAGATGAAGGAGCACACTAAGAACTACAACGAATGGCTGAAGAATCGTTTGGCACAAGGATCCATCGATGACATTGCTACGTGGTTGGCACAAAAGCCATCACCTACAGTGTTGACGTACCAAGCATATGACATAAATGGATTCATGTTCTACACTGAGGAACGTGATCAGAAGACCTCTTATTAGAATAGTGTTGTTCGAATAGAATGCATGACTGTAGATGAAACTAATAAAAGGGTATACTATGGAACCATCAAAGAGATTTGGGAGCTTGACTATGTGAAAGTTAAGGTGGCATTATTCAGGTGCGCATGGATCCCTCTTGGTCATGTAAGGGTTGGTGATTACAGGAAGACCTATGTTAATAGGACAAAGATGGCATATCACGTGGACCCATTCATTCTTGCCAGCGATGCTACCCAGATTTCCTTTGCGGAAGACCCCTTGCATAAGAATTGCCATTTAGTGATGCATGGGAATAGGAGGGTACTGGGTGTCAAGGATGTTGCTGATGAGGACGAGTAGGATGAATTTGCTGAGTTGCCAGCAAAGGGGTCACACACCCGTGCAACAGAGCAGTGTAAAATCATCAGAAAACCCAAGTTAATTCGGGGTCAACGTAATGATCCCAGTTCCCCCATGTACATGGGAATTAAGCCGTAAGATTACTCTTTATGCCTACCCCGCAACTTAATTCGTTCAATTTAGAACTGTCGCGTGTACTGAATTTGTGAGTGATGCCCGATTTTCTGTTGATGTAAGAACCTTTAATATGTTGACCTTGATATGTTGTCAACTCAGGAAATGAATATGAACTATTTTTTATTATTATTGTTATTATATCATAGAGGTAGCACACTCAATTCATCTTACTACAGTATGTGTGAAAAAATACGCAATCTGGTTTGAAAATAGCACACGGTTCCTTGATGAAAGTCGTGTGCCGACCAAACCCTGCCAGCGATCTAAGTAGTTCTTTCTGATTGGCTAGAACCCAAACCCCATGGATCATACGTCTGCAAACATTGGATGCTCCCAGATCGAACGACGATCCTCATCCCTTTCGACGGCACATGCAGTTCCGGTTGTAATTTTATTTTTATGCACAAAATGCACATTAAACTCAAAAAATGTCTTAAATGTAGCTAACGATACCTAAAATATGCCAGAAAATCAAACCCGTGGTATAATGGTGATTGCGTACCGTGGAAAATTTTATGAGGCCAAATGATGAAGTCACCGGGCACTGGAGTTTGAATTGACACGTCTCCATTTGGAAACCACGATCATTCATGTGAGATTCTCCCGTTTGGAAGGATCAATCATCAAAACTTCTGCCAAACTTTACCAATTTTTTCCACGGGGTCGTGAGAGCACGCCATGGGCACACATCGATTTTGATGATGTTCGGACTCCATCTAAATTTCTTGCGATTAAAATACCAACTAGGCCTACACTAGTGGCCTCACCTCGCGGCCGAAATGCTTGAAACTTCTCCCTGCTTCTCGAACAAACGTATGAACACTCATAAAGCGATGGACAAATGATTTGTACACCTTCTTTGCTAGGCTGATCATAATGGGAGTATCATAGCTAGTATCATCCATGCCAACTAGGCAATTTTGATGAGATGTCATAGAAGTAAATGAAGAAAGAGAGGGTTAAGTATCATATCATGATACCGTATCATAATAAATGCTATGCTATTATGTGTCATGCATGACAATAAATAAAATACTACATGATACTAACTTATGATATTATGCATGCATTACGGAGGTAGTATCATATACTAGTATCATATGCATGATACTAGTATATGATACTCCCCATTAGGCTGCTTCCGATGCATTGGTGCTTACATGAGGCGCTAAGCATATTAAATACTTTAGCAACTAAAGACCCCAATGCATAGGTGCTTAACTTGTTGGTGCTAAGTATCCTTCATTTAATGATTTTGCAACTAAAGTTCTTCATGCATTGGTGCTATTCTTCCATTTAATTGTTTTGTCTGGGTTCTCAGCTTGGCATTGTTTCTTCCTGGGGTCACCACACTCATCTCTCTCCTCTTAATTACCTTGCCACATCAGATTTTTTGCCTACATGGCAGCCTGAGCACCTGTACAAGGTGGAGCATTGGGAGGGGCCTTATAGCCAGCCTTATCATATACTAGTATCATGCATATGATACTATAGTATATGATACTACCTCCGTAATGTGCGCATAGTATCATAAATTAGTATCTTAGGTTGCCTTATTAATTGCCATGCATGACACAAAGTAGTACACCATTTAATATGATACGGGTATCATGATATGATACCACACCCTCTCTTTCCTCATTTAAGTGTGTGCCACTACATCATCCAAAAATTCTAGTAGTTGGAATTGATACGTCTCCAACATATCTATAATTTTTGATTGTTCCATGCTATTATATTATCTCTTTAGGATGTTTAATGAGCTTTATTATACACTTTTATATTATTTGTGGGACTAGCCTACTAACCTAAGGCCCAGTGCAAATTCCTGTTTTTTTGCCTATCTCATTGTTTCACAGAAAGGAATATCAAATGGAATCCAAACAGAATGAAACCTTTGGGAGAGTTATTTTTGGAACAAACATGATCCTGGGGACTTGGAGTATACGTCAAGAAAGGAGCGAGGAGGCCACGAGACAGGGAGTCATGCCTGCCCCCCCCCTGGGCGCACCCCCACCCTAATGGGCCCCTCGCAGGTCCACCGACCTACTTCTTCCTCCTATATATATCCATATACCCCCAAAACATCTAGGAGCACCACGAAACCCTATGTCCACCGCTGCAACCTTCTGTACCCAAGAGATCCCATCTTGGGGCCTTTTCCGAAGCTCCGCCGGAGGGGGAATCAATCCTAGAGGGCTTCTACATCAACACCATAGCCTCTCCGATGATGTGTGAGTAGTTTACCACAGACCTTCGGGTCCATAGTTATTAGCTAGATGGCTTCTTCTCTCCCTTTGGATCGCAATACAAAGTTCTCCTCGATCTTCTTGAAGATCTATTCGATGTAATTCTTTTTGCGGTGTGTTTGTCGAGATCCGATGAATTGTGGGTTTATGACAAGATTACCTATGAAAAATATTTGATTCTTCTCTGGAATCTTTTATGTGTGATTTGTTATCTTTGAAAGTCTCTTCAAATTATCTGTTTGGTTTGGCCTACTAGATTGATCTTTCTTGCAATGGGAGAAGTGCTTAGCTTTGGGTTCAATCTTGCGGTGTCCTTTCCCAGTGACAGCAGGGGCAGCAAGGCACGTATTGTATTGTTGCCATCGAGGATAAAAAGATGGGGTTTATATCATATTGCTTGAGTTTATCCCTCTACATCATGTCATCCTGCCTAATGTGTTACTCTATTCTTATGAACTTAATACTCTAGATGCATGCTGGATAGTGGTCGATGTGTGGAGTAATAGTAGTAGATGCAGAATTGTTTCGGTCTACTTGTCGCAGACGTGATGCCTATATACATGATCATGCCTAGATATTCTCATAATTATGCACTTTTCTATCAATTGCTCGACAGTAATTTTTTTACACACCGTAATACTTATGCTATCTTGAGAGAAGCCACTAGTGAAACCTATGGCCCCGGGGTCTATTTTCCATCATATAAGTTTCCAATCTATTTTATTTTGCATTCTTTATTTTCCAATCTATATAATAAAAATACCAAAAATATTTATCTTATTATCTCTATCAGATCTCACTCTCATAAGTGATTGTGAAGGGATTGACAACCCCTTTATCGGGTTGGTTGCGAGGTTCTTATTTGTTTGTGTAGGTGCGAGGTGACTTGGGTGTAGTCTCCTACTGGATTGATACCTTGGTTCTCAAAAACTGAGGGAAATACTTACGCTACTTTTCTGCATCACCCTTTCCTCTTCAAGGGAAAACCAACATAGTGATCAAGAGGTAGCAAGAAGGATTTCTAGCGCCGTTGCCGGGGAGATCTACGCACAAGTCAAGACATACCAAGTACCCATCACAAACTCTTATCCCTCGCATTACATTATTTGCCATTTGCCTCTCATTTTCCTCTCCCCCACTTCACCCTTGCAGTTTTATTCGCCCTCTTTTTCTGTTTGCCTCTTTTTGCTTGCCTCTTGCTGCCACCATGTCTGAAATTGGGGAGGTTATCGTTGATAAGGATAATGGTAATAACATGGAAAACTTTTATGCTTTTGTTGATCCTCATGAAGAACCTACTATTTTACACACTAAAAAGTTTCGGATTGGTAGTGGTAATATTATTGGAAAAGGAGTTATTCAAGATTTATTTACTTGTGCCGGTGCTTCGCCCACCATGGGCGGGTCTATTCTTCATAAAACTAGTTGTTTTGTAGGTTCCACAATTAAGAAACCTATGGGAAGGATTAATGATGTTCTTATTGTTGCAAATAGGAAATATGTGCCCGTAGATTTCGTTGTTCTTGACATTGATTGCAATCCTACATGTCCCATTATTCTTGGTAGACCTTCCCTTAGAATGATTGGTGCAACTATTGATATGAAAGAAGGGAATATTAGATTCCAATTTCCGTTAAGGAAAGGCATGGAACACTTTCCTAGAAAGAAAATTAAATTACGTTATGAATCTATTATGAGAGCCACTTATGGATGGCATACCAAAGATGATAATACCTAGATCTATTCTTGCTTTTATGCCTAGCTAGGGGCGTTAAACGATATCGCTTGTTGGGAGGCAACCCAATTTTATTTTTGTTTCTTGCTTTTTCGTTCTGTTTAGTAATAAATAATTCATCTAGCCTCTGTTTAGATATGGTTTTATGCTTTTAATTAGTGTTTGTGCCAAGTAGAACTTTTGGGAAGACTTGGGGGAAGTTTTTGCGATCTTGCTGTAAAAAAACAGAAACTTTAGCGCTCACGAGTTTTGCTGCCATTTTTTACTGGAGAGTGCGATTAGGTTGATTCTTTGTGAAGATGATTAATAGACAAATTCCTCACGTCCACCAATTTATTTCAGAATTTTTGGGGTTAAAGAAGTATTCGAAACCTACAGATAACTACAGACTGTTCTGTTTTTGACAGATTCTGTTTTCGTGTGTTGTTTGCTTATTTTTGATGAATCTATGGCTAGTATCGGAGGGTATGAACGATAGAGAAGTTGGAGTACAGTACGTTTAACACCAATATAAATAAATAATGAGTTAATTACAGTACCTTAAGTGGTGGTTTGTTTTCTTATACTAACGGAGCTCATGAGATTTTCTGTTGAGTTTTGTGTTGTGAAGTATTCATGTTTTGGGTAAAGATTTGATGGATTATGGAATAAGGAGTGGCAAGAGCCTAATATTGGGGATTCCCAAGGAACCCCAAGGTAAAATTCAAGTACAACCAAAATCCTAAGCTTGGCGATGCCCTGGAAGGCATCCCCTCTTTCATCTTCGTCCATCGGTAACTTTACTTGAGGCTATATTTTTATTCACCACATGATATGTGTTTTGCTTGGAGCATCTTGTATGATTTGAGTCTTTGATTTTTACTTTACCACAATTATCCTTGCTGTACACACATTTTGGGAGAGACACACATGAATCAGAATTTATTAGAATGCTCTATGTGCTTCACTTATATCTTTTGAGCTAGATAATTTTGCTGTAGTGCTTCACTTATATCTTTTAGAGCACGGTGGTGGTTTTATTTTTTTGATCTCTCATGCTTCACTTATATTATTTTGAGAGTCCTTTAGAACAGCATGGTAATTTGCTTTGGTTATAAAATTGGTCCTAATATTGTAGGCATCCAAGATTGGTATAATAAAAACATTCATAAAAAGGTGCATTGAGTACCAGGAGAAGTTTGATACTTGATAATTGTTTTGAGATATAAAGATGGTGATATTAGAGTTGTGCTAGTTGAGTAGCTGTGAATTTGGGAAATACTTGTGTTGAAGATTGCAAGTCCCGTAGCATTCATGTACGGTAACCGTTGTGTAACAAATTTGAAACATGAGGTGTTCTTTGATTGTCTTCGTTATGAGTGGCGGTCGGGGACGAGCGATGGTCTTTTCCTACGAATCTATCCCCCTAGGAGCATGCGCGTAATGCTTGGTTTTTGATGACTTGTAGATTCTTGCAATAAGTATGTGAGTTCTTTATGACTAATGTTGAGTCCATGGATTATACGCACTCTCACCTTTCCATCATTGCTAGCCTCTTCGGTACCATGCATTGCCCTTTCTCACCTTGAGAGTTGGTGCAAACTTCGCTGGTGCATCCAAACCCCGTTATATGATACACTCTATCACACATAAACCTCCTTATATCTTCTTCAAAACAGCCACCATACCTACCTATTATGGCATTTCCATAGCCATTCCGAGATATATTGCCATGCAACTTTCCACCGTTTCATTTATGAGACGCTTCATCATTGTCATATTGCCTTGCATGATCATGTAGTTGACATCGTATTTGTGGCAAAGCCATCATGCATAATTTATCATACATGTCACTCTTAATTCATTTGCCCTTCCTAGTTCACCTCTGGAGGCATTCATATAGAGTCATATTTTGTTCTAGTATCGAGTTGTAATCATTGAGTTGTAAATAAATAGAAGTGTGATGATCATCATTAATAGATCATTGTCCGAAATAAAAAAAGGGGGAAGGCCAAAAAAGGGAAGGCCCAAAAAAGAGAAATAAAAAGGGACAATGCTACTATCCTTTTTTGCACACTTGTGCTTCAAAGTAGCACCATGATCTTTATGATAGAGAGTCTCTTGTTTTGGCACTTTCATATAATAGTGCGAATTTTTCATTATTGAACTTGGCTTGTATATTCCAATAATGGGCTTCCTCAAATGCCCTAGGTCTTCGTGAGCAAGCAAGTTCGATGCACACCCACTTAGTTTCTTTTGTTGAGCTTTCATAGATTTATAGCTCTAGTGCATGCGTTGCATGGAAATCCCTACTCCTTGCATTGACATCAATTGATCAGCATCTCCCTAGCCCGTTGATTAGCCGCCTTGATGTCAGACTTTCTCCTTTTTGGTGATTGATGACAATGTAGGTTAAGTTTTCAAATGGGGATAAACATATGAAGAGTAAATACTGATATTGAGGAATTTGATTGCAAGATATAGAAGAACTCCCCCTGAAGATATGCACAATGAGGAACTTGCTTTTGAAGCAATGCACATTTGAAGAGTAGAATCATGGAGATCTCCCCCTATATCTTGTAATTCACACACGCATTTAACATATGGTATGAAGAATTTGAAATGCATGATGAAATATGGTGACTGATGTGATATAGCATCTGTGCATTAGTATATATGTGGAATTAGCATGCAGAAAACATAGCAAAAGTATCAGACCACCATCGGGTTTAAGTTTACAACTCGATCCAATAAATCTTCAGAAGAACGAGAGTTCTAACTTAGGAAAAAAACGCCCATATATAGAGACCTGTTTGAAGACTAACTCAAATTTCTCCCCGTTTGTCATCGAATGACCAAAAGGGACGAAAAGTGAGGACTAACACCCCTGAGGAATATCATCACTGAGTCATTGAAGGAGCGCCAGCATTGTTGGGGTCGGTTGTTGAGGTAGGGCTGCCGGAGTGTCGTCCAAATCTTCATGCTCAATAGTCTCGTGCGATGAAGAGTATGAGCTGACTACCAAGGAAGGAACTTTGGTTTTCTTGAATTTCTTCGCTGGTGGTAAAGACCATTCATAGTCCTACTTGAAACCCATTTGCTTCAAATCTTCTTCACCATAGAGATGAGACAGAACAGCCCAGGTGCGATTGAATACTTCATGGAGGTAGAAGTGGTTCTTCTTCACTGCATTGTGTGTAGCAGTCATGTTGTGAAGAATAGAACCAGACTGACGCTTAACCCATTTGTGGTTGTGATCGACCTTCTGGTGAAGACTGCGGAGAAGCTCACAATCAGTCATCACCCTTGGAGCTGTGCCTTGAGGATTTTGCATTGAGGCATTGGCGACCGAGTCATGAGTGGCAGAGTCATCATTGGTGGAATATGATGCAGCTTTGCGGAACTGAGCATCCAATGGATGAATGCCTTCATCAATAATAGCAGTACCCTTGCCCTTTTCATCAGCTGAGGAAAATTTCCGCTTGAGGACTTCTATTGGGGGCAAGTAACCGACGTGATTCTGCAAATCAGCCTTGTAGTTGATTAAAGACCACGATCTGAGGAATCTCATAATCCAGGGAGCATAAGGCTTCAACTCAAAAGGGGACAAAGCTGCATTTGCCAGAGTCCTCATGAAGAAATCATGGTAGTTGACAGGAATGCCATGAATGAGGTTGAATAGCAGATTCTTCATGATACCAACGACGTCTTATTCATTAGAGTTGTAGCCCTTGATTGGACTCAAAGTCTTGGTCAAGATGCGATATACAATCCGTGGCACATACAACAATTCCTTCACGAGGAACTTGGTTCTTGAGGCTTGACCGGGCTTGATCAGCTTCATCAACACTTGCATATAGTGGTCAGTAAGTTCAGGTTCATGATATATACAACATGCACCCTTCAAGGGGAGGACTGATAGGTAGGGCAGGAAGGAATTCAGAGGCCGGTGCTTTGAAGTGAGTATTCTCTGCCATCCAGTCCAATACCCAAGAGTTCACATTTTCAGCATTTCCTGTGATGTGCAGCGTTGCATAGAACTGAAGAATTAGTTCTTCATTCCAATCACATATATCTGTGCAAAAGTCGAGAAGACCAGCATCGTGAAGAACACTAAGGACTGGCATGAAGCAAGGTAGTGATTCCATGTCCACATGAGGAATATTTGCATGATCAAATACTTTGTCCTCATCGAAAAGCAGTGAAGAATAGAAGTTGGCTTGGCTAGCAGTCCAGAAATGCTTCCTTCTAAGACGAGCAGAGTCATATGGGTTGTAACCTGTGAAGTATATATGCTCGTGGAAGAAGTCATCAGCCTTGAAGGTTTGCTTCTTAGAGAAGGGATTCTTCAGCTTGGGTAGAGGAGTATCGGTCAAAGGCATCACAGCCTCAGGAATCACATTCTCAGGAACCACAGGCTGAGGAATTTCAGGTTCAGTTCAGTTGCAGCCTGGTTCTTCAGTTCTTCATCAATATTTTCATCAGCACTAGTGGCTGGAATTGCTTCAGTAGCATTTTCATCAGCACTAGTGGCTGGAATTGCTTCAGGGATACGAGGTTCTTTAGAGCCCATAAGAACTTCGGTGTGCATAGGGGACTGAGGGATTTGTTGTAGCAGGGTGAAGAGCGGAGAGTTGGGGTGCTGACTATCCCAATAGTCATCATTTAGCACTGGAGTGGAGCACCCAATATCCATGTCTTCATCCGATCCGCTTGGGATCACATAGTATTCACCAACTGGAACGAGTTCCTTTGATGGCATGCTTGAGACTGGAATAGTATCAATCGGATTCTCAAAAGAGCTTGTCAATTTCTTCATCTTCTTTAGTGTTGAAGACTAAGATGAAGTAGATGATTTCCTTTTCTTCGCTCCTGCTCACTCCGCAACTTTGGTTTTCTTTGCTTCTAATGCAGAAGGAAGAAGTGTACTTGTTGGTGCAGGAGGAGCAGAGGAAATAGGTTTAGTTTCCTCAGGCACAACTGATGCAGTTTCCCTAGTGGGTTCAGATTCTTCAGGCTCAGTGGTTAATGCCTCAGCTGGCCTGGCTTGTTCTTCAAGCGCAACACTAGTGGTTGCCCTGGCAATGTCATCAGCGGCTAGAATGCAGTCATCAACCATGGTACTCTCATTTTCTTCAATAGCCTGATTTTCATCAGCGGTGCTGACATGTTCTTCAGTCGGCTGAGCAGATGCTTCAGCCTGAGGAGATTCATGTTTCTATGGAGCTACAACATTTGACGTGAATCCTTTCGCCATTTTGACGAATCTGACCTTGGCCCCAAGCCAATCTACATGGTATGCGTCAAATTCATCATTGAGGTTTTTGATCTCCATCTGAGCAGCAATGAGTTCATCAGTGGACATTTTCATAATGTTCTTTTCAGAAGTCGGTCCTTCTTGCATTGAGCTTTCTTCAGCTGCCTGGCCTTCTCAAACTTCCATTTTTCTTCACCTATGAAGGCGGTCAACATGTGATTTTGGCCAGGAGTCAGCTTGAAGTCTGGCATAGGAGTGTTGGGGTCCTTGTGCTAGAGATCAATGTATTCAAGGATCAACTTTGGATCCAGTAGGAGAGGAACGTCACCTCCTTTGGCTCTAGTGGCCCTCTGCTGTCTGTCTCTGATGTTTTCTTCAAGTTCTTCATCATCAGCTTCGTCATCACTGGATGGCACATGAAAGGCGACTTGCTTCTTGTGAGGACTTGGTCTAGTGCCTCGTCCCGCAGTGGCCTTTGTCTTCAGCAGAGTTGGGCCTGTTGAGGAACTCGGTGGAGCTGAAGAACTTGCAGAGGCTCTTGAGGCAATGGATTTTCCTATGGTCCTTTGGCACGAGGCGAGATGCACAGGTGCTGGGGACTTTGTCGGAGGAGCTGAGGTTTTTGGAATTTGAGGAACTGGGGCAGCTTGAGGAATTTGTCGTGAGGGCTTAGCAAAAGAGCTTGGCCGTGAGGGCACTGAAGAAGAAGTGCCTGGCTTATGTGTGGGCTTCTTGGGCATAGCCTTCTTGGGCTTGCTAGCAGAGGCCTCAACAGTGGCAGCAGCAGCAGCAGAGTCTTCATTGAATTTCTTCACTACCTCTTTAGCTACTTTGGCCAACTTAGCATGACGCCTGGCACATTTAGCAGGAAATTCCTCACCTCGTCTGATGCTTGAGGGATCAGCAACTTGGCCTGGTGCCAAGGGAGTTCTTGTGCATGGAGGGTGTACCGCGAATTTCTTCATGTATTTGGGAGTCACATAACGGTACTCCCTCCATTCTCTAGCCGATCTCCTCTCTATTTTCTGAATGCGCACTTTGTGCTCATTCTTCATTTCTTTTCCATGAATTGCCTCATCTGGAGTGCAATACCATGCATAGATGTCTTCAAGGATTTCAAATGCAGTGTTGACTTCCAACTTCTTTCCTCCCTTCTGAGGTTTCTTTCCATCAACCATTTTCTTCAGCTGAGGATTTTGAACAGTTGAGTTCTCTGAAGAAGTTTGCAGTTTTTCTTCGAGGAACGCTGCAAATGAGTTAAGTTGATGAGAACCTAGTGATTCAGTAGCAAACATGTGTACCTATGAACAGAGTATAGGTGCGAAGAATTTGGAGAGGTCATATGCGTTCTCAGAAGTTTTTGTAAAAAGAACAAGTTTGAGGAATTTGACTAGATGTGTCTTGAGGAATTTCACTAAGAGTTCTTTGACTTAGGTTCCAGAGTTGTATAGATTGAAAATCCACACAACTGAGGAATCTTGAAGAAAAAACATGTCTTAGGAAATAGATCAAGAACAGATGTTTGTGTGAGGTGTTTAAAGTGTGAAGATCGAAGAATAAACACCTTTTGACGATTATGACGAAATCACTGGAATCAATAAGGGCAGTAAAAGTAACTTTTAATTACCCTTGATGAAGAACACGGCGAATTGGAAGTGTAGATTGGAAGTTTGTTAGTCCAGATCTTTCACGCCCTAACTTGGCAGAGGAAGACGGCTACGGCGGCGGTGGAGTGAAGAAATCCGCGGCCGGCGCGAGAGCGATGGTGACGAGGTCGAGGAAGCGAAGCTCTTCCTAACCGGTGACGATGGAAGTAGCGGCGGCGCTAGGGTTTTAGAGCTCGATCTAGGGAGTGAGGTCGAGCGGAGTAAAAACAGACTGAGGAAGGGAAGGGGTATATATAGCCACGATGAAAAACTGCTCGTCCTAGGAAAATGGACGAATGTGCCCCTGATCTTTCTCATCTGTGTGACATGTGTCACCCACGTACTGTGAGGTGGAGATCGTGTGAGATCGTGGGTGAAAGGATAAGTATTATCATGGAATGTGGAACGGTTTGAGCGGCAAAAGCCGAAAATTCAGATATGGAAATTTTAAGGTTTCATTCATAAAATCTTCAGGTGACAAGGACACAGTGAAGATTATGAACGGGTTTCAAATAGAACGCATATAAGTAATTTGTGAACAGACTGGGTTGAGTTTAGCATAGTGGGGGAAGGGTCCGATCACATTCACTTAGCAGAAAAGGCAGCTTGAAGACATAGCAATAAGTGAATGCTGTAGAGGACATAAACTCATATATTTATATAGCCAATGAAGAAAAATGACGAAAACAGTGAAGACATTGCAAATTTTAAATTTTAGCAACTGGGGAATTTTCAAATGAAGAAAACTCGAATTGAAGATTTTCAACTTTTGTTGGTGGCGTGACCCACCGTATAAGAATGATGATTTCAGACACCGCGTACAATTATCGTAGGGCTCTGAGAATCAAATTCTTTGTTAATTTCTTCACACTTAGAGGGTTAGTCTTCATTGATTGAAGAAAAACGTTACTTCGTGTTTTGCACATCTAAGTCATCAATTTTGCATAAGTGTTACGATGTGTGTCCTTTTCAAAGGACATTCGAAGATTCTAAGATATTTATCTCACACCGCAACTTGCTAAATCTCTTCTCATCCAAGGGCTTTGTGAAGATATCGGCTAGCTGTTCTTCAGTCTTCACGTGCTCGATGGAGATGTCGCCCTTCAACACATGATCATGAAGAAAATGATGACGGATCTGAATGTGCTTTGTCTTCGAGTGCTGAACTGGGTTATGAGCAATCTTGATGGCACTCTCATTGTCACAATAGAGTGGCACATTCTTCGCATTGATGCCGTAGTTCTTGAGAGTTTGCTTCTTCCATAACAATTGAGCACAACATGAACCAGCAGTAATGTACTCAGCTTTAGTAGTAGAAAGTGATACACAGTTCTGTTTCTTCGAAGAACAAAAGACCAAGGATCGTCCGAGGAAATGGCATATGCCTGATGTTGAATTGTGGTCCACACGATCACCAGCATAGTCTGAGTCTGAATATCCAATGAGATCAAAAGCCGAGCCCTTGGGATACCATAATCGAAGTGTTGGAGTGCGAGCTAGATATCGAAGAATATGCTTCACATCCTTATGGTGTGATTCCTTTGGTGTAGCTTTAAAATGGGCACACATGCGAACTCTAAGCATAATATCTGTCCTAGATGCACATAAATACAATAAAGAGCCAATCATGGAGCGGTATACCTTTTGATCGAAGTTAATACCATTTTCATCAGTGCATAGATGGCCATTTGTGGGCATAGGGATTTTGACGCCTTTGCAATCTTGCATGCTGAATTTCCTCAACACATCCTTGAGGTATTTCTCCTGAGATATGAAGATGCCATTTCGTTTTTGATGAATCTGAAGACCTAAGAAGAATCTCAATTCTCCCATCATAGACATTTGATATTCTTCACTCATCCTATAGGCAAATTCATCACACGCCCGAGGGGCTGCTTGAGACCATAGAGGGCCTTATCGAGTCTAAAGACTTTGTCAGGATGCTTTGGATCTTCAAAACCTTTGTGTAGCCTTGAGCTACAAGTCGTGTCAGGGAGTCCTGGATTAGGGGGTCTCCGGACAGCCGGACTATATCCTTTGGCCGGACTGTTGGACTATGAAGATACAAGATTAAAGACTTCGTCTCGTGTCCGGATGGGACTCTACTTGGCGTGGAAGGCAAGCTAGGTAGTATGGATATGGATATCCCCTCCTTTGTAACCGACCTTATGTAACCCTAGCCCTTTCCTATGTCTATATAAACCAGAGGGTTTTAGTCCGTAGGACAACATACAATCATACCATAGGCTAGCTTCTAGGGTTTAGCCTCTCCGATCTCGTGGTAGATCAACTCTTGTAATACTCATATCATCAAGAATAAAATCAAGCAGGACGTAGGGTTTTACCTCCATCAAGAGGGCCCGAACCTGGGTAAAACATCGTGTTCCTTGCCTACTGTTACCATCCGCCTTAGATGCATAGTTCGGGACCCCCTACCCGAGATCTGCCGGTTTTGACACCGACATTGGTGCTTTCATTGAGAGTTCCTCTATGTCGTCGCCGTCAGGCTTGATGGCTCCTACGATCATCGATAGCGATGCAGTCTAGGGCGAGACTTTTCTCCCCGGACAGATCTTTGTGTTCGGCAGCTTCGCACTGCGGGCCAACTCGCTTGGCCATCTGGAGCAGATCAAAAGTTACGCCCCTAGCCACCAGGTCAAGTTTGGAAGCTTAAACTACCCGGCCGATGTCCGTGGAGACTTGATCTTCGACGGATTCGAGCCCCTGCCTTGTGCGCCACCCGGTCACGTTGAGTATGATTTAGCTCTACCATCGGACCGTATTCAGGAGATCGCACCGGTAGCCGCCCGGCCCTCAATTCGGAGCCAGTTTCGCCATCCGTGGACAGGTGGATGGACCCCGTCATGGAGGCCGTACCCTCAGCGGTGATCGAGCCGAATATCGACCTTACCCTTCATGAGAGTCGTGTTGGCAAACTGCCGGATTCTTCTCCGGCCACGGACTCCGAACCGCCTGCGCCCGTTCCTACCGAATCCGATTGGGCGCCGATCATGGAGTTTACCTCCGCGGATATTTTTCAGCACTCGCCCTTCGGCAACATACTGAACTCATTAAGGTCTCTCTTCTTGTCAGGAGGATCCTGGTCAAACTACGTCTGGCAGGATTGGGATGCGGATGACAAAGATTTTTGCCGCCCACCCACCACCCACTTAGTAGCCACTGTCGATGACTTAACCGACATGCTCGACTTTGACTCCGAACACATCGACAGTATGGACGACGATACGGGAGTCAAAGAGGAATCACTGCCTAGAGGGCACTTGACAGCCACCTCATCATACGACATATACATGGTGGACACACCCAAAGAAGGCAATGGCGACGAGACAACGGAGGATGACCCCTCCACGAAGCAACCCAAGCGCCGGCGTCAGCAGCGCCGCTCTAAGTCCCACCAAGGCAAAAGTGGTGATACCGGCACCGGGGATAATAGCACTCCGGACAGCGCCGAAGACAACAACAATCCCCTCCAGTAGGATTTAGAGCAGGAGGATGGAGGAGCCAGCTCCCCTGAGAGAGCGGCAGATGGAGAGGCGGTGGATGATAATTACATGCCTCCCTCCGAAGACAAGGCAAGCCTCGGAGATGGAGAATTCGTCGTGCCAGAGGATCCCGTCGAACAAGAGCGCTTCAAGCGCCGGCTTATAGCCACGGGAGATAGCCTTAAGAAAAGCAGCAGCAGCTTCAAGCTGATCAAGATTTGCTAGCTGACAGATGGACTGAAGTCCTGGCGGCCGAGGAGTATAAACTCGAACGCCCCTCCCAGAGTTACCCAAAATGCAGGTTGCTACCCCGACTGGAGGAGGAAGCACCGAAACCTACATCCCCGGCGTATGATGCGGCTGATCGGCCACCTCGTGGCCGCGACAGAGAGACATTCCAGCCAAAAGCTCAGCCCGCACCCCGACGTCATTCAAATAAAAAGTCATGGGGAAATACGCCAGACCTGCAAGACGTATTGGAGGACAAAGCAAAACATGCAAGATCGATCTACGGATCACGAGGGCGCGCCACTATGCGAGACGATAATCGTCACGCCAGATACAGTAAAAGTAAGTCCGGTCAGGCCGAACACAGCGGGCAAGACTCATTCGAGCTGCGTCGCGATATAGCCCAGTACAGAGGCGCGGCACACCCCTTATGCTTCACAGACGAAGTGATGGATCATCAAATCCTAGAGGGTTTCAAACCCATAAATATAGAATCATACGACGGCACAACAGATCCTGCGGTATGGATCGAGGATTTCCTCCTGCACATCCACATGGCTCGCGGTGATGACCTACACGCCATCAAATACCTCCCACTCAAACTCAAAGGACCATCTCGGCATTGGCTCAACAGCTTTCCAGCGGAGTCCATTGGCTATTGGGAAGATCTGGAAGCTGCATTCCTCGACAACTTTCAGGGCACTTATGTGCGACCACCAGATGTCGATGACTTGAGCCACATAATTCAGCAGCCAGAGGAATCGGCCAGGCAATTTTGGACACGGTTCCTAACAAAGAAAAATCAAATTGTCGACTGTCCGGATGCAAAGACCCTAGCAGCTTTCAAGCACAACATCCGCGACGAGTGGCTAGCCCGGCACCTTGGTCAGGAAAAGTCAAAATCTATGGCAGCCCTCACAACACTCATGACCCGCTTTTGTGCGGGAGAAGACAGCTGGTTGGATCGCAGCAATAACATATCAAAGAACCATGGTACTTCAGATACCAAGGACGGCAATGGTAGGTCATGTCGCAACAAACATAAGTGCCGCATTAACAGCGACAATACCGAGGAGACGGCAGTCAATGCCGGATTCAAAGGCTCTAAACCCGGTCAGCGGAAAAAGCCGTTCAGAAGAAGCACTCTGGGCCCGTCCAGTTTGGACCCTATACTCGACCACTCGTGCCAAATACACGGCACCTCTGACAAGCCAGCCAACCACACCAACAGGGATTGTTGGGTGTTCAAGCAGGCCGGGAAGCTAAATGCCGAAAACAAAGATAAGGTGTCACATAGCAATGACGAGGAGGAGCTCCAGCAGCCGAACACCGGAGGACAGAAGAGGTTCCCCCCACAAGTGCGGACGGTGAACATGATATACGCAACCCACATCCCCAAGAGGGAGCGGAAGCATGCACTCAGGGACGTATATGCATTGGAGCCAGTCACCCCAAAAGTTCAACCCATGGTCTTCCTGTCCGATCACCTTCGATCGCAGGGACCACCCCACTAGTATCCGCCATGGCGGATTCGCCGCATTGGTCCTCGACCCAATCATTGACGGATTTCACCTCACTCGAGTCCTAATGGACGGCGGCAGCAGCCTGAACCTGCTTTATCAGGACAAAGTGCGCAAAATGGATATAGACCCCTCAAAGGATCAAACCCACCAAAACGACCTTTAAAGGCGTCATACCAGGTGTAGAGGCCCATTGCACAGGCTCAGTAACACTGGAACTGGTCTTTGGATCTCCGGATAACTTTCGAAGCGAAGAGTTGATCTTTGACATAGTCCTGTTCCACAATGGCTATCATGCACTGCTAGGGCGAACCGCATTTGCAAGATTCAATGCGGCACCGCATTACGCATATCTCAAGCTCAAGATGTCAGGACCTCGGGGGGTCATCACAGTCAATGGAAACATAGAGCGCTCTCTCCGCACGGAGGAGCACACTGCGGGCCTCGCAACAGAAGCACAAAGCAGCCTCTTAAGGCAATCCACTAGTTCGGCGACTAAGGACCCGGGCACCTTCAAGGGCACCCGGAGTAATCGGCAACAGGACTGCCTGGCACGTTCTGAGCTCGCATAGCAATGCGGCCCCCACCCCGGTCCCAGCCAAACGGCGAAATCCACGCCACGCGTACATAATTACGCATTAAAAATACCATGGGCACAGACGGGGAGGGGGGCACGACGGCGGCACGCTCCAAGTCGCTGCTTAAACCACACTAGGGGCTTCCCGCTTTGTTATTTTTCTCTTTCAGGACTTCAATCTCTGGAAACCCTGTCCGGCATCGTGATTGCTGAACACATGATGCAGCATCCGAGGAGGCAGAAGGCTACGTCACACCACGGAACTCCCAGGTGGGTTACGATAACGAGTGAAATATTTGTTTTAATACTATTCCTCAGCTTGCCCTTGGAAGGGACATACCAAACAGTCCTACTTTCTGCTTATCGCACTACTTGTATCATTATGCTTTAATGCACCTTTTTGAATAAAAATTGCATAGCATTAAGACTATTATTGCATTCTTCCTTTATATATATATATATGTGTGTGTGTTCATTTACGACATCCAGCACCCATACACTCTGGTACGGCCAATACGCTAGGGGCTTAAGCATACCCCATAATACGGCGTGAGAAGTCGGAACACTTTCGACAATGCGGCACCCCGAACTTATAGCATTATATGCATCAGCTCCGAATCATGTCTTGGGTCAATAGTTGGGTTTGCCCGGCTCCCATGTTTTGGTACCTTACGTTCCGCTATATCGGCTAAGGTAGCACTTGGAGAACTATTGTGATTGTGCCCCAGTTCTTCCGGGTTAAGCACCTCAGTAGAGAAAGCTAAAGCTGACTGTCATGATAAGGCGAGAGACTGGTCGCTGTTCGAGAGGTTTCGAGTCCCTAAAGGCATATGCCGCTTAGAGCGAGGGGTCGGCCCTGTCCGGCTTAAGGCGTGTATCACACCCCGAATTCGGCTTTCTGAATACTAGGGGCTTCGCCGAAATTTAAAATTATAGAATTCTATGGCTAAGTGAGAGTGATAACGCATTATAGTCCGATTGCCTTGTTCGTTGTGCTGAGCACCTCCCTCGAAGGACCCAACAATGGGAACAAGAGTGCTAAGGTTTATCCCGAACACCCCAGCACTCGTGGCGTGGGGGCAGAAGCCGATGACTAGCCATCTCTCAGATTTGATAAACAGTCGAACGGAAGGTAATATTTTAAATTCAAACAAGCGTTGCATAGCACATATGAACAAGTTTTCATAAATACAGGATTACACGAGCGAGTTTACTCGAATATTATATCTTTCGTACACTCGTCCGCTACGAGACGAGCACCCTTCAGGACACCCTCATAGTACATCTCGGGGTGGCGATGCTCCTTGCCCTCCGGCAGCCCTTCCTTAATCAGCTTCACGGCGTCCAGCTTGGCCCGCTGCACCTTCACACGGGCGAAAGCCCGGCATGCACCTTCGATGCAGACGGACCGCTTGATGACTTCCAGCCATGGGCAGGCATCCACAAGCCGCCTCACCAGGCCGAAGTAGCTGTTGGGAAGGGCGTCGCCAGGCCACATCCGGACTATAAAGCCCTTCATGGCCTATTCGGCCGCCTTGTGCAGCTCGACCAGTTGCTTCAGCTGGTCGCTCAGAGGCATCGGGTGTTCGGTCCCAGTATACTGAGACCAGAACATCTTCTCCGTTGAGCTTCCCTCCTCAGCCTGGTAAAACTGTGCGGCATCCAACACGCAGTGGGGCAAATCTGCGAATGCTCCTGGAGAGCTTCGGATTCGGGTAAATAATAGGTAATTTACTTTCACATGCTTGCTTTGCATATAGAATGCCTTACCCGCCGCTATCTTCTTCATCGCATCAATCTCCTGGAGGGCCTTTTGGGCTTCGGCCTTGGCACTCCTTGTGCTCTCGAGGGCCACGGCAAGCTCGGACTCTCGCGTCTTCAAGTCAAGCTCCAACGCGTCGTGCTTCGTCACGAGAGTGTGGAGCTCTTGCTGCACCTCACCCACCCGAGCCTCATGCCTTTCCCGCTCGGTGCGCTTCGTGGCCACTTTGTTTTCGGCCTCGGATAGCGCTTGCTTCAGGGTCGCCACCTCGGTCGTGGCCCCTGGCAAATTTACGATAATCCCGTCATTTCGTAATCGCATTCTTTTTATACATATACATATACTAGGTACTACTTACCTTTGTTCTCCTCGAGCTGTCTCTTGGCAAAGCCGAGCTCGTCCTTGGACCCTTTAAGGTCCTGCTTCAGTGCGGCAACCTCCGCAGTCAGTGCGGTAGAGGCCAGCAGCAAAGCCTGCATACGCATATTGACATACTTATATTAGACTCCTGCGATATTGTTTGATCCTCTGTTCGGCTTTTCTATGTGAACACCGAACAGAGCACCATGGGCTACTGTCTATGAGGTAATATTTTTCCTATATTTCAAAAACTTACCTCAAAGCCTGTTAGAAGGCTAGCACAGGCT
The DNA here is from genome assembly GCF_002162155.2 of Triticum dicoccoides. Lineage (NCBI taxonomy): Eukaryota > Viridiplantae > Streptophyta > Magnoliopsida > Poales > Poaceae > Triticum > Triticum dicoccoides. The sequence goes on from NC_041392.1 coordinate 405,773,578, forward strand.
TCAGTCAGTCCGCTCTTGGCGGACTGAACCTTCTGGACCACCGCACTCATAATAGTGCGGTGCTCTTCGTCGATGGAAGCGCTGCGAAGTACTCCCAGTAGATTGTCCGGTGCGTCTGGATGGACAGAGGTCACCGGCACGGGCATCTTGCCCCTCTTGGAAGGAGGCCGCCTGCCCGAATCCGGAACCACTGGGGGTTCCGGCGCGGTGTTCGGCTAAGGGCCGAACTCGGAGCCCTCAGGAGCCTTACTCCCTCTGCTTCCGAAGTCTGGAAGGTCACCTTGAGGCGCCTCCGGGACTGTCTCCCCTCGACCGGGTGCCTCTTGAGACAATACCTCGGCGTTGTCCGTAGGGCAAGGGGAGGTGGCGGTCGGAAGTGGATCGCTATCCATATCCGACGAGCCCAGGGAGTCGTCCGATGATACGTTGAAACGGGCTCGTGGCGGTCTGCATGGTCATAATTCAGCATTAGGAGAGGCAGTGCGTCAAAGGTATGCTATGAGTTATTCTGGCATCCGAATACTTACGACTTCGCCAGGGGCTTGGACCTGAGCAGCCACTCGTCTTAGCCTTCGGCGACGGTGGTGGAATAATCCGGAAGGAGAGTCCTTTCCTTCTTGGACCCTTCGGCCCCCCGGTTGGGGTGGCCTTCCTTTTCTTGTCTCCCCCGACTGAAGGGGGAGCATCTCCATCTTCCTCCTCGTCTTCGGGGGAGGAGTGCGTCGCAGGGTTATCGGACAATGAGTCCGATAACACCTGGCGTCAGGAACTCTTTCGGGTTCCCTTGGCCTTCTTGGTCTTCTTCGGCACCTTGTAAGGAGCCAGAGTCAGCATCTCCGTTAGGAGAGCGTCCGCGGTGTCTTCGAGCAGACGGGCCGGACAGTTAATCTGCCCCGACGTCTCCACCCAGTCCTGTCAAAGGCGTGGAGCTCAGACCCCGCACATGGTTAAGCTAGGGGAAATAAAATATCCTACCAGATGTATAGAACTCACCGAATGCGCTCGACGCTTCGCGCTTAGCCCACGGTCCTTGGTGAGGGAGGGAGGGACCTCAGCGCCCTTGAATAGCACCTTCCAGCTGTCCTTATGCATCGTATCGAAGAGCTCGCTCAGAGTCTGGTGCTGGGCCGGGTCGAACTCCCACAAGTTGAAGTCCCGTTGTTGGCACGGGAGCATCCGGCGGATGAGCATGACCTGGACTATGTTGACAAGCTTGAGCTTCTTGCCTGCCATATTCCGGATACATTTCCGAAGTCCATCCAGCTCCACCGATGGACCCCAGGACAGGCCCTTCTCTTTCTAGGAAGTGAGCCGCGTGGGGATTCTGGATCGAAACTTGGGGGTGACCACCCATTTGGCGTTGCGTGGCTCGGTGATGTAGAACCACGCCGATTGCCACCCCTTTATGGTCTCCACGAAGGAGCCTTCAAGCCATATAATGTTGGGCATCTTGCCCACCATGGCTCCGCCGCATTCTGCTTGTTGGCCGCCCACCACCTTCGGCTTGATATTGAAGGTCTTTAGACATAGGCCGAAGTGGGGCCGGATGTGGAGGAAAGCCTCACACACGATGATGAACGTCAAAATGTTGAGGACAAAGTTCGGGGCTAGATCATGGAAGTCCAGCCCGTAGTAGAACATGAGACCACAGACGAATGGATGGAGGGGAAACCCCAGTCTGCGGAGGAAGTGGTGCAGGAAGACTACCCTCTCGTGAGGTTCAGGGGTAGGAACGATCTGCCCCGCAGCGGGCAGCCGGTGCGCGATGTTCGCGGCCAAGTATCCGGCCCCGCGCAGCTTCTTGATGTGTCCCTCCATAATGGAGGAAGCCATCCATTTGCCTCCCGCTCTGGACATGATTGGAGAAGGTTGAGGGGAAGTATGTAGGCTTGGGCATTGGAGCTCGAGTGCGCAAGAGAGGATGAGCAAGGAGGAAGAAGGCGTGGGTAGAAAAAGGTTAAACCTTGTCGCTTTATAAGGGCAGCCGAAACTATGCGCCCCCACTAGCCTGGTGAAACTTGCTTATCCCCCAAGCGCCGTAATCGATGGCACGGTTGGGTTGCCCACGCCCGTATTGATGAGAATCCCGTAATAAGGGTGACACGATCTCTGCTTTGACAAGACGTGTCGAAAAACTGCCTCGCGTTATGTGCGGGGCTAGTTAAAGGAAACGATTCAAATAATCACCGGGCCATGGCATAATGTCGTGTTGCCAAAACAAGTCAGCAAATTAGATTTGTAGAAATATTATTCTCTCTACGGTGGTATGTGGAACTTAGTTTGCAGGGTCGGACACTATCCTTGTATTCAAATTCTTTCGTGGTGTATTCGGAGGAGGAACCCGCCTTGCAATGCCAAAGACAATACTGCGTGCCGGATTCATCATCATTGAAGCCTGGTTCAGGGGCTACTGAGGGAGTCATGGATTAGGTGGTCTCCGGACAACCGGACTATATCCTTTGGCCGGACTGTTGGACTATGAAGATACAAGATTAAAGACTTTGTCTCGTGTCCGGATGGGACTCTACTTGGCGTGGAAGGCAAGCTAGGCAGTATGGATATGGATATCTCCTCCTTTGTAACCGACCTTGTGTAACCCTAGCCCTTTCCGGTGTCTATATAAACCAGAGGGTTTTAGTCCATAGGACAACATACAATCATACCATAGGCTAGCTTCTAGGGTTTAGCCTCTCCGATCTCGTGGTAGATCAACTCTTGTAATACTCATATCATCAAGAATAAATCAAGTAGGACATAGGGTTTTACCTCCATCAAGAGGGCCCGAACCTGGGTAAAACATCATGTTCCCTGCCTCCTGTTACCATCCGCCTTAGACGCACAGTTCAGGACCCCTACCCGAGATCCGCCGGTTTTGACACCGACATCGTGCCTTATTCCTCACCACAATGCCATTTTCATCTTGCTTGTTGCGGTAGATCAATTTTGTGCCTATGATATCACTACTAAGGAAAACCTTATACACAGAATCTTAGTAGCAGCGCGACATAAAAAGAGGCGCTGCTGCTAATTAGGAGCAGCGCGGTTACGGAAAGCGCGTTACTGGTGCAAATTTAGCAGTAGAGCGTGATGTTTAAACCGTGCTGCTACAAAAATCCACCGACAGTACACAACGACCTAAGTTTACCAGTAGCGCGGCGTCAGGAAGCGCGCTGCTGCTAATGCCATAGTAGTAGCGCTCTTTTTAGTCACGTCGCTGCTGCTAATTTTGAAATTGTCCACACGGTTGGCCCGTTTAGCAGTAACGCGTGATAGGAAAGCGCGCTGCTGCTACGCTCTTAGCAGGAGCGCACTTTTGCTCCCGCGCTACTGCTAAGACGTAGCACCCACCACCTTTTTCCACCTCCCCCTCCCCATATCCTCTCCTCCCTTTCCCCTACCTCCCGCATCCTCCCTCTCTCACTCTTCTTCTTCCTCAATACTTCTCCCCCCATTACTCTCCCTCTTCTACCTACCTTTCTCTCTCTTCATTACTCCTAGCTATAACTACACCACCTCCATTAATGCATCTCCTTTCTCTTTTTCCTTCCCCCTCCACTAGTTGAAGTTGTCTCCTCCCAAATTAGGTAGCTAGGTAGATGTAGCATTTAGTTAAGTGACCTATTTGCCCCTAACTAGATCTATCTTTGTCAAGAAGAGATTTGTGCACTTTTGATCTCCCTACAACATCATCTCCACCGTGTGCTCGATCTCGAGATAGAGGTGATTAAAATTTCATGCTTTTGCAAAATGGAAATATGTTTATGTGTGTGTGATATGTTTATGGAAATTTTGTGTGTGGCATGAGTTGACGCCAAATTGTGCTTTTGAGTTGCCTATGTTTTGCCGAAATGTTGATTTTTATTTCCGTTTCGGAGAATTCCAGGCAAACTCTAGATCTATATATGTCCTATTTTTAAGGAAGGTCATGCCGCAGTTTTGTATGACTTTGATGAATGGACGCATTTTTATAATGAATTTGTTTATTATTACCATGCAAAGTTGACGATGGTCAGTGGAATGATGGTGGACAGGTGGTTGCGGTCGGCGGTGCAGGACATGAAGGAAAATAACCTGACAGAGGTTTTATGTCCGTGTCAAAAATGCAAAGGAATAGTTTGGCTGGACCCCCATGACGATGGTCGTGTCGAAGCGCACCTGCTCATGACTGGTTTCATGGATGGCTATACGCGGTGGATAATTGAAGATGAGGATGACGATGTTGAGGATGCCGACGGGGCAGGCAATGATGACACGGGGCAAGACGAAGAGATGATTGATAATGGCGGCGGGGAAGAGGCCAGACATGGCGGCGGAGAAGGGGCCGGACATGGTGGCGGAGAGAACGACATGGACTCCATGCAGCACAGTTCGTCGGTACTAAGTTCAATCGTGCGGGACCCTCATGTTCAAGCATTGCTTCGCAAGGAGACGAGTATTGAGAGAGCTGCTTCTAGAGAGGAGGCTAAGCTGGAGCAACTGGTGATAGACTCGAACACTCCATTGTATGATGGTTGTAATCCTGAGGTGACCCGCTTGAGTTTCATGCTCCAACTCCTGAAGACGAAGGCTAAAAACAAATGGACCGACACTAGCCTCGATGAGCATCTCAAGTACCTAAAGGATGTTCTTCCCGCGGGTAATCTATGTCCTAGTAGTGTTGATGAGGCCAAGAAGATCGTGTGCCCTCTTGATCTGCCACACGTTAGATACCATGCATGCATCAACGATTGCATAATTTATCAGAAGGAGCACGCGGAAAAAACAAGCTGTCCGGTGTGCAATGCTTCTCGATACAAGAAGGCTGGGAAGAAATGTCCCGAGAAAGTGGTATGGTACTTACCGATCACTCCCCGTCTCCAGAGGTATTTTGTAGATCCCAAGAAAGCAAAGCTAATGCGCTGGCACGCGGAGAGGAAGAAGCCCGACGATGGAGATGATCTGAAGTTGAGACACGTCAAGGATGGAAGCTAGTGGAGAGCGTTGAACAGCTTCTATCGGTATTTTGGATGTGATGCAAGGAACATCGTGCTTGGCGCGTGTACCGATGGCATGAATCCGTTTGTCAATCAGAACACCAACCATAGCACATGGCCCGTGTTTGTATGGATGTACAACCTCCCCCCTGGTTGTGCATGAAATCAAAGTACATTCACATGAGCATGCTTATTCAAGGGCCGAAACAACTAGGAAATAATATTAATTTGTATCTGGGGCTACTTCAAGAGGAGTTAGACATGTTATGGAAAACACCGGCCAAGACATGGGACGCCAGCAAAGGTGAGTGTTTCAACATGAGAGCCGCGCTGATCACGACAGTGCAGGACTATCTCGGTTACGGGTATGTGGCAGGCCAGGTGTGCCATGGATATTGCGGATGCACACGGTGCATGGATGATACGACGTCTCAGCAGCTAACATCAAGGAAAGATGGCGGGTCTGGGAAAATCGTGTACATGGGGCATCGAAGATGGCTCGAACAGGACGACCCGTGGAGAAACTGTGGAGATCTATTCAATGGTCACGCTGAGCATCGAGGACCTCCACGTAAGCGAAGCGGTGCCGAAATCGATGAGCTGTTGAAAAACTGGAAGGAGTGCCCGCATCGGGAAAGACGATGAGAAAGGCGCCGGAGCCGCTGCTGAAGTTATGGAAGATGATGTCTGTGTTCTGGGACTTGGAGTACTGGCACAAACTCGATACACCTCATTGCCTTCATCAAATGCATATCTATAAGAATGTCCTTGAGAGCTTGCTTGCAACACAGATGAACATGCCGGATAAGACCAAGGATGGGCCGAAGGCAAGAAAAGACTTGCTAGATTTGAAAATCAGGGAAGATCTGCACATGTCGCCCCGTAAAATGTCAGACGAGACAGAGACGGAGACAGAGGCACGGGAGAAGAAGGGCAAGAAAATAAAGAAAGAGGATTATTGCCCCCCTTCTTGCTTCACCTTAAGTCAGGCTGAGATCCATCAATTCTTTAAGTGCCTTACCGGAGTCAAAGTTAGTTCCGGTTACTGCGGCAAGATAAGCAGATATCTAGACACGGACAAGAAAAGGTTCGGCGGGATGAAGTCCCATGACTGTCATGTGATGATGACGCAGATACTACCTGTTGCCCTTAGAGGGATAATGGACAAGCACGTCCGTGACACGCTTATTGGTCTCTGCAACTTTTTCGACGTCATCTCTCGAAAGTCGATCAGTATGAAGCAGCGCCAAGGCTACAGGAAGAGATCATTGTGATACTGAATGAGCTTGAGATGTACTTCCCGCTCGCGTTCTTTGACGTCATGGTGCATCTGTGTGTCCATATTGTGGATGACATAATAGACCTGGGGCCGTCATTCCTGCACAACATGATGCCATTTGAGAGGATGAATGGGATCATCAAAGGATTCGTTCGTAACATGTCCCGTCCGGATGGAAGCATCATCAGGGCTATTTGACACAAGAGTGCATCTCTTTCTGTGAGAATTTTCTATATGGCGCAGACCAGCCGCCTGGTGTTAGTGTTGGTTTGCTCGTTAACAAGCACGATGGGAGGCTCGAAGGAGAAAGTCACTGCAACGGTCGCAGGGAATTGCACGTGGCATACTCAGATCGACACAGCGACTTTGACAGAGCAAACTTGATAGTGCTACAACATCTAGACGAGGTAGATCCTTTCGTGGCACTGCACAAAGAAATTATCGCAAAGAAGTATCATGACCGGGGGGTATGCAAGACAGACGCCAAAGTTACTAGAGAGCACAACTCCACTTTCCTGCATTGGTTCAAAAAGCATATTATTGCTAATCCCCCGGAGGAGGGCTCTAAGGATGGATTGCTCATATACGCCTTAGCACATGGACCCTCACCCAACCTTGTAACCTATCAGGCATATGATATCAACGGATACAAGTTCTACACGGAGGCCAAAGATATGGACAGTGATGATCAGAACTCAGGGGTGACGATGGAATGCATGACCGGCAGCGACAACGGCACAACTGAACGATTTTATGGAAGGGTCAAGGAGATCTGGGAGCTTGACTACTCTGGACTGAACAACACGACGATGTTTCGTGTCAGATGGGCTAAGAATGTCAAAAGAGAAAACCGGATTTTCACTACCATGACTATACCCGACGTCAAGAGCGCTACCGTGAACGCTATCGCAAAAAACGAGCCATGGGTACACACTAAGCACGTGACACAATGCTTCTTCATAACCGACCCATGAAAAATAAAGGAAAAGAAAAAGGGAAACTGGTTATAGCAGTAGCGCTTTACTGAGAAAGAGCTACAGCTAGTCAAGGTAGCAGTAGCGGTTTAATAGTAGTAGTGCGTTTTGTCTAAAAGCGCTACTGCTACGTCCACTTAACCCAAAATTCTCACTCTCCCTGCTTCATCCCACCTCTTTTCCCCCAAATCCCCACTCTCTTCCCGCCGTCGCACCGCCACGCCGGACCCGGCCCCGGTGCTCGCCCCCGGCACCGGCGCTCGCCCCCGACCCCGGCGCGCTCTCCCCCGACCCCAGCATGCTCGCCCCTGATCCGTCGGCCCTCGCCTCCCTCCTCTGCTTCCTCCCCTCCCAACCTCGACCGTCGTCGGGCCTACCTCCTCGCCCCTGCACCCTCTGTAAACCCCCCTCTCTCTCTCTCTGCTAGCTAGGGTTCTTCGGTTAATTTACTTAGGTTTTAGTTATGTTAATTAGGTTATCTATTTAGTTATGAATTTAGATAGGTTTCAAAATTAGCTGAATTTATATGCAAATTTGAACTGGACATGTGATATGTGGATATGTCATGTTTTGGACATGTCATGTTTTGGTAAATGATCCAAGTGGCCTATGTTACGCCGGAATGTTGATTCATTTCCGTTCCGGTGAATTTCACGCGCTCGATATGTCCATTTTTTAGCAAAGGTCATGCCGAAATTTCCCGTGAATAAAGGCATGATTTGTGCTACATAGTTGGCATATCGAGTGTTGGCACATAGATTTCTTTTTTATGTCATTTCTCATTTATTCATACTTTTAGAAATAAATGAGGACACTTAATCATAGGAAACATGTCGAACAATGAAGAAACTGGGCCTTCTGACCAAGATGCATACGAGATGGATTATCAGGGTGAACAAGACTACCTCGACTTTTTGACTGCTAAGCAAGGTTTGCAGGTCCGCCTCGATGATGGTACTGACGCCGACATCGACACTGACGGTGCCGGCACCGATGGCGGCACCGAGACCGGTGGGGAAGGTACCGGCGTGGAAGATACCGGCAGGGAGGTACCAGCGCCGATGCTACTACCAAAAAGAGGAAGCATAAGAAGCAGAGGATATGAAAACCTAACAAACTAGGGATTGGACGACTTGTGATCACAAAGATGGCACCTGGCAAGTTTGAGCCGTTAGAGCCGAAAGAACCTCGCAAGTGCTATGGGAACCAAGTAGGATGCATCCTACGGGAATGCGTGAGCATCAACGACGATGACTTAAGGAGTAAAGAACATTTGACGCAGTTGCTCCTAACGAAGTTGCACAGGAGATTCAAGTTCCCCGACCGGGATGATAACATAGAACAACCGTGGGATGATCCAAAGATGAAAAAGATTAACAATCACGCCATGGGCATGTTCAACAATGATTTGGCCTCCTGGGAAGGGAGGGTGAAACGAGCTATTGAGGCTGAGGAACCCCTGTCCAAGATTCTGGAGGAAAATCCGACACTTACGGAAGAGAGGTTCGAAAATTTCAAGGACACTTGCGCTACCGAGGACGCCAAGGCTAAGGCTGCAAAATTCAAGAGCCTTCAGCAAAGGAACACGGGGAAGCATCGCCTCAGAAGCAGTGGCTACCTCGGTAAAAGGCCCATATGGGATAAGGAGGACGCGGAACGTGAAGCCGCGGGTCTCCCAGACCCCTTCGCGAAGTTCACCAACCCCTTGGAGGGTGACTTCATCAGGGCCCGCTACAAGTGGGACAAGGAGAAAAAATGTTTTTTACACGGACCAGATCACGAGAAAATTGATTAGACTACTGGAGAAGCAACACCAGCTTGCAGCCGAAAGCCTTACTTCTCCGATGAGGCCCAAGTGGGACACCCCTCTCAACCGGGCCTTGAACGAACTTAAGGGACTCCCTTTGGGCCGGCGGCCGCAATATGGTCGTGTGCACGGCGCTGGAGATGGCGCCACGTGGGAGGTGTTTTACAACGAGGGCCCGGAGGCCAAGAAGCAGAAAAAGAAGTTTAGTCAGGCGGACATCAGCGCGAAGGTGAAGCTTGCGGTCGAGAAAAAAGCAGCTGAGGACGCGAAAAAAGCAGCCGAGGACAAATATGAGTTGCTACAGCAGGCAGTCAATGCAGCTGTAACTGCCTGCAGAAATTATTTCGCTACTAACTTGGTTCCCGTTATCATCAACTGGACGAAGGAAAATCCATACAAGACGATACATGATTTCCCGTTGCCCAGTTTCGTCGAGAGCAACTCCATGAACAACAACACCATCGCACCATCACTTGCCCACGTAACCGGGCCTCCTCCTGCAGCCGCTCCCGCTCATAGCAGCCCGTCCTCAGTCTCTAGCGCGCTTGGTGGGCCTTCGTCTTTGGCTGAGCTCGAAGCCATCACGGTAATTACATGTTGCACCAACATATATATATATATATATATATATATATATATATATATATATATATATATATATATATATAATATTCCATTTTTGTTGCCTTTCGGATGTTTTACCCCACAGACATATGTGTTTGCAGGAGAAAGAAACCCCATGCACCATACTCTACTTGATCAAAGGCCAGAAGGTGGACGTGGGAAAGGGGATGATAATGGACCCCTTGCAACCCACGTTCCACAACCAGCCGATCCCCGTTGGGCACTTCAGGGTTATCTTGTCCAGTGTGAAATCAGGGCACGAGGATTTGCCTCCTCCAGTACAGCATGTGGGAGCGGACGACGAGACCCCGCCATGGATTGGAAGCTGCAAGGGTTGGGTGCTGCTATGGCCAAAGAATCTTATTCGTCTGGTGCCGACCGAGAGCACACCAATAACCACACATCAACAAGCATGTGCGGAGACCACCACCCCGCCTACGCAATTACCAGCTACTGTAGTGCCGAGTGAGAGCGGCAGACGACATGATGAAGGGGGTGCAATAGTACTCGCTCATGTAATTTGTCCTGTAGAACAGAGAATGGATGATGAGATGGAGGTCGACCCTATGGATTTCCTCAATACAAACGCGTATGACTGTCACATAGAATTGATTAGTCAACCATATGATGAATCGGGCTATCAGCTTGCTAATGAGGATATGGATGATATGCCCAGGCAGGAAGGTCGTAGCAGGGATTGCAAAAATTCTCTGTTCATGAAATCCTCACCGGACACGCGTGAAGATGCCGCCTCAACACAGGCTCAAGTAGCCGGGCGTGAGGGTCGTATAGTACTTAGCCCGGGAACACTGGGGCAGGGGTTAAGGAAGGGTCTAGAAGGTGTGCCCAAGAAAAAGGAGAGAAAGAGATCGGGGAAGATAGCTACCTCCAAACAAGCCAGAGCACATAGCAGCCAGACGATGCATTCTGAAGAGCGTGTACCCATGAAAGGTGCGCCCATGTTCCATCTCACGGGCGAGCCGATGCTACCACCGAAACCGCTGGAGGCACTATCAGGGGATCTCAGGAGACTGCATGACCATGTCCTGTCGACTAAGAAAAGCCTACTAGCCTCAAAGGATCCAGGATATCCGACATATGCGGCTCGTGTGCCTGAGGGGAAGTGCTATGTCGAGACACGGCCCGCGGAGGTGTTCTTCCTGCGGTTTGACCATATCTTTGAGATGTTTCTGACAAGGCGGCTCAATTTTACAATCGTCCTCCTGTTTGCGCTACATATGAGCTCCGTCATGAAGAGTGAAGAAGTCTCACAAATCTATGTGGCGGATCCGTACTACATGCACGAGTCTTTCTTGAGTCTCGGCGACTTTGAGCGTGAAACTTCTAGGGAGTACCTCCAAAACTTCATGGTACAGAATAAGGACCGGGAAATTGTCCTCGTGCCTTATCATCCAAAGTAAGTCAGTTCCAGACAACCCTTTCATACATTTCAATCGTTTCTTCTCTCTCTATGGGGAATAATTTGAGGTGTCTTTTCCCCACAGCAACGGGCGCGCCGTCCTTATCATTCTTTACCTGCAAGTCTCCCACGCCGTGTATTTTGACCCTTCCAGAGACTACGAGAAAAAAAGACTACACCCGCATAATGAATATTCTAGATGATGCTCTCCAAGGCTTCAACATTAGACGTGGCCACATGCAGATCAGGAAACAAAGGAACAAGAAGATGGGTTTCGCGCATAAAACTAACTTCTCCTGCATCCATGTCCCAAAACCAAGCAAGAAGGATGGATTCTACATCGTCCATCTCATGATTCAGTTCAACACGGATCACCAAAAGCTTCGCATGAGAAGCAGAAATGATGATCATATCCACAAGTGGCTAGAATATCACGGAGAAGCGGATTATAAACTTATAGATGACTTCTTTCGCATCCAAAGCGACATTGCGACGATCATCATGAAAGAAGTCGTCGATGAGAAGGGGATGTTCCACCACGGCCCTATATCATGAGCTGACGTCCGAACTCGCATAGGCATGCAATGTCTAGACCTCACACCGTTCAAGAAGCTAGGGTCCATCCTCGATGATATGGAAGGATGGAACTTCTAGTGATTTATGATGCCGATGATGATGATATGTGTTGGTTGAACTTATATACTTTTTGTAGCGATGAAACTTTGTGATGTCCACGGTCCCTGCCGAACTTGCATAATGCTACTTTGTTAGTTTGCGTATGATGACCTGCGTACCTCTAGTTACTTAATTTGCGTACTGTATGATGCATCTAGTTGCTAACCCTTTCTTTTTCGGTGTTAATCTAGTATATTTTGTTGCATATATATATGATTGTACATCCTCTTCATGAACATGCATCTCTAACAGGTACCTAGTTTCTTGATGGCGAGATGGAAGTGCTATGTCGTGTACAAAGGGAAGGTTCCGGGGGTGTACAACGAGTGGCATCAGTGTCAGGCGCAAGTGAATGGGTTCTCAGGCGCCAGCCATAAAGGCTTCAAAAGCAGACAAGAAGGAGAAGCTAGTTACTTGAGGTTCACGCTAGCGTGAGAGAGGACTCGTAACCGCCACCTCATGTACTGCATAGTTCCGCTCTCACTCATAGTGATAGCTCTTCTCGCGTATACCTTTGTTTAGATGGATGTCGTTGTAGTTGCAAGTATTCGAGACTTGCATGTATCGCTATTTTTGAGATGATGACAAGATACCACTTTGTGTTGGATGATGATTATGATGCGACTATTTGTATGTATATGCTATGATTACATTTGTGGTCTCGCAGGCATTTGTATGTGTATCATGATGACATTTGTATGTGCTAAAGATTCTTCTATAAAGCATGTTCAAATACAAAACAAATGTGCCAATTTTTTTTACTAAAATTAGCAGTAGCGAGTGGAGAAATGTTAGCAGCAACGCGGTAGTAGCAGTAGCGCGTACAGGAGAAGCACGCTATAGCTATTAGCAGTAGCGAGCTTCCACTAGGAGCGTTGTTGCTACACTTGTGTAGCAGTAGCGCTTGTGAGCATGCGCTACTGCTATGTGTTAGCTGTAGCGCCTTATTAGTAGCATCGGTACCCGCGCTACTGATACACCTAAAACCCGCGCTGCTGCTAGCCTTTTCCCTAGTAGTGTATTTTGCTTGCGAGGTTCTAGTCGCTTGACAAGTTCCCAGACGTTGTTGAGCTCGAACTGATGTAATTCCTCTAGCATAGCTTGAATCCACTCGGGCTCCAGAAATGCTTCATCTACCTTAGTGGGCTCTATGATAGAGACGAAAGAAAAGTTCTCACAAAAGTTAGACAAATTTGAAGCTTTTGAGCATGTGAGAGGACCTGGTGCCTTGATGTCGCTGATGATTTTCTCAATCTGCACTTCATTAGCAACACGAGGATGAGTTGGTTGACGATGAGTAATTTGCTCAACATTTTCTTCAGGTGCACCAGCCTAATGTTCTTCACGTTCTGGAATGACTTCTTCACTAGATTCTTCGGTAGGAATGACATCCTCAGTAGCCTTGAACTTAATAGATTCCTCAGGAGGTATTTCATCTATCACAGGAGGTAGGTGCTCTCTTTGCGAGCCATTAGTCTAATCGAACCGCACATCTACAGTTTCAACAACCTTGTGGTGATAGGTGTTGAAGACTCTGTAGGTGTGCGAGTCCTTACCATAACCAAGCATAAAACCTTCATGTGCTTGCGGTGCAAATTTACAACTGTGATGAGGATCTCTAATCCAGCATTTAGCACCGAAGACTTTGGAACAACTCACATTGGGTTTCTTGTCAGTGAGGAGTTCATATGCAGTATTCTTGAAGAATTTGTGAAGATATACTCTGTTGATGATGTGGCATGCAGTATCAATTGCTTTAGGCCAGAAGTGAGGAGACGTCTTGTACTCATTAAGCATAGTGCGGGCCTTCTCAACAAGAGTCCTATTCTTGCGCTCCACGACGCCATTTTGCTGAGGAGTATAAGGAGCAGATAACTCATGAGTAATACCAAGTTCATCAAGATAGTCATCAAGACCAGTGTTCTTGAACTCAGTTCCATTGTCACTTCTGATGTGCTTGATCTTCACACCAAAGTTCATTGAAGCCCTCGAGGAAAATCGTTTGAAGACTTCCTGCACTTCAGTTTTGTAAGTGATGATATGCATCCATGTATAACGCGAATAATCAACCTTACTTGTTCCGCTGGGGTAATGCAGAGATCACCGTCAGACACCAAACAAAGGTATAATTTTTGCTAGAGAATTATTGGTTGTGAGGTTTTATGCGACGTGATTCCGACACTGATGGTTTTGTGTCATTTGTTGCTGGGAAAGCCATGGTATATAGAACACGATGTTGCATATGATTACCTAACACACAGATACACCGTCAAGAAGGGTAAGAAGTGCAACCTCATGCCCATGGGTTCGGATCGGTTTATTGCTTGGAGGAGAGAACATCAGAAGAAAATATAAGAAGATGAAGATGCAAAAAAATAACATGGTCGGAGTTGCTGAAATTTCTACCGTGGTCGTTCTGTCTGCAGATATAAATATTGGCGACGAGATTGACATAGACGTTATTGTCGAAGGGGTTGACTTGAAACTGAGGATGGTTTCATTTCAAGGAGGAGAGGATGAGATGGCCACACATACTATTGTACCGCTTGAGATCACAGATATATATATGTGCCCAGAATATTATAGATCTGTGAAGATGAGCAGGAGCTAGATAATGTAACTTGTACAGGTGATGGGACACTAAAAGAGATGTGCTTGGTTCCGTTTAAAGAGAGAAACCAACAACTAAATATGGCACGTGAGGAAGAGTTTGGTGGAATATTACTTCTTGAAGATGTACATGCATGCAAGTCTGCATGTTGGCCTAATTACTTCGATGGATGTGTTGACTTTTGCAAGGCAATATTAACGTGTGTTACATCATGGAAAGAAAAGGAGTCATACTATGATACAAAGACTAAGACGAGATCACATTGGTCTGGTTCGGTCAAGAAGATTAAAAATAGAGAGCTATTTATTTTTCTACCATGGAAAGAGAAGACACGTGAAGCTCCCAGGAGGAGTCCTAATGTGTGTGAATATCTTTCATTGTGTTCTGTTGGCTGGGGCCCACCCCATAGAGATCGGAAAGATATTGTGTCAAGTTTAGAGTTCTTTTTAGGAAAATATTGAGTCAGTTCCTATCTTTAGTTGTTTCCATTTAGAAGTCAGAATAGATACAAAATCTTGCGTGTGTTTAATCATTGTTAGATGGGTCGGCTATACTAGTATAAATAGCCAGATCACGTTCCATATAAAGGAAGGTTATATTTTATGAATAGACAAGATGTGTTTTAGGGTAAATACCCATATCGAGTTTTGGAGGAAGCTGTCTAAAATCCCTAAGCTTTGGAGGAAGCTTTAGAAAACCTCTGTGTTGCGATTTCTCTTCATGGAAATTGTTTTGTGCGTGAGTACCTTCATCGAGATTGGTTTTATGGTGCTAAGCCGTAAGGTTCAAACCCTCTACTTCGTGTACATCACGTGCGCGGGCGAGAGGTTGCTGCTATTGAAGGTCAAGTGTCATGAAATATCGGGCCGCAACAACAGATCGGATCTTGCCACGAGGGTCAATCCACATCAGGTGGTATTCAGAGTATCAGGTTGTTCACGACACTATGGAGAAGATGACGAGCGCATCGTCATTCAGTAAGTCAAGCTATGGATTTCAGTTGGAGGAGGAAGGCCGCTGCGCCAGGCTATTTAATACCGGTATGGTGGTGAGAGAGAGATCATCTGCCATGACGATCGATCACGTGAATTTGATCAACGTCGCAAGCATCAAGATGGTGGATAAGCTAGAGCTACCAATGACACCACGCCTACAACCTTACTTGTTCCGCTGGGGTAATGTAGAGATCACCGTCACACACCAAACAAAGGTATCGTTTTTGCTAGAGAATTATTGGTTGTGAGGTTTTGTGCGACGTGATTCCGACACTGATGGTTTTGTGTCATTTGTTGCTGGGCAAACCATGGTATATAGAACACAATGTTGCATATGATTACCTAACACATAGATGCACCGTCAAGAAGGGTAAGAAGTGCAACCTCATGCCCATGGGTGCGGATCGGTTTATTGCTTGGAGGAGAGAACATCAGAAGAAAATATAAGAAGATGAAGATGCAAAAAATAACATGGTCGAAGCTGCTGAAATGTCTACCGTGGTCGTTCTGTCTGCAGATATAAATATTGGCGACGAGATTGACATAGACATTATTGCTGAAGAGATTGACTTGAAACCGAGGATGGTTTCATTCAAGGAGGAGAGGGTGATATGGCCACACATACTATTGTACTGCTTGAGATCACAGATATATATGTGCCCAGAATATTATAGATTTGTGAAGATGAGCAAGGTCTAGATAATGTAACATGTATAGGTGATGGGACACTAAAAGAGATGTGCTTGGTTAAGTTTAAGGAGAGAAACCAATAACTAAATATGACACGTGAGGAAGAGTTTGGTGGAATATTACTGCTTGAAGATGTACATGCATGCAAGTCTGCATGTTGGCCTAATTACTTCGATGGATGTGTTGACTTTTGCAAGGCAATATTAATGTGTGTTACATCATGGAAAGAAAAGGAGTCATACTATGATACAAAGACTAAGACGAGATCACATTGGTCCGGTTCGGTCAAGGAGATTAAAAATAGAGAGCTATTTATTTTTCTACCATGGAAAGAGAAGACACGTGAAGCTGCCAGGAGGAGTCCTAATGTGTGTGAATATCTTTCGTTGTGTTCTGTTGGCTGGGGCCCACCCCATAGAGATCGGAAAGATATTGTGTCAAGTTTAGAGTTCTTTTTAGGAAAATATTGAGTCAGTTCCTAACTTTAGTTGTTTCCGTTTAGAAGTCAGAATAGATACGAAAGCTTGCGTGTGTTTAATCATTGTTAGACGGGTCGGCTATACTAGTATAAATAGCCAGATCACGTTCCATATAAAGGAAGGTTATATTTTATGAATAGACAAGATGTGTTTTAGGGTAAATACCCATATCGAGTTTTGGAGGAAGCTGTCTAAAATCCCTAAGCTTTGGAGGAAGCTTTAGAAAACCTCTGTGTTGCGATTTCTCTTCGTGGAAATTGTTTTGTGCGTGAGTACCTTCGTCGAGATTGGTTTTATGGTGCTAAGCCGTAAGGTTCAAACCCTCTACTTCGTGTACATCACGTGCGCAGGCAAGAGGTTGCTGCTATTGAAGGTCGAGTTTCATGAAAGATCGGGCCGCAACAACAGATCGGATCTCGCCACGAGGGTCAATCCACATCAGGTGGTATTCAGAGTATCAGGTTGTTCACGACACTATGGAGAAGATGACGAGCGCATCGTCATTCAGTAAGTCAAGCTATGGATTTCAGTTGGAGGAGGAAGGCCGCTGCGCCAGGCTATTTAATATCGGTATGGTGGTGAGAGAGAGATCATCTGCCATGACGATTGATCACATGAATTTGATCAACGTCGCAAGCATCAAGATGGTGGAGAAGCTAGAGCTACCAATGACACCACGCCTACAACCTTACTTGTTACGCTGGGGTAATGCAGAGATCACCGTCACACACCAAACAAAGGTACCGTTTTTTCTAGAGAATTATTGCTTGTGAGGTTTTGTGCGACGTGATTCTGACACTGATGGTTTTCTGTCATTTGTTGCTGGGAAAGCCATGGTATATAGAACACGATGTTGCATATGATTACCTAACACATAGATACACCGTCGAGAAGGGTAAGAAGTGCAACCTCATGCCCATGGGTGCGGATCGGGCCACATCAGGTGGTATTTAGAGTATCAGGTTGTTCACGACACTATGGAGAAGATGACGAGCGCATCATCATTCAGTAAGTCAAGCTATGGATTTCAGTTGGAGGAGGAAGGCCGCTGCGCCAGGCTATTTAATACCTGTATGGTGGTGAGAGAGAGATCATCTGCCATGACGATTGATCACATGAATTTGATCAACGTCGCAAGCATCAAGATGGTGGAGAAGCTAGAGCTACCAATGACACCACGCCTACAACCTTACTTGTTCCGCTGGGGTAATGTAGAGATCACCGTCGCACACCAAACAAAGGTATCGTTTTTGCTAGAGAATTATTGGTTGTGAGGTTTTGTGCGACGTGATTCCGACACTGATGGTTTTGTGTCATTTGTTGCTGGGCAAGCCAAGGTATATAGAACACGATGTTGCATATGATTACCTAACAAATAGATACACCGTCAAGAAGGGTAAGAAGTGCAACCTCATGCCCATGGGTGCGGATCGGTTTATTGCTTGGAGGAGAAAACATCAGAAGAAAATATAAGAAGATGAAGATGCAAAAAAATAACATGGTCGGAGCTGCTGAAATTTCTACCGTGGTCGTTCTGTCTGCAGATATAAATATTGGCGACGAGATTGACATAGACATTATTGCTGAAGAGATTGACTTGAAACTGAGGACGGTTTCATTCAAGGAGGAGAGGATGATATGGCCACACATACTATTGTACCGCTTGAGATCACAGATATATATGTGCCCAGAATATTATAGATTTGTGAAGATGAGCAAGGTCTAGATAATGTAACATGTACAGGTGATGGGACACTAAAAGAGATGTGCTTGGTTCAGTTTAAAGAGAGAACCAATAACTAAATATGACACGTGAGGAAGAGTTTGGTGGAATATTACTGCTTGAAGATGTACATGCATGCAAGTCTGCATGTTGGCCTAATTACATCGATGGATGTGTTGACTTTATTAAGGCAATATTAATGTGTGTTACATCATGGAAAGAAAAGGAGTCATACTATGATACAAAGACTAAGACGAGATCACATTGGTCCGGTTCGGTCAAGGAGATTAAAAATAGAGAGCTATTTATTTTTCTACCATGGAAAGAGAAGACACGTGAAGTTGCCAGGAGGAGTCCTAATGTGTGTGAATATCTTTCGTTGTGTTCTGTTGGCTGGGGCCCACCCCATAGAGATCGGAAAGATATTGTGTCAAGTTTAGAGTTCTTTTTAGGAAAATATTGAGTCAGTTCCTATGTTTAGTTGTTTCCGTTTAGAAGTCAGAATAGATACGAAAGCTTGCGTGTGTTTAATCATTGTTAGACGGGTCGGCTATACTAGTATAAATAGCCAGATCACGTTCCATATAAAGGAAGGTTATATTTTATGAATAGACAAGATGTGTTTTAGGGTAAATACTCATATCGAGTTTTGGAGGAAGCTGTCTAAAATCCCTAAGCTTTGGAGGAAGCTTTAGAAAACCTTTGTGTTGCGATTTCTCTTCGTGGAAATTGTTTTGTGCGTGAGTACCTTCGTCGAGATTGGTTTTATGGTGCTAAGCCGTAAGGTTCAAACCCTCTACTTCGTGTACATCACGTGCGCGGGCAAGAGGTTGCTGCTATTGAAGGTCGAGTTTCATGAAAGATCGGGCCGCAACAACAGATCGGATCTCGCCACGAGGGTCAATCCACATCAGGTGGTATTCAGAGTATCAGGTTGTTCACGACACTATGGAGAAGATGACGAGCGCATCGTCATTCAGTAAGTCAAGCTATGGATTTCAGTTGGAGGAGGAAGGACGCTGCGCCAGGCTATTTAATATCGGTATGGTGGTGAGAGAGAGATCATCTGCCATGACGATTGATCACATGAATTTGATCAACGTCGCAAGCATCAAGATGGTGGAGAAGCTAGAGCTACCAATGACACCACGCCTACAACCTTACTTGTTCCGCTGGGGTAATGTAGAGATCACCGTCACACACCAAACAAAGGTATCGTTTTTGCTAGAGAATTATTGGTTGTGAGGTTTTGTGCGACGTGATTCCGACACTGATGGTTTTGTGTCATTTGTTGCTGGGCAAGCCATGGTATATAGAACACGATGTTGCATATGATTACCTAACACATAGATACACCGTCAAGAAGGGTAAGAAGTGCAACCTCATGCCCATGGGTGCGGATCGGTTTATTGCTTGGAGGAGAGAACATCAGAAGAAAATATAAGAAGATGAAGATGCAAAAAAATAACATGGTCGGAGCTGCTGAAATTTCTACCGTGGTCGTTCTGTCTGCAGATTCAAATATTGGCAATGAGATTGACATAGACATTATTGCTGATGAGATTGACTTGAAACTGAGGACGGTTTCATTCAAGGAGGAGAGGATGATATGGCCACACATACTATTGTACCGCTTGAGATCACAGATATATATGTGCCCAGAATATTATAGATTTGTGAAGATGAGCAAGGTCTAGATAATGTAACATGTACAGGTGATGGGACACTAAAAGAGATGTGCTTGGTTCAGTTTAAAGAGAGAACCAATAACTAAATATGACACGTGAGGAAGAGTTTGGTGGAATATTACTGCTTGAAGATGTACATGCATGCAAGTCTGCATGTTGGCCTAATTACATCGATGGATGTGTTGACTTTATTAAGGCAATATTAATGTGTGTTACATCATGGAAAGAAAAGGAGTCATACTATGATACAAAGACTAAGACGAGATCACATTGGTCCGGTTCGGTCAAGGAGATTAAAAATAGAGAGCTATTTATTTTTCTACCATGGAAAGAGAAGACACGTGAAGTTGCCAGGAGGAGTCCTAATGTGTGTGAATATCTTTCGTTGTGTTCTGTTGGCTGGGGCCCACCCCATAGAGATCGGAAAGATATTGTGTCAAGTTTAGAGTTCTTTTTAGGAAAATATTGAGTCAGTTCCTATGTTTAGTTGTTTCCGTTTAGAAGTCAGAATAGATACGAAAGCTTGCGTGTGTTTAATCATTGTTAGACGGGTCGGCTATACTAGTATAAATAGCCAGATCACGTTCCATATAAAGGAAGGTTATATTTTATGAATAGACAAGATGTGTTTTAGGGTAAATACTCATATCGAGTTTTGGAGGAAGCTGTCTAAAATCCCTAAGCTTTGGAGGAAGCTTTAGAAAACCTTTGTGTTGCGATTTCTCTTCGTGGAAATTGTTTTGTGCGTGAGTACCTTCGTCGAGATTGGTTTTATGGTGCTAAGCCGTAAGGTTCAAACCCTCTACTTCGTGTACATCACGTGCGCGGGCAAGAGGTTGCTGCTATTGAAGGTCGAGTTTCATGAAAGATCGGGCCGCAACAACAGATCGGATCTCGCCACGAGGGTCAATCCACATCAGGTGGTATTCAGAGTATCAGGTTGTTCACGACACTATGGAGAAGATGACGAGCGCATCGTCATTCAGTAAGTCAAGCTATGGATTTCAGTTGGAGGAGGAAGGACGCTGCGCCAGGCTATTTAATATCGGTATGGTGGTGAGAGAGAGAGATCATCTGCCATGACGATTGATCACATGAATTTGATCAACGTCGCAAGCATCAAGATGGTGGAGAAGCTAGAGCTACCAATGACACCACGCCTACAACCTTACTTGTTCCGCTGGGGTAATGTAGAGATCACCGTCACACACCAAACAAAGGTATCGTTTTTGCTAGAGAATTATTGGTTGTGAGGTTTTGTGCGACGTGATTCCGACACTGATGGTTTTGTGTCATTTGTTGCTGGGCAAGCCATGGTATATAGAACACGATGTTGCATATGATTACCTAACACATAGATACACCGTCAAGAAGGGTAAGAAGTGCAACCTCATGCCCATGGGTGCGGATCGGTTTATTGCTTGGAGGAGAGAACATCAGAAGAAAATATAAGAAGATGAAGATGCAAAAAATAACATGGTCGGAGCTGCTGAAATTTCTACCGTGGTCGTTCTGTCTGCAGATATAAATATTGGCGACGAGATTGACATAGACATTATTGCTGAAGAGATTGACTTGAAACCGAGGATGGTTTCATTCAAGGAGGAGAGGGTGATATGGCCACACATACTATTGTACCGCTTGAGATCACAGATATATATGTGCCCAGAATATTATAGATTTGTGAAGATGAGCAAGGTCTAGATAATGTAACATGTACAGGTGATGGGACACTAAAAGAGATGTGCTTGGTTCAGTTTAAAGAGAGAACCAATAACTAAATATGACACGTGAGGAAGAGTTTGGTGGAATATTACTGCTTGAAGATGTACATGCATGCAAGTCTGCATGTTGGCCTAATTACATCGATGGATGTGTTGACTTTATTAAGGCAATATTAATGTGTGTTACATCATGGAAAGAAAAGGAGTCATACTATGATACAAAGACTAAGACGAGATCACATTGGTCCGGTTCGGTCAAGAAGATTAAAAATAGAGAGCTATTTATTTTTCTACCATGGAAAGAGAAGACACGTGAAGCTGCCAGGAGGAGTCCTAATGTGTGTGAATATCTTTCGCTGTGTTCTGTTGGGTGGGGCCCACCCCATAGAGATCGGAAAGATATTGTGTCAATTTTAGAGTTCTTTTTAGGAAAATATTGAGTCAGTTCCTATGTTTAGTTGTTTCTGTTTAGAAATCAGAATAGATACGAAAGCTTGCGTGTGTTTAATCATTGTTAGATGGGTCGGCTATACTAGTATAAATAGCCAGATCACGTTCCATATAAAGGAAGGTTATATTTTATGAATAGACAAGATGTGTTTTAGGGTAAATACCCATATCAAGTTTTGGAGGAAGCTGTCTAAAATCCCTAAGATTTGGAGGAAGCTTTAGAAAACCTCTGTGTTGCGATTTCTCTTCGTGGAAATTGTTTTGTGCGTGAGTACCTTCGTCAAGATTGTTTTTATGGTGCTAAGCCGTAAGGTTCAAACCCTCTACTTCGTGTACATCACGTGCACGGGCAAGAGGTTGCTGCTAGTGAAGGTCGAGTGTCATGAAAGATCGGGCCGCAACAACAGATTGGATCTCGCCACGAGGGTCAATCCACATCAGGTGGTATTCAGAGTATCAGGTTGTTCATGACACTATGGAAAAGATGACGAGCGCATCGTCATTCAGTAAGTCAAGCTATGGATTTCAGTTGGAGGAGGAAGGCCGCTGCGCCAGGATATTTAATACCGGTATGGTGGTGAGAGAGAGATCTCTGCCATGACGATCGATCACATGAATTTGATCAACGTCGCAAGCATCAAGATGGTGGAGAAGCTAGAGATACCTATGACACCACGCCTACAACCTTACTTGTTCCGCTGGGGTAATGCAGAGATCACCGTCACACACCAAACAAAGGTACCGTTTTTGCTAGAGAATTATTGGTTGTGAGGTTTTGTGCGACGTGATTCCGACACTGATGGTTTTCTGTCATTTGTTGTTGGGCAAGCCATGGTATATAGAACACGATGTTGCATATGATTACCTAACACATAGATACACCGTCGAGAAGGGTAATAAGTGCAACCTCATGCCCATGGGTGCGGATCGGTTTATTGCTTGGAGGAGAGAACATCAGAAGAAAATATAGGAAGATGAAGATGCAAAAAAATAACATGGTCGGAGCTGCTGAAATTTCTACCGTGGTCGTTCTATCTGCAGATATAAATATTGGCGATGAGATTGACATAGACATTTTTGCTGACGAGATTGACTTGAAACTGAGGACGGTTTCATTCAAGGAGGAGAGGATGATATGACCACACATACTATTGTACCGCTTGTGATCACAGATATATATGTGCCCAAAATATTATAGATCTGTGAAGATGAGCAGGAGCTAGATAATGTAACTTGTACTGGTGATGGGACACTAAAAGAGATGTGCTTGGTTCAGTTTAAAGAGAGAAACCAATAACTAAATATGACACGTGAGGAAGAGTTTGGTGGAATATTACTGCTTGAAGATGTACATGCATGCAAGTCTGCATGTTGGCCTAATTACTCCGATGGATGTATTGAGTTTTGCAAGGCAATATTAATGTGTGTTACATCATGGAAAGAAAAGGAGTCATACTATGATACAAAGACTAAGACGAGATCACATTGGTCTGGTTCGGTCAAGAAGATTAAAAATAGAGAGCTATTTATTTTTCTACCATGGAAAGAGAAGACATGTGAAGCTGCCAGGAGGAGTCCTAATGTGTGTGAATATCTTTCATTGTGTTCTGTTGGCTGGGGCCCACACCATAGAGATCAGAAAGATATTGTGTCAAGTTTAGAGTTCTTTTTAGGAAAATGTTGAGTCAGTTCCTATCTTTAGTTGTTTCCGTTTAGAAGTCAGAATAGATACGAAAGCTTGTGTGTGTTTAATCATTGTTAGATGGGTCGGCTATACTAGTATAAATAGCCAGATCACGTTCCATATAAAGGAAGGTTATATTTTATGAATAGACAAGATGTGTTTTAGGGTAAATACCCATATCGAGTTTTGGAGGAAGCTGTCTAAAATCCCTAAGCTTTGGAGGAAGCTTTAGAAAACCTCTGTGTTGCGATTTCTCTTCGTGGAAATTGTTTTGTGCGTGAGTACCTTCGTCGAGATTGGTTTTATGGTGCTAAGCTGTAAGGTTCAAACCCTCTACTTCATGTACATCACGTGTGCGGGCGAGAGGTTGCTGCTATTGAAGGTCAAGTGTCATGAAAGATCGGGCCGTAACAACAGATCGGATCTCGCCACGAGGGTCAATCCACATCAGGTGGTATTCAGAGTATCAGGTTGTTCACGACACTATGGAGAAGATGACGAGCACATCGTCATTCAGTAAGTCAAGCTATGGATTTCAGTTGGAGGAGGAAGGCCGCTGCGCCAGGCTATTTAATACCGGTATGGTGGTGAGAGAGAGATCTCTGCCATGACGATCGATCACATGAATTTGATCAACGTCGCAAGCATCAAGATAGTGGAGAAGCTAGAGCTACCAATGACACATCGCCTACAACCTTACTTGTTCCGCTGGGGTAATGCAGAGATCACCATCACACACCAAACAAAGGTACCGTTTTTGCTAGAGAATTATTGGTTGTGAGGTTTTGTGCGACGTGATTCCGACACTGATGGTTTTGTGTCATTTGTTGCTGGGCAAGCCATGGTATATAGAACACGATGTTGCATATGATTACCTAACACATAGATACACCGTCGAGAAGGGTAAGAAGTGCAACCTCATGCCCATGGGTTCTGATCGGTTTATTGCTTGGAGGACAGAACATCAGAAGAAAATATAAGATGAAGATGCAAAAAAATAACATGGTCGGAGCTGCTGAAATTTCTACCGTGTTCGTTCTGTCTGCAGATATAAATATTGCGACGAGATTGACATAGACATTATTGCTGACGAGATTGACTTGAAACTGAGGATGGTTTCATTCAAGGAGGAGAGGATGATATGGCCACACATACTATTGTACCGCTTGAGATCACAGATATATATGTGCCCAAAATATTATAGATCTGTGAAGATGAGCAGGAGCTAGATAATGTAACTTGTACTGGTGATGGGACACTAAAAGAGATGTGCTTGGTTCCGTTTAAAGAGAGAAACCAACAACTAAATATGACATGTGAGGAAGAGTTTGGTGGAATATTACTGCTTCAAGATGTACATGCATGCAAGTCTGCATGTTGGCCTAATTACTCCGGTGGATGTGTTGAGTTTTGCAAGGCAATATTAACGTGTGTTACATCATGGAAAGAAAAGGAGTCATACTATGATACAAAGACTAAGACGAGATCACATTGGTCTGGTTCGGTCAAGAAGATTAAAAATAGAGAGCTATTTATTTTTCTACCATGGAATGAGAAGACACGTGACGCTGCCAGGCGGAGTCCTAACATGTGTAAATATCTTTCATTGTGTTCTGTTGCCTGGGGGCCACCCCATAGAGATCGAAAAGATATTATGTCAAGTTTAGAGTTCTTTTTAGGAAAATATTAAGTTAGTTCCTATCTTTAGTTGTTTCCGTTTGGAACTCAGAATAGATATGAAAGCTTGCGTGTGTTTAATCCTTGGTAGATGGGTCGGCTATACTAGTATAAATAGCCAGTTCACATTCCATGTAAAGGCAGGTTATATTTTATGAATAGACACGATGTGTTTTTAGGGTAAATACCTGTATCGAGTTTTGAGTAAGCTATTTAAAAATCCCTAAGTTTTGGAGGAAGCTTTAGAAAACCTCTGTGTTGCAATTTCTCTTTGTGGAAATTGTTTTGTGTGTGAGTACCATTGTCGAGATTGGTTTTCTCGTGATGAGCCGTAAGGTTCAAACCCTCTACTTCATGTACATCGCGTGCACAGGCGAGAGGTTGGTGCTATTGAAGGTGGAGTGTCGTGAAAGATCGGGCCGCAACAACAGATCGGATCTTGCTACGATGGTCGTTCCACATCACAAACGGGCTGGCCTTTTCACCGGAATGGGCCTCTGTTGGGACGTGCCATGTGTCGACGTATCATAGGTGCCTTCTGTCCAATGAGTGGATAACATCTGTACCAATGGTGAGCCGACACGTGGTTCCTCTGGCCATTCAGAATTTTACATGTGGAAAATCCCCATTGGTCTGGGCTGTTAACAGGTTATCGGATCCAAACCATAACCTGATAGCTTAACAGCAACCCATTACGGTGGATGCCACGTGTTGGTTACCCTTGACGAAAGCACTTCTATGACGCGTGATTTATTGTCATGGAAGTGGACACTTTTGTGATGATAATTTTGGTAGTGTCATTGAACACTTCTACGACAGCACAGGTCTGACTATATTGATTGTGTCACAAAATCGTCATGGATGTACATGCATGACAAAAAATGTGACCTACTGTGACAAACACGTATCATCACAGAAGTGTATTTTTTGTAGTGCTTGTCGGAGGCTCCCAAGCGACACCTAACCAATCTACGAGACACCACTCTCCAAAAGGTAATAGATGTTGTGTTGATGATGAACTCCTTGCTCTTGTGCTTCAAATGATAGTCTCCCCAACACTCAACTTTCTCTCACAGATTTGGATATGGTGGAAAGATGACTTGAGTGGAAAGCAACTTGGAGAAGGCTAGAAATCGAGATTCTTGTGATTGGATTGGAATGTCTTGATCTCAACACATGAGTAGGTGGTTCTCTCTCAGAAAATGTAGGCTGGAAGTGTAGGCACGTTCTGATGGCTCTCTTACAAATGTTAAAGGGGTGGAGGGGTATATATAGCCTCCACACAAAATCCAACCGTTACACACATTTGACCCAACTCTGTCAGACCAAATAGAAGAACTCGGTGAGACCGATTTAGTCCAAAATGTGAACATTAGGAATCTCGGTGGGACCGACAAGAACAACTTGGTGTGACCGATGTGCTAGGGTTAGGGCAAACATCAACTCGGTGGCATCGATTGCATCAACTCGGTTAGACCGAAGTGAAGCAATAAGGCAACAGAAAGGATGTTAAGCAAACTCGGTGGGACCGATCACACATTTTGGTGAGATCAAAATAATTGCAATAGGCAACAGAGAGTTTTCAAGGCCATCTCGGTGAGACCGAGATCCGTATCGGTGCGACCAAAGTGTCTAGGGTTTCTAGCAGTGGCTATGTCAAATGAACTCGGTGGCGCCGGATAGGAGATTTCGGTGGGTCTGAGTTTGACTTTGAGTTTTGGACATATTTGGAAATGAGAAAGTGGTTGAGGGCTTTGGAGCAATATCCCTAAGCATTTTGAGCAAGTAGAACATTAAGCAACACCTCATCCCCTTTTTATAGTATTGGCTTTCCTATGGACTCAATGTGATTTTGAATCACTAAAATACATATGAGGAGTCTTGAGCTTTTGCCAACATGTTCCTTAGCATTTTGAGGGGTCCACATTTCTATTCCTTGCCATGCCATTCATTGAACTTTCTGAAATATTAAACTTGAATGGATATTAGTTCAATGAGCAATATGTTGTTATGAATTACCAAAACCACCCGGGGATTAGTTGCACTTTCAATCTCCCCCTTTTTGGTAATTGATGATAGCATATAGATCAAAGCTTCGACAAATGATAATATGAATGAAATCATTCGTCACTTTTAGAAGTATGTGATAAGCAAGAGCTCCCCCTAAATTTGTGCATTATTTGAAATTTTCTTTTGAATGCAAATGCACAATCGATTAGGATTATGGGTCGCTCTTCCATGTCACATACATCTTGGTGGAGCGCTCAAAATGATAAGAGTTGAATAACATGAACTCATCACCAAGGATACATGTGATCAATCATACATAAACATTCATGGATATAATCATGCAAGCACACATTACGGCATAGTATGATCAAACACATGATCACATAAGTATCTCACGAGCATAACACAAATTGTAGCAAGAATCAAACAACCAAACGACCAAAGTGACAAGAGTAGCAAGGCAAAGAAACCAACAAAAAGAAAGAGGCTCTCTCTCTTGAAGGCTATGATCTATACTCTTTCTCCCCCTTCGGCAACAAGTTACCAAAAAGTTCGAAAACGTATAGTGCTATACGGCACTCTAAGCACAGTCTCCGGGAGCTCCTGAAGGGATCTTCTGTCTTGTTTCTCCAGTGTGCGTAGATGGCGTGGAGAGGAGGACATCTGCAAATACCTTTGAAGAAGTCCGCGGAGCTGGAGGAGTTGGCACTTGAGGTATAACTGTGACAGTGGGTGCAGGTGCTGAAGTGGTAGTCCTGGAATCTATGACAACTGGCATAGCTGATGATCTTTGTTTGGCACTCTCTAGAATGTGTCTATAGTGGGTCTATCATCCCTGTCCTCAGCATCCTCTTGAAGCTTGTCCATGGCAGTCTGAATCTCAGTGACCTTCACATCTAGGTCATGGAATTTTGTCTCAATGATCCTCTCAAGACTTTCCTGATTTTGAGTCAAGGTGACCAAGCTCTTGTAATTCTCATGGTAGCCTCAAGCAGATAACTGAGTTGATCTTGCTTGGTCTTGAGTAGCACTATGGAAGCATCTGGTGCACTTGCTGCCCTTGCTGCTTTGGCAGCCTTTGCTCTCTCTATCTTCTCCTGGGCTTCAGCACAAGTAGGATGGGAAGCATCCATGACAACCTCGTTGTCCTCAAAGTCTGGCCTTAGGGGTAGATGCTCACTGTCTAGTAGATATGTCCAGGTTCCCATCTTGGAGTCGATCAAGTCTGAATGTGTGGGGCATATCCACAAGACCTCTTGTGGTATGTAGTTGTTCTCTTCATAGTCTCTACAATCAAGCTCATCACCTTGAATTTTCTATGGAACATCAAACATATGGAGCAAATTGATGGAATGACCACGTATCATCATGTGATCTCCCGACTTGGGCAATAGAGTGTGCATCAAGATGGTGTTCGTAGTGGTCAAGCCAGCAAGCAGATAGTAAATCAATCCAAGCTTGTGTGTCTCCAAAGCTTTGTCAAGGATTAGCTTATACATGTTTGCCATGGAGTTGTGATCCTTCCTAGGCTTATCATACACATCAACATCATCTTCAGCTTCCTCGGGGGCTTTGATCAGTTTGGCCCATTCTGAGATTGTTGACTGATATCTTGTTCCTTCTGTCATCCATACAATCTTACCATCAGGGTAGAAGTGAGCAGTGGGATAGAATTGCATTATAATTTCATTGTTCCATTTTGTCAGCTTCTTACCAACAAACTTGTCAACACCATTCATTCTGAAACTTTCATGCACATGTGGAAAGTAGTCTTCATTTGAGTCAATGTATTCCAGTCTACCCATTTCATGTCACAAATAATGGGTTTCTTGTCCAATAGGACAATCTCATAGAAATCCTGTTGTTCTTTGGTGTGAAAGTGATAATCCACGGCAGTTCTCCTCCTTGTGGCATAAGGATCAGTCTTACTCCATAGTCTCATACCTGCATCCTTCCTCAACTTCATGTTCTCTGCCACAGGATGATCATCATTGTGATATGGGATCTTGCGCTTGAGCTTTCTCAACACTAGTAGCTCTTCCTCTTCTTGAACTTCAGGCACTCGGGCCTTGTTCTTCTCTGCATCTGATATGTTTCTTGTTGATCTCTTGGGAGTTCTTGTCTTGGGAGCTTGAGCTGGAGCTGTGGGCTTAGGTGTAGCAGGTTTGGGAGGAGACTTGGGCTTAGAAGGAGCAGCCCTAGTCCTTATGGCATCCCCCATTAGCTTTTGAGTCTTAGCAGGAGGTGTAGCAAGCTCTTCCTCCTCCTCATCATCATCTTCAATCATGGAAGGTCTTCCAAGCACCTTTTCAGTAGTATTTCTGGCCCTCTTCTTCTTCTTACCATCAGCTGCTTCATCATCAGACTATTCCAAAGTGAACTGCATTGTTTCTTGGGTTGAGGCTCTAACTTTTGACAATGGAGCTCTCTTTGCAAGAGCATTCTTGGGAAGGCCTGGCTTTGTGGCAGTAGTAGCATACTCCTTCTTGAGCACTTTCTTCTTGGAGGTCACTTCCTCCTCAATCACAAAATCTTCATCCTCAGATTCAGATGTCCTTTTCTTCCTTTTCCTAGTATATGCCTTAGGTAAATTGCTGGGAGTGCTCCTACTCCCCTCATCATAGCTGCTAAAGGGACTAGTGCCCTCACTGAGGTTGGGCTACTCTTCAGACTTGTTCTGGCTGTCATTGGCCTCTGACATAGCTGCAACTGACCCTGTGAATAGTTGGGTGTGGATAGAGTAGATGAGAATCACAAAGTATATCTAGTTTTTACAAAAACTGAAACAAAAACTTAACTTGGAGCTATCGATTTGACAAACTCGGTGACACCGAAGCACCGACAGAGACTAAACACACAATTTCGGTTATACCAAGACGCGGTTTGGTGACTCCGGGATGCTAGGGTTTCACAGATAAAGTGATTTCAGTATCACCGATCAGTATACTTTGGTCAGACTGAGTTGTACTTGTGCAATGGCCAGGGCCAATCGGTGTGACCGAGATCCTCATATCGGTCAGTATGAGATGGGTTTGGCGGAAACATAACCCTAAGTTTTTGCATCAAATCTATTCTAAGGACTTTGTTTGGTGGATAGATTGATCTCATATGTGGGAAGAACAATGGCAATGTACTTTGTGCAAGAATCGGAGCAATGGAAAGCACAAAGGGTCAAAGTCATACCCTAACTTGGCGACGGATTTTCTACAGCGGCAATGGCGGTGAAGATTCCGTTGACGGTGGTGCAAACCAGTGGCGGAGGGTCACTGGCGAC
The DNA here is from genome assembly GCF_002162155.2 of Triticum dicoccoides. Taxonomy (NCBI): domain Eukaryota; kingdom Viridiplantae; phylum Streptophyta; class Magnoliopsida; order Poales; family Poaceae; genus Triticum; species Triticum dicoccoides. Next base: position 405,804,335 of record NC_041392.1, read on the forward strand.
GACGGTGACAATCCGGAGACCAAGGGGGTGGCAGTGTTGGGGCACGAGCTCGTGCAGTTTGAAGTAAATTTCAACCGTACGGGTACGCAGGGTATAAATACCCAGTCGGTGGTGCCGAGTGGAACGGCTCGATGGCACCGAGATGCAAAATTGTTGGCAGTTGCTACAACTTGGTGTGACCGAATAGTTCTATTCGGTGGTACCGAGATGAAAACCTAGATCAACTTATTGATCTCGATGAGACCGAGTTGGATAGGTCGATCTGACCAAAAATAATTAAGAGGTTTTGGAAGTTAAGCCCTTGAAGGATCAGTGGCTCTGAGTGCTCCTCGCCTAGAGGGTCCGAATGTGACTTGTTCAAACTTCGTGATGTAGCATGAATAGAGTCTGAGATGATGAAAATCATAGATAGCTAGAGGAAGTACTTAGGCATTCTTGTCCATCCATTTGGCAGAAGAGAACCTAACAATCAAAACAACAAATGGATGTCCTTGAATGAAGAAAATTATGCAACCAACATGCTCACACAATAAGATAGAAAATAAATCATGTGACAAAGCATGCACATACACTCTAGCATCTATCAAGCAATTGGCGATGAGTAGGTCATCTACATATGAGTATATTGACTGAGGAGTCAAATGAGAACATTTGATCGTATGTCATACTCATCGTTTAAGCACAAGTGGGGTTGCCACTTTTACATAAAGCATTGTTGTGTTCACATATTTAGAGTTGCTTTAGCTCAGTTATTAGAGTAAAGCTCCCCCTAGATGTGATATCCCCCCTAAGAGGGATGAACTAACCTTGGGTTTTGTCGATGATGACTTCATGTAGATGTTGAAGATGTGGATGCTCAAAGTTGGTGTAGATCATTTGGAGCAATCCATTGGAGTGTTTTGCACTTTCAATACCTACATGGGTTAGTCCCACAAGGAACATACAAGGATATCTATAGACATAGAGTGAAACACACATGTGATGATGTCCATGAAAGCATTAGGTTACCTTGTCCCTTGTCTTACCAACAAGAGGGTTTGTAACTCCATGAACTAATGCAAGATATGAAAGTTGATTGCACTTGTCCTTGCCAATATGAATATGAGTGAAGTATGTTGGCGGAGTCACCCTCAAGAACTCTCTAATTCTTCCTTTTTGGGATACACATCAACTTGATGGGAATCCTTGGAGTTGTAGTCGTACTTGATGTAGTGTAACTTGATGTAGTCTTGGGAACCCACTTTACCATGGCCTTAGGAGCTTCTTCAAATGAGTCAAACTCTTCTTGAAGCCCGTCCTTGCCTTTTAGCTTGTGGTCTTGTGGTGGAAGATCATCTTGAGCTTGTGTTCCTTTGAAAGAAGTGGGATCATACTTCTCTTGTTGAGGAACAAACTTCGTCTTGGGGTATTTACCTTCTTCCCACTCAACTCCATTGGCATTGAACTTCCGTTCAAAACCAACACCTTGATTCTTCCGGTGCCTTCCTTTCTTGCGTACAATTTTCTCAAATTGCTTGCTTCCGGCAAGGCTCCTGCAAACACCTTTCTTTATAATTCCCTTCAATAAGATATTTTCTTGCTCAACTGTGACTTGGCTAAGAGAATCATTAGTGGAATCAAGGGAACTACTAGAAGCAACAATATTAGATTTAACATGGTTATTGTTACTACTAGAGGAAGAATCCTTCTTGTTCTTATTGCTAGATTTTACTTGTGGCATATAAGTGTACAAGAGGAGACGTTTGGCAACGTAAGAAGAACTCTTCTTTCGAAGATCATCATTGATTGCTTTTAGGAACCCATGCTCTTGCTCTAAATTTAGCTTCTCGAAGCATAGCTTCTCATGAGTTCTTATAAGCTCTCTATGATCCTCTAGAGTTGTTTCATGAGCTACTTAAGAGTGTTTAGTTCTTTGTTTAGATTCTCAATCTCCTTCTTATCATTGTCATTCGTTTCATATTGATTAGCATGATTAATAGCAATTTCATCATAGTTTTCATCACTAGTGTTGTCAACAAGTAAATCATCATCGCCTAGCAAATCATCTTCATCACTATTAAAATCAATATATTCGGGGTGTGATACCTTAGGGACTTTACCCATGAAGCACCTTCCAATTCCTTCAATTGGTGAGTCAAATATGTCTTAGGAGTTGGATGACACAAGTGCAAGACTGGCAACACCTTCATCTTGAGTATATTCAGAGTCGGAGTGATAGCTTCTCTCGGGGTAGTTGTCGGAGTCAGAACCAGATACCCATTCACCAACGTGAGTTTGGTGTCTTTGTCTTGTGTAGCTCTTTGATGACTTGACCTTCCTTTCCAAATCCTTGCTTCTTCGAGAGGGTCTTCGTTCATAACGATCATCTCTACTCCTTCTCTCCCTTGGAGGTGATTCATATCTTTTACTCCTCCTTTTTGGCGAATCTTCTCTTTTCTTGTAGGGAGCTGTACACCCATTTGGGTAGTGTCCGGGTCTTCCACAATTATAACAATTATGATCGTGACTAGAAGATCTTTTTTCATTGTAGGATCTTGACTTGGAGCTTCTCTCTTTGTTTCTATTCTTGTAGAATTTGTTGAAGTTCTTCACCATTAAGCTTAATTCTTCCCTGAGGACTTGTTTCTCACTTGGTGTTGTAGGAGCATCACTTGAAGATTTGTAAGCACCACTAGACTTGTTGTGGAGCTCTTCCTTATTCTTGAGTGACATCTCATGAGCAACAATTCTACCAATGACTTCCGTGGGCTTGAGATCTTTGTAATTGGGCATCATTTGGATCAAGGTGTGATACGTTTCCAACGTATATATAATTTATGAAGTATTCATGCCGTTATATTATCATTCTTGGATGTTTTACAATCATTTTATAGCAAATTTATATCATTTTTTGGGACTAACCTATTGACCCAGTGTCAGTTTTTGTTTTTTGCTTGTTTTTTACATTGCAGAAAATCAATATCAAACAGAGTCCAAACACCGTGAAACTTTTTGGAGAATTTTTATGGACTAGAACACCCAGGATGGGCCAGAGCAGCACCTGGGGGTGCCCCGAGGGGGGCACAACCCACCAGGGCGCGCCTGGGGGCTCAGGCACGCCCAGGAGGGTTGTGCCCACCTTGGTGGCCTCTCGCACCCCCTCTTTACCCTATAAATTCACAAATATTCCAAAACCCTTCTAGGTTAACCTAGATCAGAAGTTCCGCCACCGCAAGGCTCCGTAGCCACCGAAACCATTCTAGACTCATTCTAGCACCCTGCTGGAGGGGGGAATCATCTCTGGTGGCCATCTTCATCATCCCGGTGGCCACCATGATGAGGAGGGAGTAGTCTACCCTCAGGGTGAGGGTTCGTACCAGTAGCTATGTGTTTAATGTCTCTCTCTCGTCATCTATATCATGGGCTTTGTTAATACAGTCGGATCATATGATGTTTCTCCCCTCTATACCCTTGTTGTGATGAATTGGATCTTTACCCTTTGAAGTTTTGTCTTGTCGGATTGAATATTCAGATACGAGAACACATGATGTATGTATTGTGGTATGAATACCTGAGGTGACAATGAGGTAATATATTGATTCACTTGATATATGTTATGGCACTCAACTTGCGGATTCCTGCGGTGATATTGGGGTAATCTATGCATAGGGTTTGATGCACGTTTTATTGTCTTTTCTCCGATAGAAACTTTGGGGTCTCTTTGTAGTTCTTTGTGTGGATTGAGTATTATGAATATGTATATGCTTTGGTGTTATTATAGTACGAACTCTAGGATAGATCGAACGGAAAAAATAGCTTTCCATTATTTTAGTACAAACTCTTGAATAGATCGAGCGGAAAGAATAGCTTTGAGGTGGTTTCGTACCTTACAAACAATTCCGTCTTATGTTCTCCGCTAGATAGGAACTTTGGAGTGATTCTTCATTGCACGTTGAGGGACGGTTATATGATCCAATTATATTAGCATTGTTGAGAGATTGCACTAGCGAAAGTATGGACCCTAGGCCACATTTTCAAGCATTGCAATACCGTGTTTGTGCCCGTTTGCTTTTTGCTACCTTGCTGTTTTTATTTATTCAGATTATAAAAATATATTTCTACCATCCATATTACACTTTTATCACCATCTCTTCGCCGAACTAGTGCACCTATACAATTTGCCATTGTATTGGGTGTGTTGGGGACACAAGAGATTTCTTGTATTTGGTTGCAGGGTCGTTTGAGAGAGACCATCTTCATCCTACACCTCTCATGGATTGATAAACCTTAGGTCATCCACTTGAGCGAAAATTGCTACGGTCCTACAAAACTCTGCGCTTGGAGGCCCAACACGTGTCTACAAGAATAAAGTTGAGTAGTAGGCATCAAGCTCTTTTCTGGCGCCGTTGCCTGGGAGGTGAGTGCTTGAAGGTATATCTTTAGATATTGCAATTAAATCTTTTAGTTTCTTGTTTATCACTAGTTTGGTTTATAAAAAGAAAACTACAAAAAATGGAACTGAGGTTGCATCATATTATTCATCTTTATAATGCCTTTCGTGAAAATGATGGAAATGAAAATTGTGCTTAATTGTTAGAATAAGAAGTCAATAAAATGTTTGGCACAAAATATTTGAATGATGAGCATGATTGCAATGTTTTTAGTATGAATTCTTTGAATATCCATGATGCTAATGATATGCAAAGTCGTAAGCTTGGGCATGCTCTGTTTGACGAAGATGATATTTTTAGTCCCCAAGATTTGATATGCAAATTTGTTATAATGATTGCATGCCTCCTATTTATGATGATTATAATGATGAAAGTGGATTTGGAGAGGTCATGACTTTATTTAGTGATGAATCTACAATTTTGGATGAGGCTTCAATTGACTATGATAACAAAGTTGCTATCTATGATGATTATAGTGATGACTTGTATGCTATAAAGAATAATGATAACCATGGAACTTATCATCATGATTTTAATTTTCACTCCCATGATAGTTAATTTGTTGAGTTTGCTCCCACTACTATTGATGAGAAAAAATTGCTTATGTGGAGAGTAATCAGTTTTCTATGCTTATGTGTCATGAAAAGAATGCTTTATGTGATGGTTATATTGTTGAATTTATTCATGATGCTACTGAAAACTATTATGAGGGAGGAACTTATGCTTGTAGTAATTGCAATAATATCAAGTTTCCTCTCAATGTGTTGAAAGTTTTGAAGTTGCACTTGTTTTGCCTTCCTATGCTAGTTGATTCTTGTTCCCATAAGTTGTTTCCTCACAAAATCCCAATGCATAGGGAGTGGGTTAGGCTTAAATGTGCTAGTCATATGCTTCATGATGCTCCCGTTATGTTTCAATTCTTATCTTTTATGCGAGCATCATTGAAATCATCATGCCTAGCTAAAAGGCATTAAAGAAAAGCGCCTTTTGGGAGACAACCCAATACTTTTACCCACTACTTTTGTGTGTTCACATTATTGGGATACTGTAGTAATCATGTTTTATTGCTTTTGTTTCAATAAAGTGCCAAGTAAGACCTTTGGGATGGCTTACGATGATAGTTGATTTGATCTTGCTGAAAAACAGAAACTTTTGTGCTCAGGAAAACAATTCTCATTTTTGAAGCGAGATAAAATGCTGATTCTTTTCGCAGAAGATTAATAGACAAATTTCCCAGGTTTTCCTAATTTTTCAGAATTTTTGGAGTAACATAAGTATGGTTGGAGTACAGATTACTACAGACTGTTCTGTTTTTGACAGATTCTGTTTTCAATGCATAGTTTGCTTATTTTCTAGTTTCTATGGCTTATATTGCTCAATATAAATTGTGAAAATGATATGGTACAGTAGGCATTGTGTGGAAACAATTATGAATCTTGTTTTTGACAGTACCAAAGTGAAATGGTTTGTTCTTTATCATACTAACCTATCTCATCAAGTTCTGTTAAGTTTTGTGTGATTGAAGTTTTCAAGTTTTGGGTGCGATACCGATATGAGGAGAATAAGGAATGACAAGACCCTAAGATTGGGGATTCCCAAGGCACCCCCAAGGAAATATTCAAGGAATATCCAAGCAACTAAGCTTGGGAATGCCCCGGAAAGCATCCCCTCTTCCGTCTTCAACATTATCGGTAACCTCACTTGGAGCTACGTTTTCATTCGTCACATGATATGAGTTTTGCTTGGAGTGTCAAATTATTTTGTTAGGATTAGCTTTCTGTTATTTATAATAATGTTTTTCATCTTTTATTTCAATAAAAATGTCAAGTATAGCCTTTGCCATGCTTATTTTTCAAGTCTACATGTTGTTGTTTGAAAACATAAAGTTTACCGTTGTTGCAAAAATTCCCTAGAAAAGCCAGAATATGATAAAATGTTGAAACTTTTTGCAAAATGAGTTCTGATAAATTTTCTACAGTGTGGTAAATTTTCATAACTTTTGGAGTTCGGGAAGTATTGGTACTCTTGCATTCTTTACAGACTGTACTGTTTTGGCAGATTGTTGTTATGTTTGCATTGTTTGCGTATGTTTGCTTGTTTAATGATTCTATTTGACGATAGGAGTATTAAATATGCAGAGGCATTTAGTATGCAATGTTAAATAATAATTTTAGTGATTTCCTACAGTAGAGAATGATAAAGTTTTTGCATTTGGTTTATACTAACTTATCTCACGAGTTCTTGTTGAGTTTTGTGTGGATGGAACTTTTGAGATTTAGGAAAACCGTGATATGAGAAGAACTAAGGAGGCACAAAAGCTCAAGCTTGGGGATGCCCAAGGCATCCCAAGATAATATTTCAAGAAGTCTCAAGCCTCTAAGCTTGGGGATGCCTCGGTAGGCATCCCACCTTTCTTCTTCAATAATTATCGGTTAGTATTGGTTGAGCCTAAGTTTTTGCTTCTTCACATGATGTGTGCTATTCTTTGAATGTCATTTTATTTTGTTTTGCTTGTTGTTTTAATCAAATACTTAGATCTGGAAGTTTTTTAATAAAATAGAGCCCTCAAATAGTTGCCAGGGAGGCTAAGTAAGTGGCATTCACATCCCGTCAACGAAGCTCTTTTCTATGGAATTGCTCTAGTGCTTCACTTATATATTTCTGAGCAAATAAAAATCTAACTTTTCCCAATTTTAGTTGTGGGCAAATTTTAGCAACTTAGCACAAGTCAAGCAATCAATCTACACATGCAATTCTAAGACTGTAGCAGCGGAAAGTAAAACATTGCATATGAAGGTAAAGGGAAGGGTTTGGAGAGTGCAAACGAATGATGACACGGAGATTTTGGCATGGTTCCAATATGTAGTGCTATTGTACATCCATGTTGATTGAGACTTCAGCCCACGAAGGGTAACGGTTGCGTGATTCCATAGAGGGATCCAACCATGAATGGTCCACGAAGAAGCAACCTTGTCTATCCCACCATGGCCATCGCCCACTAAGGACTTGCCTCACTAGGGTAGCTCTTCACGAAGTAGGTGATCTCCTTGCCCTTACAAACTTCTTGGTTCAGCTCCACAATCTTTTCGGAGGCTCCCAAGAGACACCTAACCAATCTAGGAGACACCACTCTCCAAAAGGTAATAGGTGATGTGTTGATGATGAACTCCTTGCTCTTGTGCTTCAAATGATAGTCTCGCCAACACTCAACTTTGTCTCACAAATTTGGATAAAGTGGAAAGATGATTTGAGTGGAAAGCAACTTGGAGAAGGCTAGAAATCAAGATTCTTGTTGTTGGATTGGAATGTCCTGATCTCAACACATGAGTAGGTGGTTCTCTCTCAGAAAATGTAGGCTGGAAGTGTAGGCACGTTTTGATGGCTCTCTCACAAATGGAGAAAGGGGTGGAGGGTATATATAGTTGTCGGTGTCAAAACCGGCCGATCTCAGGTAGGGGGTCCCGAACTGTGCGTTTGAGGATCGAAGGTAACAGGAGACAAAGGGGACACGATATTTACCCAGGTTCAGGCCCTCTTAATGGAGGTAAAACCCTACTTCCTGGTTGATTGACTTTGATGAGTATAGGGGTTACAAGAGTTGATCTACCTCGAGATCGCAATGGCTAAACCATAGTTGTTTAGCCTATGTAAATTTTGATTGCCTATACGGACTAAACCCTTCGATTTATATAGACACTGGAGGGGCCTAGGGTTATACAGAGTCAGCTTACAGAGAAAGGAAACCATACATCCGGACGCCAAACTTGCCATCCACGCAAAGGAGAGTCCCATCCGGACACGGGGGAAGGCCTTATACTTTATAAAGGCCAAGTAGGTCGCCCGCCGCCAATATGAGGAGCGGGTGACCGAAGTGGATCAAGAGCTCAAGGACGCCACTGGCAAGTGCGAGGCCTTGGAGGAGAAGAATAAGGCCCAAGCGGCCGATCTCGCCAAGGCTCTCCAGGGGGCCAAGGAGCCACGGACCGAGTCTCGGGCGGCTCGCGAGGAGATCAAGCAGGCCGAACAGATAGCGGCTCGTAAGCCCTTTCCTTTGCAGAGTAAATTCGGCAGTCAGAAATATGCCTTGCTCACTCGACTATGGAGTTCTCCTAACACCTTTTTGCGGATCTTTCGAAGAGTGCGGCCGACGCCGCACAATTCTTCTGGGCCCAGGAAGGGAACACCATAGAGAAGCTCTTCTGGTCACAGTACCTGGCGCCAGAGTGCCTGGCGCTGTTGAACAACCAGATGATGCAGCTGGCAGAGCTGTATAGGATGTCCGACTTGGCCATGAAGGACGTCATAGTCCGGCTCTGGCCAACCAAACCCATTCCTAGCAGTTACTTCGGCCTGGTGAAGCGACTCGCTGATGCGCTTCCCCACATTGAAGCTGTCAAGCGCTCTGCGTGCATCGAGGGTGCATGGATAGCCTTCACCCGCATCAAGATGCAATGGGCGAAGATGAAGGCCACCGTCGTGGTGACCGAGGGCCCACCCGAAGGCAAGGACCACCACAAGCCTGAGCGGTATTTTGACGATGTCTTGGAGTGTGCCCGGATAGTAGAGGGACAATGCTCGAAGGATATCATGTTTGTATGAATGTATCCGAGCTGTCCAGGTGTTGTTTTATGAACCAAGGCTCTATAATATATTTATGCCTTTATCTAAAATTATTTTCCTCCTGTGCGCCCGTTTTTATTTTTGAGAGTTTACCAGTCGTCGGCTTCAGCCCCACATAGATGCTACGGGGGTGTTCGGTATAGCGCATGACCACACTTGACCCAACGTCTTGGTCCGTAAAGGAGGAGCCTGCGCAGCGAACTAGGCAATCAGACTATGCGGCTTTATCACTCTCACTTAGCCATAGGAGTTTGACAATGGGACTATGAACTAGGCCCTGGTGCGTGTGCGGCTATCCTAAACTTGGATGCCTTAGGCGCATGACTAGATGAAAGCCAGTCCTTCATATAGTATGGAAGAAGTTGCAAGAGATTTATGGTAAGTCGCCGAGTCGCTGACCAGCTCTCGTCGTATCATGACAGACAGTTTTTGGCTTTCTCTACTGAGGTGCTTGAGCCAGAAACACAATCACAGTAGTTTTCCCTTTACCACCTAAGGCGAACAAGCGGAACGTAAGGTAGCAACCACAGGAGCCGGGCAACCCAACTATTTACCAAAGACATGATTCAGAGCTGATGCATATAATGCAATGTTTGGGACGCTGAAGTGTACTTCTAAAAGTGTTCGGACTTCTCTTTTTTTAACGTATGTGTGGCCAATAGAGCCCCTGATATTGAAGTTGTACCAGAATGTATGTGTGGCAATCTTAGCACAAAAGAGGAATGCAGATTATGAAACAAACAAGGACCAAACGAGGGTTGGTAAAAAACTGTTTTCATTATAATCTGTTTGATACGTCAAGACGTGCTATTACAAATAGTGCCAAGGCTATTTTACATGCCAAATTTTGTAAAAAAGGGAAAGCTGTATATGGGGCCTAAAAAGGGAAGAATGGTATTGAAGATCTCATTAATGCCCTTGCCACACGTCTGTGTCACTTTCGCCCTTGTGGAAAAGATTCCTTGAGAGGAGCGGTCCACGGTCATTTATATAAAACAGGCCCGGAAAGAGTCCTCGTGCGACCGTGGAGTAACTAGGTTTTAATGCACATGTGGTATTGAAAAAAGATCAAAAGAAAAAATGGCAAGGTCACATAGGGTTGAGCCGCACTATAGACCTCTCCGCATTGTGCCTCCGTTGTTGCCCAGGGTATTTTGAGTGTGTAATTATGCACACATGGTACATATGCCGTGGACTTGTGTGGCTATCAACGGAGGAAAAACTGCTAGTCTATCTCTGAAGTCGTCGAGTTGTCATCATGCAGAGTAGACCGGACGCGTTTAACAGTGTCCGGGGGCTTGATGGCCGATGAGGTCTTCGGCCTAGGGAGGCCGCTCAGCACTTCGGCCGCAAGGGTCGCGGTATGCTCCTTAGTACAGACGGAGCGCTCCGTGTTTCCATTGACTGTGAAAATGCCGTGGGGTCCGGGCATTTTGAGCTTTAAGTAAGCATAATGCGGGGCCGCATTGAAGCAGGCGAAGGCGGTTCGTCCGAGCAGTGCATGATAACCACTGCGGAAGGGGACGATGTCGAAGATCAAGTCTTCGCTTCGGAAGTTATCCGATGAACCGAAGACTACTTCCAATGTTATTGAGCCCGTGCAGCGGGCTTCTACGCCGGGTATCACTCCTTTAAAGCTGGTGTTAGTAGGATTTATTCTTGATGGTTCAATACCCATTTTGCAAACCGTGTCTTGATAAATCAAGTTAGGACTGCTGCCGCCGTCCATGAGGACTCGGGTGATATGGAATCCTTTGATGATTGGATCAAGGACCAAGGCTGCTGAACCTCCGTTGCGGATACTCGTCGGGTGGTCCTTACAATCGAAGGTGATCAGACAAGCCGACCAGGGGTTGAATTTTGGGGCGACCAGCTCTACGGCGTAGACGTCCCTTAGTGTGCGCTTGCGCTCCCTCTTAGGGATATGAGTGACACATATCATATTCACTGTTTTTACCATAGGGGGGAATTTCTTCTGCCCTCCTGTGTTCGGTGGGCGGGGCTCATCTTCGTCCTCGCTTGGCGGCCCTTTCCCCCTTGTGTTTGGTATTTAGCTTACCGGCCTATTTGAAGACCCAACAATTTTTGTTGGAGTGGTTTGCAGTCTTGTCGGGGGTACCATGAATCTGGCAAGGCCGATCAAGTATCTTGTCTAAATTGGATGGGACATCCCTGTTTCCTTTGAATGGCTTCTTCTGCTGACCGGGTTTAGAGCCACTGAATCCGGCGTTGACCATTGTGTCTTCGGTATCTTCATTGTTGCTTCAACGCTTGTGTTTGTTGCATCGTGGCATGTCGTTGCCATCTGTGGCTTCGGAGGTGCCAGGGTTGCTGGTACTGTTGCTTCTACGAGCTAACCAGCTGTCTTATCCCGTGCAAAAGCAAGTCATGAGTGCGGTAAGGGATGCAATGGACTTCGTCTTTTCTTGGCCGAGGTGTCGGGCGAGCCATTCGTCACAGACGCTATGTTTAAAGGCCACGAGGGCTTCGGCATCCAGGCAATCGACAATTTGGTTATTTTTACTTAAGAACCTAGTCCAGAGTTTTTGGGCTGGCTCTCCGGGTTGCTGGACTATATGACTAAGGTCATCGGTATCCGGAGGCCAGACATACGTGCCTTGAAAGTTGTCTCTAAAGGCATCTTCCAAATCTTCCCAGCAACCAATAGAGTTCTCTGGGAGACTGTTTAACTAGTGTCGTGTTGGTCCTTTCAGCTTTAAGGGGAGGTATTTGATGGCGTGGAGATCGTCCCCGTGAGCCATGTGAATATGGAGAAGAAAGTCTTCAACCCATACCGTGGGATCAGTCGTTCCATCGTATGCTTCAATGTTTATGGGTTTAAACCCTTCTCGGAACAGGTTCTGCATTACCTCATCGGTAAAGCATAAGGGGTGTGCGGTGCCTCTATATCGGGCAACGTCTCGATGGAGTTTGGATGACATCCATATTCGGTTTTCGGCCCAGGTGAGGTTATGCCTATCGCGCTAGGCTCGATGGCCGTCGTCTCGCGTTGGGGCATGCCCCCTTGATCCATAGATTGATCTGGCCTGACCGGCTTTATTGTCCAGGTCCTGACGTAAGTCATAGGTATAGCCCGAAGCTGCTACCTCTTTGCCTTGACGGCAAGGTGGTAGGGGTGGTTTTCGGCAAAAGCAGCCGCTTTATCTTGTCCACGTGGTGGTCGGTCTGGTTCATCAGCGCGGTCATATCTTGACAGTATTGGCTCAAGGGTTGTGACGCCCCCGATTCAATCGTACACTAATCATACATGCAAACATGTACGATCAAGATCAAGGACTCACGAGAAGATATCACAACACAACTCTACAAATAAAATAAGTCATACAAGCATCATATTACAAGCCATGGGCCTCGAGGGCTCGAATACAAGAGCTCGGTCATAGATGAGTCAGCGGAAGCAACAATATCTGAGTACAGACATAAGTTAAACAAGTTTGCCTTAAGAAGGCTAGCACAAACTGGGATACAGATTGAAAGAGGCACAGGCCTCCTGCCTGGGATCCTCCTAAACTACTCCTGGTCGTCGTCAGCGGGCTGCACATAGTAGTAGGAACCTCCCGAGTAGTAGTAGTAGTCGTCGACGGTGGCGTCTGGCTCCTGGGCTCCAACGTCTGTTCGCAGCAATCGGGTATAGAAAGGGGGGAAAAGGGAGCAAAGGAACCGTGAGTACTCATCCAAAGTACTCGCAAGCAAGGAGCTACACTACAAATGTATGCATTGGTATCAAATGGAATAAGGCTATTATATGTGGACTGAGCTGTAGAATGCCGGAATAAGAGGGGGATAGCTAGTCCTGTTGAAGACTACGCTTCTAGTAACCTCCATCTTGCAGCAGAAGAAGAGAGTAGATGGTAAGTTCACCAAGTAGCACCGTGTAGCATAATCCTACCCGGCGGTCCTCTCCTCGTCGCCCTGTTAGAGAGCGACCACCGGGTTGTATCTGGCACTTGGAAGGGTGTGTTTTATTAAGTATCCGATTCTAGTTATCATAAGGTCAAGGTACAACTCCAAGTCGTCCTGTTACCGAAGATCACGGCTATTCGAATAGATTAACTTCCCTGCAGGGGTGCACCACATAACCCAACACGCTCGATCCCATTTGGCCGGACACACTTTCTTGGGTCATGCCCGGCCTTGGAAGATCAACACGTCGCAGCCCTACCTAGGCATAACAGAGAGGTCAGCACGCCGGTCTAAATCCTATGGCGCAGGGGTCTGGGCCCATCGCACATTGCACACCTGCATGTTGCGTACGCGGCCGGTGAGCAGACCTAGCCTCCCTTATACAAGAGTAGGCGTTCCAGTCCAACCCGGCGCGCGCCTCTCAGTCGCTGACATCACGAAGGCTTCGGCTAATACCACGACGTCAAGTGCCCGTAACTGTCCCCGCGTAGATGGTTAGTGCATATAGGCCAGTAGCCAGACTCAGATCAAATACCAAGATCTTGTTAAATGTGTTATTTTGAAATAACCGCGAATGCCGACCAGGGCCAGGCCCACCTCTCTTCTAGGTGGTCTCAACCTGCCCTATCGCTTCGCCACAAAGATCCGCTCAGAGGGCCGTCAAGACAGACGTCCTTTCGGACCCAATCCGTGAATCACTCGCGGGTACTCCTACGAGCCGACCCGTCTTTAGTCACCACAAGTAACATATATTATGTATATGTATATACCCGTGATCAACTCCCGAGTGATCACGGCCCGATAGTATAGCATGGCAGACGGACAAGAATGTATGGCCACTGATGATAAACTAGCATCCTATACTAAGCATTAGGATTGCAGGTAAAGGTAACAATAGTAGTAGCAAGGACAGGCTATGCATCGGGATAGGATTAACGGAAAGTAGTAACATGCTACACTACTCTAATGCAAGCAGTATAGAGAGTAGAGTAGGCGATATCTGGTGATCAAGGGGGGGCTTGCCCGGTTGCTCTGGCAAGAGAGAGGGGTCGTCAACACCGTAGTCATACTAGGTAGCAGCGACGTCGATCTCGGTGTCTAGCCAGAGAAGAGGGGGAAGAAACAATAAATATAATGCAAACAAATGCATGATGATGCATGACATGACAAAGCGTGATGCTAGGTGTACCCTAACGCGGTACGAGGTGGTACCGGTGAAGGGGGGAAATATCCGGGAAAGTATTCCCGGTGTTTCGCATTTTCGGACAGATGAACCGGAGGGGGAAAGTTGCGTGTTCGGTATGCTAGGGATGCGTGGCGGACAAACGGGTTGCGTATCTGAATACGTCTCGTCGTTCTGAGCAACTTTCATGTATAAAGTATTTTCATCCGAGTTACGGATTAAAACATATGATTTTCTAAAGATTTAAATCATTTTCTGATTTTAATTAGCTATTTAATTCTAACATTATCCAAAACAGTGAATGATGACGCAGGCATGACATTAGAGTGATGTCAGCAGGTCAACTGGTCGGTTGACCAGAGTCAAAGCTGACTTGTGGGTCCAGTGGGACCCACCTGTCATTGAGCCAGAGTTGAAACATGCTTTGTTTTAAATTAATTATGATTAACTCATTGTGGGCCCCATTAGTCAGTGACTAATTAGCCTAGATTAATTAGATTAACTAATTTAATTAGTTTAAAGGGGTGGGGGCCACTAGTCAGCTGCTGGGACCAGCCCAGTCGGCACGTTGACCCTGGTCAACTAGGCCAGCCGGGGCCGCGGGGCCACCAGGCAGTGACCTAGGGGGGCCAGGTGTGCCAGCTCAGTGGAGCCGCTGGAGTAGCTCTGGTGAGCTCGCGCGCAGCGGTCGAACACCGGCCAGCGTCAGGATTCACCTATGGCGTATCATTTGAGCCGCGGTCGGGCGGGTTCGAACGGTGAGGCTAGGTCGCGTCCAACCGTGGGGGTTCCAGGTTTGATTTCTAGATTCCTCTCCTTCGCGCTGCTCGATGGGGGTTGCCTAGCCGCCACTCTCCCTACCCCGCACACCTCCTCCCCCTAGCTGCACCTCCCTGCGTTCATGGTGATGCTGTCGCCCTCATCTGCATCTCACTGTTGCTTTGTTGTCCATGGATAAGGAGCGACAAATTTGACAAAAAATTGAAAAGGAGAAGATTTTTTATGGTATAAGGAGAGGATCTCATAACAAAGGGATTTTTTAGTTGTATTTAACAGAGAGAAGAAGTGTTATTGCTGCTGCTTTTGATCATTCTGAACATGTACTTTGTGATTTGCCACTGATTAGTTGACGAAGAGACAGTAAGCTTGCAGGTGAATCAGGCTCTACATGCTTCGGTCTAGCTAGTGCTAGCGGGAGCTCACGGGTGATATCCCAGTCTACCGCCCGGATGGCCAGGATACGCAACTCTCTCATTGGGAGACCAGTGCGGTCAACCCCATTAGTGACATGTTCCCGGCCTGGATCAATCGGTCATTGAATAACTGAAACAAGCAGGTTGATGGATTTTTGATAAAGATGTTAGCTTGAAAGTTGCAACGTACAAAGCTTGCTATTAGGTGTTGTCCCGTTGCCTCTCACAGACACACGTATGGATCCGCTAGGCAGGCTAGATGCCGATCTCCGCACGCCTAGAGTCGCTGGACCTCTGTCCTCCCACTTAAAACTTCATGGAAAATCCATGCGCCCCCTTCCACAGTTTACACCCTCGGTCATATTCTCACGGTACTTAGGCGAAGCCCTGCAGAGATCACTTCACCATCACCGTCACCCACGCCGTCATGTTGACAGAACTCATCTACTTCCTCGACACCTTGCGCACCCAAGGAGCAACGGCCAGGACGAACGCGCCAATGCGGAGGTCCTGAGGGGTCTCAAGACCAGGACCTTCAAGAAGAAGCTCGAGGCCTGTGGCAGGGACTGGCACGACGAGCTCCAGTCCGTGCTGTGGTCCATCCGCACCACCGCCACCAGGCCCATAGGTGAGACACCGTTCTTCCTCGTCTACGGAGCAGAAGTGGTTCTCCCACAAGAGCTCAAGCATCGCTCCGCGCGGGTCCTGGCATTTGATGAAACACAGCAGGATGCCATGCGGGGGATGGATCTCGTGCTGGGGGAGGAACGCCGCCGTGAAGCCTCGCTCCGAGCTACGAGGTACCAGCAGGCGCTGCGGCGGTACCACTGCCGTAGCATCCGCTCCAGGACGCTCGAGGTGCGTGATCTTGTCCTAATGCGGGTGCTCTCTAGGGAAGGGCTGCACAAGCTCTCGCCCATGTGGGAGGGCCCATTTCGGGTCGCCCACGTCTCCAGGCCTGGCGCCACGCGCCTGGAGACGCAGCACGGGATCCCCATCCAGAACACCTAGAACATCCAGCACCTCCGGAGGTTCTACCCATGAAGCAAGGCCCGGTGCCTGTGAAGCAAGGCCTAGTGCATGTGAAGAATCTCCGCTCGTGACACTCTCACGTAATAACGAGTGGGGCTGTACAAGCCCTGGAGTCTCAGGAGTGCCGCCCTTGGGCCTCGGGGGCTCCCTACCATGCCTAGTGGCAGCACTTAGCTCCGCGCTGGTGAGAAGACAAGAATACTAGACTAGGTGCCGGACGCGGCTTTTCATTTGCTTTCTGCAATTGATTCGCCCCTCTTTAGTAAGAATTTGCTTTCTGGTGTTCCTTGTTGGCCTGGTTCCATTCCCTTTTTGCCTCCTTTCTGCTCTCTGTTCCTTGTTTTGACCCATACTCTCCCTCCCATGCCTCGCGAGGGGGCTGGACAGGTGCCCTCGTGAGCGTTTTCATTTTAGCGTTTTTGTTTTCCTGTCTTTCGCAAGGCACCCTCGCTCGGGTACGCAAGCTGGCGCACCCCTCTCAATCCGTGCCCCCCGGGTACCATGATACGAAGCACTGGGTCATGACCGGCAGTGCCTTTGACCAGGATCCGGAAGGATAAGAATTTCCTAGCAAATTTTTGCAGTTCTTAGGCGCCTTCCGAGCATAGGAGGCCTCGTCAGGCATTGGGGAATGCGCGTCTCGCGAGGCGGAATCTACTTCAGGCGCATCAAGCTAAGTTATTCCTACACGCATACATAAAACATGACGCTGCAACACAACACAGGAATGATAAACATAGCACAGCCACTTAGAAATCATAATTGTTGCACGCCCCAGCGGGGCCCCATACTTGTATCTCTCTTAATGCAGGAAGGAAAGGAAAAACAAAACAAAAGCGAAACGTGCTCTCGCGACAGGTCGTGAGGACGGGCCCGTGGCGCTCTCCTGAGCTCAGCCAGACCCCTCCTCGCGCTTCACTGGAGCGCGGCGGCGAGTCGACCCGCTTCCACCTTCGAAGCGGGCGCGGCGGCATGGCGGCTGGTCGTAGCCGCCACTGCTGGAGCTGTTGTCGGAAGAGGAGTCGCCGTAGCTGGACGAGCCATGGCCAGCACCGAGGAAGAAGCCGCCTTCCTCCTCGTCATGACCATTGCCAAGGCCGAGCACCTCGTCGTCGTTGTTGTCCTCGGGGCAGCACCCGACGCGGCGACCATCTTCCCCAAATACCCTCACGAAGAGGGTCGCGTCGCCATCGTACTTGAAGAGGAGGGCGCACTGCCGGCCCAGCCCGCGTGCGCGGGCGAACATCTGCCAGCCACAGGCCAGGACCGCGTTGCCCGTGGTGGAGACTTCCACTGCGACCCACGAAACCCTGCTGCAGCAACCGTCCGCCTGCAGCCAGAGACCGCCTGGACCTGCGGACGGCAGTTCGCCGACAAAGAACCGCGGGAGCTGAAGCCAGGTGCCAGTCGGGCTCTCCGACCACACGATGAACTCCGGCATCACCTCCACCGAATGGAAGCGCGGCCGACCAGGCCGCACAACCACGGCATGCCTCACCTCATCAACAGGACTGCCACGACCTGGGCGGCTGCCACCATGAGAAGAGGCGCCACCAGAGCCGCGAAGGGCCGCAGCGGGGGTCACAGTGTGCTTGCGGGGATGGCCACGCCCCCTCTTGGGAGGCGGTGAGTCGGGCCCCTCTTGGTGAGCCTTTCCTTTCTCCGCAGCCGAGAGCCTCTTCGCAGGCGCCATGGGTGTCGCTGCCAGCAGTGGAGCAAGGAAGAAGAAGAAGCGGGAGAAGCAAAGGAAGAGATGGGTGATGGGGACTCCGCCACCCACTTCCCATTTATAGCCAACGGGAGGCCAACTGCCGGCCTCCACGATCTACGGTAATAATGATCTTTTTCTGCATGCAGCAAGGACCCGTCAAGTCGGGCAGTTGCCGAGGCGGCATGGGGAAGTGGAGACGCCCACGTCCAATCAATCGCCACGCATCAAGCGGGGCCACAGGCTATTGGGTCCCGCGGTGCTCCAAACTTGCCCTTTGGCTTCGCCTCGAAGCCAAGCCCGAGCGCGCCTTGGGCCCGGGGGCTACTGTCGGTGTTCTAGTAACGGGGGTCCCCAGACTTGCCTGCCTGCGGCCCACAGCGTGGCTCCACCAGCGGCCCTGTACGGCCCATCTTCACCAGCAAACACTCAAAACCCTCGCGAGGGGCCAAGCCTCGCGAGGCGGGCAACGCAAGACCTCCTCAGGGGCGGCCTCACCAGGCTGGCTCGCGAGGGTCGGAGAGATCAAGTCAAGGGACACCTCGCGAGGTTTACGTGATGCAAGCTATGACGACTGGAGCCAGGTGGGCGCCAGCGCACGCGGTGTCCTTGTTTCCTCTTTGGTGCTAAAGAGGCAAGCGCAGGTGAGGAGTCCCGAGGCATCAGGCAAAGGTTTCCATATTAGTGCAACAAGACCAAGACCAGCAGGACAGCAGGACGGAGGTCACAGTGGAGCCCAAGACGGCGTCACCCCCAGAGCCTTTGGAAGGTGAAGTGTACTTTTGTCGGGATAACTTGTACTAGTTGTCTCCCTTCGAATTTGGCCATTGTGGGATCCCTTCCCGCTCAATATTTGGGAAGAGGACCAGGGCCTCTATATATAGGACTAGCCACCGCCATAGAAGGGGATAAGCTCATCCAGATCATCCCGGACCACACAAGCTCACCGAGCACAAGAACGCCTCTCATCAGGAGGTTGTTCTTCCCTTGTAACTGTTCATCCTCAGCCCAAGTGGCAATCCACCACACCACACTGGAGTAGGCTATTACACCACAACGGTGGTCCGAACCAGTATAAATCTTGTGTCTCGTGTTCTTTGGGCTCGTCGAGCTAGGCCGTGAGATTGTGGAGTGTGCGAGCTAGAGAGGGGGAGAGATATTTGTGCGCACCCCAGTGTTCGAACCTCAAGGGTTTTGCCGGAACCCGAAATCTTACAATGATGGATTTGTGTTTCATGCTAACAAGCTATGCATTCTAGCTAGCTCCGTTCGTCTTTTGTTCTTGTAGGAGGTGCATGGAGGAGGATTAATGGGACACTTTTGTGTGACGAAGACGGAGGATATACTTGCTACACATTTCTTTTGGCCAAAGATGAGACGGGATGTTGAGCGTTTTGTTGCTTGCTGCACTACATGTCAAAAATCTAGGTCATGACTCAATCCTCATGGTTTGTATATGCCTTTGCCTATACCTAGTGTTCCTTGGGAGGATATATCTATGGACTTTGTTTTCGGTTTACCTCGAACAAAGAAGGGGAGGGATAGCATATTTGTTCTCATGGATAGGTTCTTGAAAATGGCACACTTTAGACCTTGTCATAAAAGCGATGATGTTGTTAATGTTGCTGATTTGTTCTTTCATGAAATTATTCGCTTGCATGGTGTGCCAAATACTATTGTTTTAGATCATGATACTAAATTTCTTAGCCACTTTTGGAGATGTTTATGGGCTAAGTTGGGGACTAAACTGCATTTTAGTAATACATGTCACCCCAAACTGATGGACAAACTGAAGTAGTCAATAGAACATTGTCTACTATGCTTAGGGCTGTTTTGAAGAATAACAAGAAAATGTGGAAAGAATGCTTGCCTCATATTGAATTTGCTTATAATCATTCATTGCATTCTACTACTAAGATGTGCCCTTTCGAAATTGTTTATGGTTTCCTTCCTCGTGCACCTATTGATTTATTGTCTCTTCCATCTTCGGAGAAGGTTAATTTTGATGCTAAACAATATGTTGATTTGATCTTAAAAATGCATGAGCTAACTAAGGAGAATATTGAGCGTATGAATGCTAAATATAAACTTGCTAGAGATAAGGGTAGAAAACGTGTTGTCTTTGCACTTGGAGATCTTGTTTGGTTACATTTGCATAAGGATAGATTTCCTGATTTGCGCAAATCAAAGCTAATGCCATGTGCTTATGGTCCATTTAAGGTGTTAGAGAAAATAAATGATAATGCATATAAACTTGAGCTGCCTACAAATTTGGGGGTTAGTCCCACTTTTAACATTGCAGATTTGAAGCCTTATTTGGGTGAGGAAGATGAGCTTCCGTCGAGGACGACTTCATTTCAAGAAGGGGAGGATGATGAGGACATCAATACCATTGTTACACCCACAGCCCCTACTGCTATATATACTGTACCAATTACTAGAGCTCGCGCACGCCAATTAAATGATCAGGTACTTTTGTTTCTTGGTAATAATTCTAATGTTCATGAGAATATGATGCTGCCTAAATTGGATAAATTTGTTTTGCTTACAAATGAAGGGCCTGTCATGGATAAGAAGGATGAACACTGGAGCAAGACCAAGCATGGATATGATGGCATGTGCAAGAGGAACAAGAACGGAGTTACAAGTGATGATTTCAGGACTTTGAAGCCACCATAAGGAGTGCATGAAGCCTTGGACGAACTATAAAAGATGCCACTTCATAAATTTCGTCCAGAGGCTATCCTAGGTGTTGCGTCACCTTATTATTTGGCCAGGCAATGTAATTTCGAAATACTTAAGTATAGGCTGTTTTTAGAGTCCGTATGTGTGGGGAAACAAGAGTTAGTGTTGGTTTCAGACCCCTCCTCCAAGGGCCACGAAATTCCCCCCTCTTCCTCCATATATACAACCCTTAGGGCATAGTTTAGACTTTGGGTTTTGTTTAGACAAAAAGTTTGCCACAACTGCAACTTCGCGTACTTCGTTTGTGTTCAACGACCAGACCAAGGCATCACAGAACCCCACTTGATCAATAAAGATTTCCTCTTTTATTCGCAATATCCATATTGTAATTTATGTTTCTTGCTTGTTCTCCGTTTGCTTGCAGGAAATAGACCCTCGTGGTTAGGTTGATCGTACTCCGGCGTGGTCAATAACCTCTCGGAGTTGGTTTAGCGATTGCTAAGGCGTGACGTCCTTGCACGGTCGTAGTCGGATCGTCAAAGTCTACTCCACCATAAATGATAGTCACCCTCTCATCGAAAGACGGGACACCTTTGCCTCTATAACCATATCTAATAAATTACGGTTACAACATTCAGACACACCATTACGCTGTGGTGTTCCAGGTGGCGTGAGTTGTGAAACTATTCCACATTGTTTCAAATGAAGTCCAAACTCGTAACTCAAATATTTGCCACCGCGATCAGATCGTAGAAACTTTATTTTCTGGTTAGACGATTCTCTACTTCACTCTGAAATTCTTTGAACTTTTCAAATGTTTCAAACTTGTATTTCATTAAGTAGATATACCCATACTTGCTTAAATCATCTGTGAGGGTTCGAAAATAATGATACCCGCCGCATGCCTCAACACTCATTGGACCACATACATCGGTATGTATTATTTCCAATAAGTCATTACCTCGCTCCATTGTTCCGAGGAACGGAGTTTTTAGTCATCTTGCCCATGAGGCATGGTTCGCAAGTATCAAATGATTCATAATCAAGTGATACCAAAAGTCCATCTGCATGGAATTTATTCATGCGCTTTACACCAATATGACCTAAACGGCAGTGCCACAAGTATGTTGCACTATCATTATCAACTTTGCATCTTTTGGCATCAATATTATGAATATGTGTATCACTACGGTCGAGATTCATTAAACCATTCACCTTGGGTGTATGAGCACAGAAGGTTTTATTCATGTAAATAGAACAACAATTATTCTTTGAATTAAATGAATAACCGTATTGCAATAAACATGATCTAATCATATTCATGCTTAGCGCAAACACCAAATAACATTTATTTTAGGTTCAACACTAATCCCGAAGGTAGAGGGAGTATGCGATGGTGATCTTATCAACCTTGGAATCTCTTCCAACACACATCGTCACTTCGCCAGTAACTAGTGTATGTTCATTTTGTAACTCCTTGTTTCAAGTTACTAATCTTAGCAACTGAACCGGTATCAAATACCCAGGGGCTACTATGAACACTAGTAAAGTACACATCAATAACATGAATATCAAATATACCTGAGCTCACTTTGACATCCTTCTTATCCACCAAGTATTTGGGGCAATTCCACTTCCAGTGACCATTTCCTTTCAGTAGAAGCACTCAGTTTCAGGCTTGGGTCCAGCTTTGGGCTTCTTCCCGAGAGTGACAACTTGCTTGCCATTCTTCTTGAAGTGACCTTTCTTTCCCTTGCCCTTTTTCTTGAAACTAATGGTCTTATAAATCATCAACACTTGATGTTCTTTCTTGATTTCTACCTTCACCAATTTCAGCATCGCGAAGAGCTTGGGAATCGTTTTTGTCATCCCTTGCATATTATAGTTCATCACGAAGTTCTAGTAACTTGGTGACAGTGACTAGAGAACTCTGTCAATAACTATCTTATATGGAAGATTAACTCCCACTTGATTCAAGTGATTGTAGTACCCAGACATTCTGAGCACATGCTCACTGGCTGAGCTATTCTCCTCCATCTTGTAGGCAAAGTACTTTGTCAGAGGTCTCATACCTCTCGACACAGGCATGAGTCTGAAATACTAATTTCAACTCTTGGAATATCTCATATGCTCTGCGGCGTTCAAAACATTTTTGAAGTCCCGGTTCTAAGCCGTAAAGCATGGCGCACTAAACTATCAAGTAGTCATCATATCGAGCTTGTCAAACATTCATAAAATCTGCATATGTTGCTGCAATAGGTATGTCACCTAGCGGTGCATCAAGGACTTAATTCTTCTGTGCAGCAATGAGGATAATCCTCACGGACCCAGTCCGCATCATTGCTACTATCATATTTCATCTTTTCTCTAGGAACATATCAAAAAATATAGGAGCTATATCGCGAGCTATTGATCTACAACATAGATATACAAACACTATCAGGACTAAGTTCATGATAAATTAAGTTCAATTAATCAAATTACTTAAGAACTCCCACTTAGATAGACCTCCCTCATGTCATCTAAATGATATGTGATCCAAATCAACTAAACCATGTCCGATCATCACGTGAGATGGAGTAGTCATCAATGGTGAACATCTCTATGTTGATCATATCTACTATATGATTCATGTTCGACCTTTCTGTCTCTAGTCTTTCGAGGCCATGTCTGTACATGCCAGGCTCGTCAAGTTTAACCCCAGTATTCTGCATGTGCAAAAGTGTCTTGCACCCATTGTATGTGAACGTAGAGCATATCACACCCGATCATCACGTGGTGTCTTAGCACGATGAACTGTCGCAACAGTGCATACTCAGGGAGAACACTTATACCTTGAAATTTTAGTTAAGGGATCATCTTATAATGCTACCGCCATACTAAGCAAAATAAGATGCATAAAAGATAAACATCACATGCAATCAAAATATGTGACATGATATGGCCATCATCATCATCTTGTGCTTTTGATCTCCATCTCCAAAGCATCATCATGATCTCCATCGTCACTGGCTCGAGACCTTGATCTCCATCGTAGTGTCATGGTCGTCTCGCCAACTATTGCTTCTGCAATTATCGCTAATGCATAGTGATAAAGTAAATCAATTACATGGTGTTTGCATTTCATACAATAAAGAGACAAACATAAGGCTCCTGGCGGTTGCCAGTAACTTTTACAAAACATGATCGCCTCATACAATAACGTATATCACATCATGTCTTGACCATATCACATCACAACATGCCCTAAAAAACAAGTTAGACGTCCTCTACTTTGTTGTTGCAAGTTTTACGTGGCTGCTACGGGCTTCTAGCAAGAACCATTGTTGCCTACGCATCAAAACCACAATGGTGATTTATCAAGTTTGCTGTTTTAACCTTCAACAAGGACCAGCCACAGTCAAATTTGATTCAACTAAAGTAGGAGAAATAGACACCCGCCAGCCATCTTTATGCAAAACTAGTTGCATGTCTCTCGGTGGAACCGGTATCATGAACGTGGTCATGTAAGGTTGGTCCGGGCCGCTTCATCCAACAATATCGCCAAATCAAAATAAGACATTTCTGGTAAGCAGTATGACGATCACCGCCCACAACTCTTGTGTTCTACTCGTGCATATCATCTACGCATAGACCTGGCTCTGGTGCCACTATTGGGAAACGTAGCATGCAATTTCAAAAAAAATCGTATGCTCACGCTAGATGTATCTAGGAGATGCATAGCAACGAGAGGGGAAGAGTGTGTCTACGTACCCTCGTAGACCTAAAGTGGAAGCATTTGACAATGTAGTTGATGTAGTCAAACTTCTTCTAGCTCCGACCGATCAAGCACCGAACATACGACACCTCCGAGTTCTGCACACGTTCAGCGTGATGATGTCCCTCGTCTTATTGATCCGGCTAGGTGTGGAGGAAGTAGATGAGTTTCATCAACATGACAGCATGGTGACGGTGATGGTGAAGTGACTGCGCAGGGCTTCGGCTAAGCACCACGAGAATATGACTGGGGTGTAAACTGTGGAAGGGGGCGCTACACACGGATAACAATTGATGTCTTGTGTGTTCTAGGCGCCCCCTCCCCACATATATATAGGTGGGAGGGGAGGAGAGGCAGTCAGGGGCGCCCTAGGGTTGGTCGCCGCAACCTAGGGACTTTCAATTTGATTCTTTGAAACTTCAAAGGGACTTTCAATTTGATTCTTTGAAACTTCCAACTCTCTTTCTTAGGATTTGAAGAATTCATTTTATCTTCTCTCATGAAACTCATTGAATTGCATAAAGTTACCGAATTTGAAATATTTCCAAATGGAATTCAAAATCTTTTCAAATCCCTTTTCATTTATTTAAATGGAATAAGTCATATCATCTTCACTCTAGGGTTTTGTGATGAAATGAATTTGAATTCATGGTGATCATAAATGCAAGGGGAAAGTTTGGGGAAGTCATTTCATTCCCTCTCATTCAACTTTCAAAAGGTTGCAAATTTCACTCAATTTCACACAATCAATCACACAACAATCAAACAAAAAATCATAAATATTTATTTAATATAACATTCCAAAATTTAGAATTTTGGGATGTTACAAACCTACCACACTTAAAATGAATCTCGTCCTCGAGATTCGAAGAGGCTAGCAAGAAAAGGTTAGGGTTTGGGGGTCTCCTAGCAAATCCATTGATCGGTATGTGATACGTCCATTTTACATCATGTTTTCTTACTGTTATTTATGATGTTTTTATCCATAATAATGCTTTTTGGAGTAATTATAATGCCTTTATCTCTCATAATATGCAAGGTATACACAAAGAGAGAGAATTCCGGCAGTTGGAAATCTGGACCTGGAAAAGCTACGTCAGGCCACCTATTCTGCACAACTCCAAACAAGCTGAAACTTCACGGAGATTTTTTTATTAAATATATGATGAATATTGGAGCAAATAACTACCATAGGGGGCCCACCAGGTGGGCACAACCCACCTGGGTGCGCCAGGGAGCCCAGGCGCGCCCTGGTGGTTTGTGCTCATGCAGGCCCACCTCTGGTGCCCATCTTCTGGTATATAAGTCATTTTTACCTAGAAAAAATAGGGGGAGGACTTTCGGGGCGGATCGCCTCCGTCTCGAGGCGGAACTTGGGCAGGAGCACTTTTGTCCTCCGGTGGAGCGATTCCGCTGGAGGAACTTCCCTCCCGGAGGGGGAAATCATCGTCATCATGATCACCAATAACTCTCCCATCTTGGGGAGGGCAATCTTCATCAACATCTTCAACAGCACCATCTCATCTCAAACCCTAGTTCATCTCTTGTGTTCAATCTTGTTACCGGAACTATAGATTGGTGCTTGTGGATGACTAGTAGTGTTGATTACATCTTGTAGTTGATTACTATATGGTTTATTTGGTGGAAGTTTATATGTTCAGATCCAATATGCTATTTAATACCCCTCTTATCTTGAGAATGATTATCATTTGTGAGTAGTTACTTTTGTTCTTGAGGTCACGGGAGAAATCATGTTGCAAGTAATCATGTGAACTTGATATGTGTTCGATATTTTGATAGTATGTATGTTGTGATTCCCTTAGTGGTGTCATGTGAACGTCGACTACATGACACTTCACCATATTCGGGCCTAAGGTAATGCATTGTGGAGTAGCAATTAGATGATGGGTTGCGAGAGTGACAGAAGCTTAAACCCCAGTTTATGCGCTATTCCATAAGGGGCCGATTGGATCGAAAAGTTGAATGCTATGTTAGAATTTATTCTTAACACTTTTCTCGTAGTTGCGGATGCTTGCGGGAGGATTAATCATAAGTAGGAGTTTTGTTCAAGTAAGAACAACACCTAAGCACTAGTCCACCCACATATCAAATTATCAAAGTAGTGAACATAAATCGAACCAACATGGTGAAAGTGACTAGATGAAAATCTCGTGTACCCTCAAGAACGCTTTGCTTATCATAAGACACCGTTTTGGCCTGTCCTTTGCCTCAAAAGGATTAGTCTACCTTGCTGCACTTTTGTTACTACTATCGTTACTTGCTCGTTACAAATTATCTTGCTATCAAACTACTCTGCTACTTACAATTTCAGCACTTGCAGACATTACCTTGCTGAAAACCACTTGTCATTTCCTTCTGCTCCTCGTTGGGTTCGACACTCTTACTTATCAAAAAGAGATACAAATGATCCCCTATACTTGTGGGTCATCAAGCCTGTTTTCTGGCTCCATTGCCGGGGAGTGAAGCGCCTTTGGTAAGTGGAATTTGGTAAGGAAACATTTATATAGTGTGCTGAAATATATTGTCACTTGTTACTATGGAAAACAATCCTTTGAGGGGTTTGTTTGGGGTATATTCACCTCGACCAGAACCACAATTAGCTACCCCTCAACCTACTGCACCTACTGAAAATATTGAATATGAAATTCCTTCAGGTATGATAGAACAACTGCTAGCTAATCCTTATGCAAGATATGGAACTGAACATCCTGATATGCACTTGATATATGTAGAACAAATTTGTGGATTGTTCAAGCTTGCAGGTTTACCCGGAGATGAAGTTATGAAAAAGGTTTTCGCTTTATCTTTGAAGGGAGCATTGTCATGGTATAGGCTATGCGATGATATTGGATCTTGGAATTGGAATCGTCTGAAATTGGAGTTCCATCAAAAAGTTAATCCGATGCATCTAGTTCATCGTGATCAGAATTATATATATAATTTTGGGCCTCGTAAAGGAGAAAGTATCGCATTAGCTTGGGTTGTCTCAAGTCAATGTTACATTTATGCCCCAATCATGAGCTCTCAAGAGAAATTATTATCTAGAAATTTTATGCTCGGCTTTCTCGTAATGATCAAACCATGCTCGATACCTCTTCTGTTGGTTCTTTTATGAAGAAGACTATGGAATTCTGGTGGGATCTTTTGGAAAGAATTAAATGCAACTCTAAAGATTGGGAACTCGAGGAAGGTAAAGAGTCAGGTATTAAACTTAAGTATGATTGTTGTAAATCTTTTATGAATACCGATGCTTTTCAAAAGTTTAGCACTAAATATGGACTTGACTCTGAGATAGTAGCCTCCTTTTGTGAATCATTTGCTACTCATGTTGATCTCCCTAAAGAGAAGTGGTTTAAATCCCACCTATTAAAGAAGAAATCAAAGAACCGGTACCAGTTAAAGAAGAAATTGTACTTTATAATGTTGATCCAGTTGTTCCTTCTGATTATATTGAGAAACCACCTTTCCCTGTTAGGATAACGGAACACGCTAAAGTTTCAATTGTGGTCAACAAAATCTATATTACACTTAAACCTGGTGAACAAATTAAAGTGGAACCTAGTATTTCTATGGTTAAAGATCTCTTGGAAGAAAATGTAGATGGGCATGTTATTTACTTCTGTGAAGAAGCTACTAGAATTGCCAAACCTGATAGAAAGGATAAACATAGTCTGTCGTTGGCATGCCCGTTGTCTCAGTTAAAATAGGAGATCACTATTATAATGGTTTATGTGACATAGGTGCTAGTGTGAGTGCTATTCCTTACACCTTATATCAAGAAATTATGAATGACATAGCACCCGTAGAGATAGAAGACATAGATGTTACTATTGAACTTGCTAATAGAGACACTATATCACCAATTGAGATTGTTAGAGATGTTGAAGTCTTGTGTGGGAAAATAAAATACGCTACTGATTTTCTTGTTCTTTGTTCCCCACAAGATGACTTTTGTCCCATTATCTTTGGTAGACCTTTCTAGAACACCGTTAATCCTAGAATAGACTGTGAGAAACAAACTGTCGGTGTTAGTTTTGGTGATGAGTCTCATGAGTTTAATTTTTCCAAGTTTAGTAGAAAGCTTCATGAAAAAGAATTTCCTAGTAAGGATGAATTAATTGGTCTTGCTTCTATTGTTGTACCACCTATTGATCCTTTAGAACAATATTTGCTAGACCATGAAAATGATTTACATATGCATGAAAGAAATGAAATAGATAAGATTTTCTTTGAACAACGTCCTCTGCTCAACACAATTTGCCTATTGACACTCTAGGAGGTCCTCCTCCACCTAAATGTGGTCCTGTGTTTGAATTAAAACAATTGCCAGACACTTTGAAATATGCTTATCTTGATGAAAAGAAGATACATCTTGTTATTATCAGTGCTAACCTTTCAGAACATGAAGAATAAAGATTATTGAAAGTTCTAAGGAAGCACCGAGCTGCTATTGGATATACTCTTGATGATTGAAAGGGCATTAGTCCCACTCTATGTCAGCACAAAATTAATATGGAACCTGATGCTAAACCCGTTGTTGATCACCAATGTCGGTTAAATCCAAAAATGAAGGAAGTGGTAAGAACAGAAATATTAAAACTTCTGGAAGCAGGTATAATCTATCCTATAGCTGATAGTAGATGGGTAAGTCATGTTCATTGTGTCTCTAAGAAAGGAGGTATAACTGTTTTTCCTAATGATAAGAATGAACTTATTCCACAAAGAATTGTTACACGCTATAGAATTGTAATTGCTTTTAGAAAATTAAACAAAGCAACTAGAAAAGATCATTACCCTCTGCCTTTTATTGATCAAATGCTTGAAAGTTTATCTAAGCACACACATTTTTGCTTCCTTGATGGATATTCTGGTTTTTCAAAAATACCTGCTTCTCAACTTGATCAAGGAAAGATCACTTTTACTTGTCCCTTTGGAACCTATGCTTATAGACGTATGCCTTTTGGTCTATGTAATGCACCTGCTACTTTTTAAAGATGTATGATTGCTATATTCTTTGACTTTTGTGAAAAGATTGTTGAGGTTTTCATGGATGACTTCTCTGTTTATGGGAAGTCTTTCGATGATTGTTTAAGCAATCTTGATCAAGTTTTGTAGAGATGTGAACAAACAAATCTTGTCTTGAATTGGGAGAAGTGCCACTTTATGGTTAATGAAGGCATTGTCTTGGGTCATAAAATTTCTGAAAGAGGTATTGAAGTGGACAAAGCTAAGGTTGATGCAATTGAGAAAATTCCATGCCCTAAAGATATAAAAGGTATTTGTAGTTTCTTAGGTCATGCTGGTTTCTATAGGAGATTTATCGAAGACTTTTCTAAAATTTCTAGGCCTCTTACGGGTCTTTTGCAAAAGGATATTCCTTTTGTTTTTGATGATGATTGTTTAGAAGCCTTTGAAACACTCAAGAAAGCCTTAATTTCTGCACCTATTGTTTAGCCACCTGATTGGAACTAGCCTTTTGAAATTATGTGTGATGCTAGTGATTATGTTGTTGGTGATGTTCTAGGACAAAGAGTTGATAAGAAACTGAATGTTATTCATTATGCTAGTAAAACTCTAGACAGTGCTCAACGAAATTATGCTACTACTGAAAAAGAATTCTAAGCAGTGATGTTTGCTTGTGATAAATTTAGATATTATATTGTTGATTCCAAAGTAATTGTTCACACCGATCATGCTACTATTAAATATCTTATGGAAAAGAAAGATGCTAAACCTAGACTTATTCGATGGGTTCTCTTGTTACAAGAATTTGATTTACATATCACTGATAGAAAAGGAGCTGAGAACCCTATAGCTGATAATTTATCTAGGCTTGAAAATTTGCCTGATGACCCACCACCTATTGATGATAGTTTTCCTGGTGAGCAGTTAGCTGCAATAAATGTTGCCCATAGCACTCCTTGGTATGCTGACTATGCTAATTACATTGTTGCTAAATATTTACCACCTAGCTTTGCATACCAACAAAAGAAAAAAATTCTTCTATGATTGAAGACATTACTTTTGGATGAACCACATCTTTATAAAGAAGGAGTAGATGGTATTATTAGACGTTGTGTACCTAAGCATGAATAGGGAGAAATCCTACGAAAATGTCACTCCGAAGCATATGGACGACATCATGCCGGAGATAGAACTGCTCACAAGGTATTGCAATCTGGATTTTATTGGCCTACTCTCTTCAAGCATGCCTGTAAGTTCGTCTTATCTTGTGATGAATGTCAAAGAATAGGTAATATCGGTAAGCGTCAAGAAATGTCTATGAACTATTCACTTGCTATTGAACCATTTGATGTTTGGGGATTTGATTACATGGGACCTTTTCCTTCCTCTAATGGGTATACACATATTTTGGTTGCTGTTGATTATGTTACTAAATGGGTAGAAGCTATTCCAACCAGTAGTGCTGATCACAACACCTCTATTAAAATGCTTAAGGAAGTTATTTTCCCAAGGTTGGGAGTCCCTAGATACTTAATGAGTGATGGTGGTTCACACTTAATTCATGGTGCTTTCCATAAAATGCTTGCCAAGTATGATGTTAACCATAGAATTGCATCACCTTATCATCCTTAGTCTAGTGGTCAAGTTGAACTTAGCAATAGAGAAATAAAATTAATTTTGCAAAAGACTATCAATAGGTCCAGGAAGAATTGGTCTAAGAAATTAGATGATGCACTTTGGGCTTATAGAACAGCATATAAAAATCGTATGGGTGTGTCCCCTTATAAAATGGTTTATATAAAAGCTTGTCATTTGCCTCTTGAGTTAGAACATAAATCATATTGGGAAATCAAAGAGCTCAACTATGATTTCAAACTTGCTGGTGAAAAGAGGTTATTTGATATTAGTTCTTTAGATGAATGGAGAACCCAAGCTTATGAAAATGCAAAATTATTCAAAGAAAAGGTTAAAAGATGGCTTGACAAAAGAACCCAAAAGCTTGAGTTTAAAGTCGGAGAATATGTTCTTTTGTACAACTCCCGTTTCAGATTCTTTGCAGGAAAACTCCTCTCAAAATGGGAAGGCCCCTATGTTATCAAGGAGGTTTATCGGTCTGGAGCCATCAAAATAAATAATTCAGAAGGTACTAACCCGAAGGTTGTCAATGGGCAACAAATAAAACATTATATCTCAGGTACGCAAATTAATGTTGAAAGTAATATTATCCAAAATTTGACACCGGAAGAACACATAAAAGAGTCATTCTGGAACACTCCAGAATCGTGAAAATAAGGAGGTACGTGATACGTAAATAAACGGACTCCGAAAAATCCGCAAAAATATTTTTTGTCAGTTTTGGAATATTTAGAAAAATATGAAAATAAGAAACTTCCAGGAATCGTACACTGGTGGGCACAAGACACCAGGGCGCTGGCGCGCCCAGGTGGGTTGTGTCCACCTAGGACACCTTCCGGACTCCGTTTTTCTATAGTTTGCTTGTCCCCCAAGATAAAAAATCTATATATACTTCCCGAACCTATTAACCACTGTATCATGGAGAAATCATATGTTCTCTTTTCTTGTTGTTTTTTGTCAGATCCCATCTACCATGGCCACCTCAAGCTCCTCCAAGGACAAGTTCTTCAAGAATGTCATCAACCCATATCTGCGGGAGGTGGTGCAGCACCCTCAGGTCATCCAAATGCATGAGGGGGTGCTTCCCCTTCGCGATGTGCCATGTCCCAAGGGGCCGGGAACCATGGAGGCCAGGCTTGAAGCTATGGAACAAGATGTCTTCCGGTGCAAGGGGATGGTGGAGCGTGGACTCAACACCAATAACCTCATGATCACGGACCTCTCCCATGATCTCAAGGTGGATGGCAAGCCCATGAAGGACATCGTCTTCACCCTCAACGAGCAAATCAACTTCCTCCAAAGCCAGATCTAGGATCTCCAAAACCAAGTCTTTGAATATGAGGCGAGGTTTAAAGGTATGAGTTTGGTTTCTAGTTGTAGGACTCGTGAGACTCACTCCTCCTCTTATGATGGTGGACCACTGTCATGGAAATCCGAGGACAAGATCTCTTCACCACCACCTTCTTCTTCATCACCAAAAGAGAATTGAGTATCGGGTATGGGCACTCCCCTTGGCTTCCGCCAAGTTTGGGGGAGGTGCCCCGATATCGTATCATCCCACTATCTTTTTGCCTTTACTTATTTTAGTTCGATCTTTTGCTTTAGATGAATAAAAGTTTAGTTCGATCCTTTCTTTTTGAGAGTTTGCTTAGTGATCTATCCTTGTAATCATGTGCAAGATATATAATAAAGTTTAGTTTGACTTTTTACTTTCTTTACTTTCATGTTGCAAATAAAAGAAAAAGATAAAGGAAATAAATAAAAGAAAGGAAATAAATCAAAAAGATCATATACTAATCTTATGGTAGGTGATGACACCACATAAGGAAAGGTATAAGTAGAAAATTATATTAGAGATTGGCAAACATAGCATTGGTCAATGATGCAACTCATGAAAGAATTAATAAGGGAAGATAAGATTCACATATAAATATACTATCCTAGAAATATTTTGTGATTGTGAGCCCTCATCAAAATATTATATGCCAAAATTGTTGACGTTGGACAAGGAAGACAACTTAATGGTTTATATTTGTTTATATTCACACAGAAGTCATATTGTCATAGATCCTTTAACATGTGGTGCTTGCCCCCTATCTTTGCTAGCCAAAAATTCCGCACTAAGTAGAGATACTACTTGTGCATCCAAAACCCCTTAAACCCAAATCTTATTTTCAAGAGTCCACCATACCTACCTAGGGATTGAGAAAGATCCCTCAAGTAAGTTGTCATCGGTGCAAAAAGGCAAAAAGAAATTGCTTCTAAAAGTGTGAGATCATTTAGTGTAAGAGAAAATTGAGCATTGCATGAACTTGTGAGGGTGAAGAATAAAAGCAACAGACTGCATAATAAAGGTCGCTATCACAAAGGGCAATGCAACATGACGTTCTTTTGCACTAAGGGGGTGAGCATACAAACAAATAAGCGCATGGAAACATCTGCTTCCGTCTGCGAAGGGCCTATCTTTTACTTTTATGTATTTACTTTTATGCAAAGAGTCAAAGTTTTCCTTCTATTCCTTTTTAATTTTCTCCTTTGGCAAGCATCATGTGGTGAGGAAATATCTAGGCACATATGTCTAGTTGAATATAGATAGCATGAGTTATTATTATTGACATCACCCTTGAGGTGAATACATTGGGAGGCGAAACTATAAGCCCCTATCTTTCTATGTGTCCGTTTGAAATGTTTTGCTCATGTGTTCGCGGTGAGTGTTAGCAATCATAGAAGACTATATGATGGTTGAGTGTGTGGACTTGCCTAAAGGCTCCGATATGTGACCCTTCCTGAAAAGATGATGAATTGTAGTTGCAAAGTTGAGTGAGAACATAGTTTGTTGGTTTTTAATAGAGTTTTTGCTTTATACTTCAATAGTGTGATGAATTCTCACTTATTCATGAGAAGTCTATGATAAAAGTTCTTTGATAAAATCTTTATGTTTAAGTATGTTGTTGTTATAATAATGAACATGATGCTTCTATGTCTGTATTTTGTTTCTTATCTACACCTCTCTCTCTCTCTCTCTAAGCATGTGGACATGTTTTTCGATTTTGATTTTCGCTTGAGGACAAGCGGGGTCTAAGCTTGGGGGAGTTGATACGTCCATTTTGCATCATGTTTTATTACTGTTATTTATGATGTTTTTATCCATAATAATGCTTTTTGGAGTAATTCTAATGCCTTTTCTCTCATAATATGCAAGGTATACACAAAGAGGGAGAATTCCAGCAGCTAGAAATCTGGACATGGAAAAGCTACGCCAGGCCACCTATTCTGCACAACTCCAAACAAGCTGAAACTTCGCGAAGATTTTTTATTAAATATATGATGAATATTGGAGCAAATAACTACCAGAGGGGGCCTACCAGGTGGGCACAACCCGCGTGGGTGCGCTAGGGAGCCCAGGCGCGCCCTGGTGGGTTGTGCTCACCCAGGCCCACCTCTCGTCCCCATCTTCTCGTAAAGTCATTTTGACCTAGAAAAAATAGGGGAAGGACTTTCGGGATGGAGCGCCACCGTCTCGAGGTGGAACTCGGGCAGGAGCACTTTTGCCCTCCGGTGGAGCGATTTCGCCGGGGGAACTTCCCTCTTGGAGGGGGAAATCATCGTCATCATCATCACCAACAACTCTCCCATCTTGGGGAGGGCATTATTCATCAACATCTTCAACAACACCATCTCATCTCAAACCCTAGTTCATCTCTTGTGTTCAATCTTGTTATCGGAACTATAGATTGGTGCTTGTGGGTGACTAGTAGTGTTGATTACATCTTGTAGTTGATTGCTATATGGTTTATTTGGTGGAAGATTATATGTTCAGATCCAATATGATATTTAATACCCCTCTGATCTTGAGCATGATTATCATTTGTGAGTAGTTACTTTTGTTCTTGAGGTCACAGGAGAAATCATGTTGCAAGTAATCGTGTGAACTTGATATGTGTTTGATATTTTGATAGTATGTATGTTGTGATTCCCTTAGTGGTGTCATGTGAACGTCGACTACATGACACTTCACCATATTTGGGACTAAGGGAATGCATCATGGAGTAGCAATTAGATGATGGGTTGCGAGAGTGAGAGAAGCTTAAACCCTAGTTTATGCGCTATTCCGTAAGGGATCAATTGGATCCAAAAGTTTAATGCTATGGTTAGATTTATTCTTAATACTTTTCTCGTAGTTGCGGATGCTTGCAGGAGGGTTAATCATAAGTAGGAGTTTTGTTCAAGTAAGAACAACACCTAAGCACCGGTCCACCCACATATCAAATTATCAAAGTAGCGAACACAAATCGAACCAACATGGTGAAAGTGACTAGATGAAAATCCCGTGTACCCTCAAGAACACTTTGCTTATCATAAGAGACCGTTTTGGCCTGTCCATTGCCTCAAAAGGTTGGGTTACCTTGCTGCACTTTTGTTACTACTATTGTTACTTGCTCGTTACAAATTATCTTGTTATCAAACTACTCTGCTACTTACAATTTCAACACTTGCAGACATTACCTTGCTAAAAACCACTTGTCATTTCCTTCTGCTCCTCGTTGGGTTCGACACTCTTACTTATCGAAAAGATCTACAATTGATCCCCTATACTTGTGGGTCCTCGGTATGGTATAGTGTGCTACCATACTTAGATGCATGGTTATGGTTTTGAAAAACTCATGTGCCCAGACGATGTGGGTATTCTCATACTCTCTAGGATAACTCCTTCACTGAGGCTCTCCCGGTAGGGTATAACCTTTTCCTCAAACACGTGTCCTTTCGTCCTGGTGGGTTCTTCTGAGACTGGGTCTTCTTAGCTGACCGGTCTGTCGCCAATGCTAAACAACTATCAAAACCTCATGGTGGTCAACAATTAATGGTTTCTCCTAAAGAAAATGGGTCTGGGCTAAATCTCATCGTATAACCGACGATTGGTAACAACTGCCTAGTACCAGGCTTTCTTAACATGCCATTCTAAGGTTTAAACAAGGTTTGATATCAACGTCTCTCCATGATGGGTAAGTCACTTAGATTTACCATTCCACATAGCAAGAGAGAATGATATGAGTAAGTCGGTATGGTGATCAATCCATTCCGCACCCGAATCATTACCTTGTACAAGGTTTAGCGAATCTCGTGTTTCTAGCACTCGGTCATTCTCACAACATTCAGAATTTCTCTTGTCCTCAAACTGGGTTCGGGTAATTCCATTATTTCTACGAGCTGAACAAAACATCCATCGTTCTTCACAACTCTCGGGTTTTTGTGTAACCTCCTAGGGAAACGTCTGCTGCTTAGTTCATAACTTCTTCCGGAATTGTTTCCTTCATTCAGAGAGTACTTGATCCTTATTAATTCTGGGCCTGTGGGTTATGGCCCACATCAACTCTTGTACAATTTTTTAACTCATCCTTGGAGTTACTCTTGTTCCACGTTCCAACATTACACCTCATTTAAATCCAATAGTACTCCATTCCTTCATACCCTTGGGGTAACCAACAAAAATATAACTCAGAACTCCACTCTATGGAATAATCCTTTTTTTCTTTCCATTGGTCAAGTGTTCTCACAGGATACTACCACCATTAAGATGAAATTCACAAATTCATCCATAAACCATATTTCTCGTATCCTCGAAACTGGTCCAAAATCTTTGTTCATAGAGTAAAACTCATATAACACGACATATGAAATCATAACACATTAACTTTATTGATTCATGAATCCATTACAAACTATGAGGCTTTGATGACATAATTCAACGCATCAAACTTATGAAAATACTACTACTCTTATTATCCATATCAAAATCTCAAATACTCAGCTCCAACTTTCGTCTGATCTAAACATTCCCTAGCAAAATGCCCTGCTTCCTTGCAGCGAAAACAAATGACTTCCGACATGTCTCAGGGCTTCTTTGTGATTATGTAGGCTCCTTGGATTTTTAGCTTCTTTTCTGGACATTTACCAGCATAATGACCTAAATCCTTGCACCTGTAACAAGTGATATGACTCAGGTCCTTCTCTATAGAAATTGAGTTGTTCTGGGGATGCCTTCGTTTTCTCTTCTTGGATTTCTCCGTACTGGTCAGAGCTTCTATTTCCTGAGGGTCAAACTTCACTTCTGCTATCAAGAAATCTCCCAGATACTCTTCTCTTTCCTTTGTGCAATACCGTGAAAAATGTCCTTCTTCTCCACATGAATAGCAGGCATGAGCGGAAAATTTGTTTGGGCCTTCTCCAGCAAGGTCTTCAATAACTTCCTGTATCACGGGTATCGGTGTCAAAACTGTCTGATCTCGAGTACGGGGCTCCGAACTGTGCATCTGATGATCGAAGGTAACAGGAGACAAAGGGGACACGATGTTTACCCAAGTTCGGGCCCTCCTAAGGGAGGTAAAATCCTACTTCCTGCTTGATTGACTTTGATGAGTACAGGGGTTACAAGAGTTGATATACCTTGAGATCGTAATGCCTAAACCCTAGATGCCTAGCCTATATGAATTCTGATAGCCTCTATGGACTAAACCCTCTGGTTTATATAGACACTGGAGGGGCCTAAGGTTGTACAGAGTCGGTTTACAAAAGAAGGAAACTATACATCCGAACGCCAATCGTGCCATCCATGCAAAGGAGAGTCCTATCCGTACACGGGGAAAGGTCTTCTACACTGTATCTTCACGGCCCACCAGTCCGACCCGTAACACACAGCCTGGACACCCGAGGACCCCTTAATCCAGAACTCCCTCAGTAGCCCCTGAACCAGTCTTCAACGACGATGTGTTCGGCGTGCAGATTGTCTTCGACATTGCAAGGCGGGTTCCTCCTGCGAATACTTCAAAGCAATCTTCTGAATAAAAGAACTGTATCCGGCTCCGTATCACAACCCTCAATCACGCAGGCAAGAATACTTAATCAAAATAAGTTCTACCAACTGACAACTTTTTCAGCGAAACGTCACGTCTGGCCTCTTTATCGAACTTTTTTGGCCTCCCGCTTCGCGTTTCGAGGCACGGCCTCCACTGAAACATCTTGTCAAAATAGGTATCATGTTCGCTTATTTGCGGGATCCTCATCAATACGGGTTTGGGTAATCCAACTGTGCCATTCACACGACCCCTTGGGAACAGGCGAGTTTTAAGGCTTGAGGGGGCGCTTGATATTCACTGCCTATATAAGTGGATAAAGATCCCTTCTTTTTACCCCATGCCTTCTTCCTTCCTCTGCTTTCCCATACTCGAGCTCCAGCGCCAAAGCTTCGATCTCTCCCACCGCCACCAACCTCTCCGACCATGTCCGGATCCGGATCACAGGGCAAGTGGGTGGCCTCCTCCATCACGAAAAAGGACGTCAAGGAGCTCCGGGAGGTGGGGTACCTGACTGCGGATGTCACACACAGGCTCCCTGCCAAAAAGCAAGTCATCCCCACTCCAGAGCCTGATGAAAGAATGGTGTTTATCCCCCACTTCCTCCGCAGACTAGGGTTTCCCCTCCACCCCTTTGTCCGTGGCCTCATGTTCTATTACGAGCTAGATTTCCATGATCTAGCCCCAAATTCTTTCCTCCACATATCGGCATTTATCGTTGTGTGTGAGGCGCTTCTCCGCATCCCCCCACACTTCGGCCTATGGCTCAAGGTCTTCAATGTGAAGCCGAAGGTGGTCGATGGGCAGCACATGGACTGCGGCGGCACCATGGTGAGCAAGCTCCCCAACACTACCTGGCCCAAGGAGCCTTCGTGGAGACCGTCAAGGTATGGCAGCATGAGTGGTTCTACATCACCGAACCTCGCGGTGCCGGATGGGCGGCCACTCCTAAGTTCAGATCCGGAACCCCTATGCGGCTCGTGTCGTGGACCAAGAAGGGTCTGGACTGGGGGTCGACCGACGAAGTGATGTTGCTGCAAAAGCGCATCAAGAATATGATAGGCAAGAACACTAGTCTCACTGACGTGATTCAGGTGAGGCTTTTCCGCCGGACCCTCCCCTGCCAGCGTCGGCCTCTCCATATGTGGGATTTCAATCCGGAAGGGCCGCAGACCCTGCAGCGATTCTTTGGCACAACACACAAAGAGATCTGGAAGCCGCTCTTCAAGGCCCAGAAGACGTGGCTGAAGAAAACCGACGACATCGGCCTCGGCACCTGATGTCGGTTGAAGCTACATCGGTATATCCCCAAATAGGAAGGAATGATGTAGCACAGTGGCGGTAGGTATTTCCCTCAGATATGGAACCAAGGTTATCGAACCAGTAGGCGAACCAAGCAACACAACGTAAACAGCCCCTGCACACAAATAACAAATACTCGCAACCCGACGTGTTAAAGGGGTTGTCAATCCCTTTCGGGTAACAGTGCCAGAAATTGGTGTGTGGACGGGAGAAAGTTGTAATAGATTGAATAAATAGATCGCAAATAAAATAAAGTGTAGCAAAGTATTTTTATTGGTTTAATAGATCTGAAAATAAATGCGAAGGAAAATTATATCACAAAGGCAAATAATATGAGAAAGAGAGCCAGGGGCCGTAGGTTTCACTAGTGGCTTCTCTCGAGAAAAATAGCAAACGGTGGGTGAACAAATTACTGTTGGGCAATTGATAAAACTTCAAATAATCATGACGATATCTAGGAAATGATCAATACATAGGCATCACGTCCAAGATTAGTAGACCAACTCCTGCCTTCATCTACTACTATTACTCCACACATCGACCGCTATCCAACATGCATCTAGTGTATCAAGTTCATGGAGAAACGGAGTAATGCAATAAGAACAATGACATGATGTAGACAAGATCTATCTATATAGAGATAGACCCCATCATTTTATCCTTAGTAGCAATGATACATACGTGTTGGTTCCCCTTCTGTCACTGGGATCAAGCATCGTAAGATCGAACCCACTACAAAGCACCTCTTCCATTGCAAGATAAATAGATCAAGTTGGCCAAACAAAACCCAAATTATGGAGAAGAAATACGAGCCTATAAGCAATCATGCATATAAGAGATCAAAGAAACTCAAATAACTTTCATGGATATAAAAATAAATAACTGCTCATAAACTCAAAGTTCATCATATCCCAACAAACACACCGCAAAAAGAGTTACATCATATGGATCTCCAAGAGACCATTGTATTAAGAATCAACGAGAGAGAGAGAGAGAGGGGGGAGAGAGGAAGCCATCTAGCTACTAACTACGGACCCGAAGGTCTACAAAGAACTACTCATGCATCATCGGAGAGGCAGCAATGGAGGTGGTGAACCCCATCCGAGATGGTGTCTAGATTGGATCTGATGGTTCTGGACTCTGCGGTAGTTGGATCAATATTTCATGGACTCCCCTAGGGTTTCTAGAATATTGGGGTATTTATAGAGCAAAGAGGTGGTCCGGGGGGCACCCGAGGTGGGCACAACCCACCAGGGCGCGCCTGGACCTCCTAGCATGCCCTGGTGGGTTGTGCTCTCCTCAGAGCACCCCCAGGCGCAGCCAGGGCCCATTATGTTCCTTCTGGTCCAAAAAAATCTCCGTGAAGTTTCGTTGCGTTTGGACTCCATTTGGTATTGATTTTCTGCCATGTAAAAAACATGGAAAAAATAGCAACTGGCACTTGGCACTATGTCAATAGGTTAGTACCAAAAAAATGATATTAAATGGCTATAAAATGATTATAAAACATGCAAGATTGATAATATAACAGCATGGAACAATCAAAAATTATAGATACGTTGGAGACGTATCAGCATCCCCAAGCTTAACTCCTACTCGTCCTCGAGTAGGGAAGTGATAAAAACAGAATTTTTGATGTGGAAGGCTGCGTAACATGTCATATCATATTCTTTCTTTATAGCATGGACATTTGGACTTTTATATTGTTCAAAGCAATAGTCTAGATTTGACATGATAATTTAAATACTCAAGCATATCAACAAGCAACCATGTCTTTCAAAATATCAATGCTAAAATAAGTTATCCCTAGCGCATCATGCTCAACCATTGATCCATTCATGAAACACACTCGCATATTAGCTACACCCAACACTCAAGTACGATCATATTGCCTCCTAGTTAGTGCTTTTATAACAGAAGATGGAGACTCAAATTCAAAATAAAAATTGCATACAGTAAAAGAAAGGCCCTTCGCAGAGGGAAGTAGGGATTTGTAGAGGTGTCAAAGCTCAAAGCGAAAAACTTAGAGATAAAAACATTTTGGGAGGTGTATCCATCCCACCAACGAAAATGACTTAGAGTTCCCAACACTTTCCATGCTAAATATATCATAGGCGGTTCCCAAATATAAAATAAAGTTTATTCCTTTTTCCACCATACTTTCACTTTCCATGGCTAACCGTATCCACGGGTGCCTTCCATACCAACACTTTCCAAAGGAATTTATTATTTGACAACATAAAGTAAATTCGTTTTTTCATTTCGGGGCTGGGCATCCCTTATACCTTTGCCTTACTCTCGTGCAATGACAAGTGAATAAACACTCATCGCGAGAATAACACATCTAGCATGGAAAATATCAGCCACCCCTCACCGCTCCGCGAGCGAAATGGACACACAGAAGAGAAGTTTATTTTGAAAATTAGAGATGGCACATGCAAATTTGCTTAGAATGGCAAAATAATATCGCATATAGGTAGATATAGTGGACTCATGTGGCACAACTGGTTTAAAAGATTTTGGATGCACAAGTAGAGATCATACTTAGTGCAAAATGAAGGCTAGCAAAAGATTGAGAAGCGACCAACCAAGAAACGGATAATCTCACAAGCAAGCATTAAGCATAATTAACACTGAATAATGCACCACAAGTAGGATATAATTTCATTGCATGAATATTGACTTTAGTGCTTGCATAGGGAATCACAAACCTTAACACCAATATTCTTACTAAAGCATAATTACTCATCAAGATGACTCACATATCACATCATCATATCTCAAAACTATTACTAAGAATCAAGTTTATTTTGTCCAATGATCTTCATGAAAGTTTTTATTATATCCTTCTTGAATATCTATCACTTCAGGACTAATTTTCATGTGTTCCTTTTCATAAGCTCAAACAAATATAAGTGAAGATCATGAGCATAATATTTCTTTCTTTCTCTCAAATTAATTTAAGTGAAGCAAGAGAGAATTTCTTGAAAATTTTACTAACTCTCAAATAAATCTAAGTGAAGCAAGAGAGCATTTCTTCAAAAATACTAAGCACACCATGATCAAAAAGATATAAGTGAAGCACTAGAGAAAGTCCATAGCTCATAAAAAGATTTAAGTGAAGCAAAGAGAGCAATTCTAACAAGTCATGACATAATTTTGGCTCTCTCAAATAGGTGTGTCCAGCAAGGGGTCAAGACTTAAAACACAAAATAAAACAAGAAAAGACTCATATCATACAAGACGCTCCAATAAAAACACATAGTATGTGATGAATAAAAATATAGCTTCAAGTAAAATACCAATGCTCGTTAGAAGAAAGAGGGGATGCCACTCGGGGGCATCCCCAATCTTAGTTGTTTGTTCATTTTTGGATAATAGCTTGGGATGTCAGGGCATCCCCAAGCTTAGTCTCTTCTACTCCTTATTCCTTCATCCACCGTAAGATAACCCAGAACTTGAAAACTTCAATCACACAAAACTCAATAAAACCTTCGTGAGATCCGTTAGTATAAGAAAATAAATCACTACTATAAGTGATGTATCAGACCAATTCATATTTTGTTCTTGCATTATATCTACTATATTCCAACTTTTCTATGGCAAAAACTCATCAAAGAAAACCATAGAGCCATCAAAACAAGCACACAACGCAAAGAAAATAGAATATGTCAAAACAAAATAGTCTGTAGCAATCTCACTATTTCGAATACTTCTGTAAATCCAAAAATTCTGAAAAGTTAGGACAACCTGAGAAATTTGTATATTGATCTACTGCAAGAGGAATGTGTATTTTATGACTCTCTGGTTAAAATGAGAATTATTTTTGTGAGCGCAAAAGTTTCTGATTTTTCAGCAAGATCAAACAACTATCACCCAAGAGGATCCTAAAGGCTTTACTTGGCACAAACACTAATTAAAACATAAAAACACAATCATAACAGTAGAATAATTGTGCTAACACTCAAGAACAGGAAGCAAAAAGCAAAAATAAATTTTATTCATTGGGTTGCCTCCCAACAAGCGCTATAGTTTTACGCCCTTAGCTAGGCATAAAGCAAGGATCTAAGTTTTGTCATCCTTGTTTCGAGATCCATAAGATACACTCATGATTGATTCATATGGTGGCCTAATTCTTGTTCTAGGAAAGTGTTCCATACCCTTCCTCAAAGGAAATTGGAACATAATATTGCCTTCTTTCATATCAATCACGGCACTAATAGTGCGTAAAAATGGTCTACCTAGAATAATTGGACAAGACGGACTGCAATCAATATCAAGAACAATAAAATCTATGGGCACATAATTTCTATTTGCAAGAATAAGAACATCATTAATTCTTCCCATGGGATTTTTAATAGTGGAATACGCCAAGTGCAAATTCAAAGAACACGATTCAATATCGGTAAGACCAAGCACATCACATAAAGATTTCGGACTTGTAGAAACACTAGCACCCAAATCACACAAAGCAAAACAGTAATAATTTTTAATCTTGACTTTGATATTAGGTTCCCATTCATCATGCAATTTTCTAAGAATTGAAACTTCTAGTTCCAATTTTTCTTCAAAAGCTTTCATCATAGCATCAACAATATGTTTAGTAAAAGCTTTATTTTGTTCATAAGCATGGGGTGAATTTATCATGGATTGCAACAGAGAAATACAATCAATCTTAGAGCAACTATCATAATTAAAGTCTTTGTAATCCATAAGAGTGGGCACATCATTGGCTAAAGTTTTGACCTCTTCAAACCCACTTTTATCAATTTTCTCAACAAGATTTTCACCCTCCGAAATATTGGGACGCCTTCTAGCTAAAGTTGACTCTTCACCAGTCCCTTTTCGTCAATCTTAACTTTACTAAACAAGGAATCAATAGAACCAATCATTTTAAGATGTTCATCACTTTTGCGAAAGTAATCACTAGAAAAGGCTTTTTCTAAAAATTCTCTTTTAGCTCTAAGCATAGCGGTTCTTTTCTTACTTTCATCGATAGAAACATAAAGAGCTTTAATTGATTCATCAACCTTAGGCACAAAAATTTTCATATTGAGATTTTCCACATCATGAGCAATTCTATCAATACTTCTAGACAAATCATCAATCTAACTCAGCTTTTCTTATATGGAAGTGTTGAAAACTTTTTGCGTATTGATAAATTCTTTAATATTATTCTCAAGATCAAAGGTGTTCCAATTATTATTATATGATTGATTTCCATAGGAATTACCATAATTATTAGAGGAATTACTAGGAAAAGGCCTAGGATTAAAATTACCTCCATAGGCATTGTTATTGAAATTATTTTGAGAGATAAAATTCACATATATGGCATCACTATATTGTTCAATCAAATTAGACAAAGGCATATCATTAAAATCAATAGGATCACTTTTACTAGCAACCAATTTCATCAAAGCATCAACTTTTTCACT
The DNA here is from genome assembly GCF_002162155.2 of Triticum dicoccoides. Classification (NCBI taxonomy): domain Eukaryota; kingdom Viridiplantae; phylum Streptophyta; class Magnoliopsida; order Poales; family Poaceae; genus Triticum; species Triticum dicoccoides. Next base: position 405,849,079 of record NC_041392.1, read on the forward strand.
CAAAGAAGAAATTTCTTCAACCAAATTAACCTTTTTACTAGTAGGAGCTCTTTCGGTATGCCATTGCGAATAATTTGCCATGATATTATCAAGCAATTTGGTGGCTTCACCCAAAGTAATTTCCATAAAAGTCCCACCCACGGTGGAATCTAAAAGATTACGAGAAACAAAATTCAACCATGTAGAAAAAATTTGTATGATCATCCATAGATTTAACCCATGAGTTGGGCAATTCCTTAGCATCATTTTCATCCTTTCCCAAGATTGTGCAACATGCTCATGTTAAGGTTGCTTGAAATTAATGATCTGGGTTCTAAGGGAAATAATTTTTTCGGGCGTAAAATACTTAGTGATAAAAGTATCTTTGCACTTATTCCAAGAATCAATACTATTGTGAGGCAAAGAAGATAACCAAATTTTTGCAGAATCACGCAAAGAGAACGGAAATAATTTCATCTTCACCACATCATTGTCCACATATTTTTTCTTTTGCATATCACATAATTCCATGAAGGTATTAAGATGGGACGCGGCATCCTCATTAGGAGTACCGGAAAATTGATCTTTAATAACGGGATTCAGCAAAGCAGTATTAATATCACAAGACTCTGCACTAGCGGCGGGAGGAGAATTGGAGTGCCGATAAAATCATTGTTATTGGTATTTGACAAATCACACAACTTGGTGTTCTCTTGAATCATGATGACTATGCAACAAGATTGCACTCAAAAACAGATCCGACAAGAAAACGGCAAAAGAAAATGAGAGGCGAATAAAACAGCAAATTTTTGGGAAGTGGGGGAGAGGAAAACGAGAGGCAAATGGTAAATAATGTAAATTCTAAGGAGATGAGATTTGTGATTAGGAACCTGGTATATGTTGAAGATCCTTCCCGGCAATGGTGCCAGAAATTCCTTTTGATGTCACTTGAAGCTACATCGGTATTTCCCCAAAGAGGAAGGGATGATGCAGCACAGCGGCGGTAGGTATTTCCCTCAGATATGAAACCAAGGTTATCGAACTAGTAGGAGAACCAAGCAACACAACGTAAACAGCCCCTACACACAAATAACAAATACTCTTAACCCAACGAGTTAAAGGGGTTGTCAACCCCTTTCGGGTAACTGTAACACCCTCGATGCGGCTATATCTCCCATGTGTCAGAGCACAACTTAGAGGCATAACCGCATTGAAGGCAATGTCGCACGAGAGGTAATCTTCACACAACCCATGTAATGAATAAGGAAAGGGATACATAGTTGGCTTACAATCGCCACTTCACACAATACCTGAATAAAGCATTACATTATCCAGATACAATCAAGGTCTGACTATGGAACCAAAATAAAAGAAGACTACCCCTAATGCTACAGATCCCCGATCGTCCCAACTGGGCTCCACTACTGATCAACTGAAACGAAACAACACAATGAACAAGATCTTCATCGAGCTCCTCCTTGAGCTTGGTTGCTTCACCTGCATGGTTTCATCGACACCTGCAACTGGTTTTGGAAGTAATCTGTGAGTCACGGGGACTCAGCAATCTCACACCCTCGCGATCAAGACTATTTAAGCTTATAGGTAGGGAAAAGGTATGAGGTGGAGCTGCAGCAAGCACTAGCATATATGGTGGCTAACTTACGCAAATGAGAGCGAGAAGAGAAGGCAAGCCACGGTCGAGAAACTATGATCAAGAAGTGATCCTAGAACAACCTACGTCAAGCATATCTCCAACACCGTGTTCACTTCCCGGGCTCCGCCGAGAAGAGACCATCACGGCTACACACGCGGTTGATGCATTTTAATTAAGTTAAGCTTCAAGTTCTCTACAACCGGACATTAACAAATTCCCATCTGCCCATAACCGCAGGCATGGCTTTCGAAAGTTCATAACCCTGCAGGGGTCTCCCAACTTAGCCCATCACAAGATCTCATGGTCAATGAAGGATATTCCTTCTCCCAAGACAATCCAATCAGACTCGGAATCCCGATTACAAGACATCTCGAAAATGGTAAAACTAGACCAGCAAAGCCGCCCGATGCGCCGACAATCCCGATAGGAGCTGCACATATCTCGTTCTCAGGGCAGCACCGGATGAGACATCCTACGAGTAAAACCAACCCCCAAGTTTCCCCGAGGTGGCCCCGCAGTCTACTCAGTTCGGACCAATACTTAGAGAAGCACTGGCCCGGGGGGTTAAAATAAAGATGACCCTTGAGTCTGCAGAACCCAAGGGAAGGTGGTAGGTTGTTAGTGCAAATGGTAAAACCAAGGTTGTGCCTTGCTGGAGGAGTTTTATTCAAAGCGAACTGTCAAGGGGTTCCCATTATAACCCAACCGTGTAAGGAACACAAAATCAAGGAACATAACACCGGTATGACGGAAACTAGGGCGGCAAGAGTGGAAAAAAAACACCAGGCATAAGGCCGAGCCTTCCACCCTTTACCAAGTATATAGATGCATTAATTAAAATAAGAGATGTTGTGATATCCCAACATATCCATGTTCCAACATGGAATAAACTCCAATCTTCACCTGCAACTAACAACGCTATAAGAGGGGCTGAGCAAAGCGGTAACATAGCCAAACAACGGTTTGCTAGGACAAGGTGGGTTAGAGGTTTGACATGGCAATATGGGAGGCATGATATAGCATGTGGTAGGTATCGTAGCATAGGCATAGCAAAAGAGCGAGCATCTAGCAAGCAAAGATAGAAGTGATTTCGAGGGTATGGTCATCTTGCCTGAGATCCCGCAAGGAAGAAGAACGAGTCCATGAAGAAGACAAACGGGCGTAGATGAACGGATCCTCACAACTCCGGAACGAAACCGAAGCTAACGCGAGAAGTAACCCGGAAAGAAGAAAACAACATAGTAAACAACCATCACATAATCATGGCATGATGCACAATCAAGTATGATGCATGTCCGGTTTAATGAAGCATGGCATGGCAAAATGCACAAACAATCCTACAAATTAAGTGGAGCTCAACATGCAACTCCATTGCATATTGACGAAACACCACTTTCAAGTTATTTAGTTCGATCTCCTTTATGTACCCAACAATATTAAATGTTGTTCAACATGGCAAGAGGGTGAAGCAACGCAAAACTACCTATCTAGGCAAGGTTAAATGAGGCCGGAACAACAAACAACAAGTCCAGAAACTCCCCATGTGCATATTTTAAGGTTTGGTACTGTTCTGCCCTAAGACATATTTTAGAGTTGTTAAACATGCAAAGTAAAGCCATCATGTTAAACTAGACATTTTTCCACCCCATTTACATATAAAGTTTCTTAGGTTTGGAGCTACGGTTATTTAGTTATGAATTAAAGCATTTTAACATGGCATAGGAGCAAAATAATGCAAACATCATTTTAAACATTTCAAACATAGATGAAAGTTGGATATTATGAATCTAGACAAAACTCTAAACAAGTTTCATATATAAATCATTTTAAACCGATGCACGGTTATTAAGTTATTATATGCATGAAGTACAAGGGTTTTTCTGTAAAAACTGCAGATCCCTGGAAATTGGCTAAAATCGCATGGACAGGAAAAAAACACAGCCGGGCCGAAAATTGCTGGGCGCTAGGGCGTTCACCATGGGCTTGGCTCATCTGCAGAGGAGGCCAGCTTGGGGCTTTGGGCCTCACGCGACGGAGGGGAGCCGCTGGGCCGGAGCAGAGGTGGCCCAGGCGCGGGCGCTGGTGGATCGAGCTCGTTCGACGCGGTCAACAGGCGAAGGTGAGGCAGCCCAGGTGCGTGCGGTCGGTCGTGGGACTTGGCGCGGTCAACACGGGCAGAGGCGGGACGAGGGGCTTGTCTCTGGTCGTCGTCCCCGCACACAGAAGCATGGGAGGCCGGCGAGAGGGCTTGGCGGCGCATCAGGTAAGCTGGGGACGCCGGGATCTGACGCAGGCCGGACCCATCTCGACCAGATCGGGTCGAAAACGGGGCGCGGCGGCGCCGAGGTGCTGTGGACAAGGACCGGCATCAGGGATGATTTCCTGTGAAGAAAAACAGAGAGCGAGAGAGAGCTCAGATAGGAGAGACATGGAGAAAAGCGGGGGCAACGAGATCGGGAGGCTCACCGGAGGTAGCGTCAATGACCGGCGAGGCAACACGGAGAGAAGGCGATGCAGGATTGCGAGCACGGGGCGGCTCAGCCTCGGGAACCAAAGGAGGCGCGAGCGAGGTCATGCTCAAGGTCGCGAGGAGACAGGAACGGCGCTCCTGCTCGAGGCCTTGACCGCGCGAGGCTGCAGGGATCTTCGGCTGGAGCAGGCGGCGCTCCATGGAGGTTGGGGATGGCTCGGTCAACGTCTTCGAGAACGAGCAGACGAGGCAGCGACGGGGATTGCGTGGCGGCAACGGTGGCTTGGCTCCGGCGAGAAGGAAAGCGCGGGGAGCGGGAAACGGCAAGGATCCCAGGAGGAGGTGGCGTAGCACAGCGATGGAGCTCGAGGCGGCCTTGGGTCTCTGCTCCCCGGTTCGTAGAAGAGGCAAGGCGCTGGTTGGATCTGGCAGGAGAGGAAAACGAGGAGGATTTGGATCGAGAGGGATGCAGGGATTGGTTCGGCATGGAATCCGAGGAAGTGAGTGGCGGCGGTGGGATCGATCCCTGGGAATTAGGGATTTGGTCTAGGTTAGCCTAATATATATAGCCAGTGGGTTTGGTTAGGGGCTATTCGGTCCATCCGATCGTAATCGGACGATCCTGGATAAATAGGTTAGGGGGCCCAATTAACAAAACAGAGATGTTTTGTAGATCTTTGGGGATGATCCGAATCCAACGGTAACGACTGCCCGGGCCGGGTCCGGGACAGCTTTCGGACGCACGCGAGGAGGGTCGCGGGCTGACGAGAGAGGTTAGGTTGGGCCTGGCGGTGAGTGGTGGTGGGCTGTGCAGAAAACCTCAGGCTGAGAGAAGAGAAGAGAGAGAGAGACCCGGCAGCGGTTTCCGGGGACCGAAAACGTCCGACGAAAAGACCGGCTATACTGCCGCTATAGTTTAACGGTTGGGCTATCAAACGAACTCCGAATGCGATGAAACTTGGCAGGCGACCTACTAACACTATAAAAACACCGCATGCCAACTTTCAACCCAATCCGAGAACATTTTCCGGCCACTTATAAAATAATATTTCGGACGTGCTACAGGCGCGTGCAAGTGTGGTTGAGCTCAGAACGGACAACGGAGAGAACGAGGATACCGGGACGGATGCAAGTTTTCAAAAACATGCAGATGCAATGCGGATGATGACATGGAAAGATGAAACACGCAAGCGAATGACATAGCAACGACGGCGAATAACTGGAAGACACCTGGCGCAACGGTCTCGGGGCGTTACAGTAACGGTGCCAGAAATTGGTGCGTGGACGGGAGAAAGTTGTAATAGATCGAATAAATAGATAGCAAATAAAATAAAGTGCAGCAAAGTATTTTTGTATTTTTGGTTTAATAGACCTGAAAATAAATGCAAAGGAAAATTATATCGCAAAGGCAAATAATATGATAAAGAAACCTGGGGGCCGTAGGTTTCACTTGTGGCTTCTCTCGAGAAAAATAGCAAATGGTGGGTGAACAAATTACTGTTGGAAAATTGATAGAACTTCAAATAATCATGAAGATATCCAGGCAATGATCATTACATAGGCATCATGTCCAAGATTAGTAGACCAAGTCCTGCATGCATCTACTACTATTACTCCACACATCGACCGCTATCCAACATGCATCTAGTGTATTAAATTCATGGAGAAACGGAGTAATGCAATAAGAACGATGGCAAGATGTAGACAAGATCTATCTATGTAGAGATAGACCCCATCGTTTTATCCTTAGTAGCAACGATACATACGTGCCAGTTCCCCTTCTGTCACTGGGATCAAGCACCGTAAGATCGAACCCACTACAAAGCACCTCTTCCCATTGCAAGATAAATAGATCAAGTTGGCCAAACAAAACCCAAATATCAGAGAATAAATACGAGGCTATAAGAAATCATGCATATAAGAGATCAAAGAAACTCAAATAAGTTTCATGGATATAAAAAGATATAACTGATCATAAACTCAAAGTTCATCAGATCCCAACAAACAGACCGCAAAAAGAGTTACATCATATGGATCTCCAAGAGACCATTGTATTGAGAATCAGCAAGAGAGAGAGGAAGACATCTAGCTACTAACTACGCACCCGAAGGTCTACAGAGAACTACTCACGCATCATCAGAGAGGCACTAATGGAGGTGGTGAACCCCATCTGAGATGGTGTCTAGATTGGATCTGGTGGTTCTGGACTCTGCGGTGGCTGGATCAATATTTCATCAACTCCCCTAGGGTTCCTAGAATATTGGGGTATTTATAGAGCAAAGAGGCGGTCTGGGGGCACCTGAGGTGGGCACAACCCATCAGGGCGCGCCTGGGCCTCCTGGCGTGCGCTGGTGGGTTGTGCTCTCCTCGGAGCACCCCCAGGCGCAGCCAGGGCCCATTATGTTCCTTTTGGTCCAAAAAAATCTCTGTAAAGTTTCGTTGCGTTTGCCATTTGGTATTGATTTTCTGTGATGTAAAAAACATGAAAAAAACAGCAACTGGCACTTGGCACTATGTCAATAGGTTAGTACCAAAAAATGATATAAAATGATTATAAAACATCCAAGATTGATAATATAACAGCATGGAACAATCAAAAATTATAGATACGTTGGAGATGTATCAACAGCGCGAATCCGGCCACTCCCGTATGTATTTTGTTCCGAGCATAACTACGGTTCACCAATCAAAGGGTATACTGAGTTTTTCATTCCTCATTCAGGGCTGGACAATGAAGGCAGAGCGGATCAAGTGTCCGGCTCTGCTACCTGAAGACCCAGCCACTCCTCTGCTAACGAGGATGCTGGTCGCGTCGCCATATCAGGCGCCGAAAAAGAAGGCCAAGAAGAAGAGCAAGGAGGCCAAGGGTGGCCTCCGCCATAAAGGTACTTCGTATGTAGTGTCCGAAGATACTGAAGCTCTCTCCTCCCATGAGGGAGATGAAGACAAAGAGGAGGAGGAGGTGGAAAGCGATTCTCCCCTTAAGGGGAGGAAGAATATAAGGGCCGCCTCCGTAGACCCGGAGGCGGGGGCGTCCAAGAGGGGGAAGATAACCCTCTCGGATGATTCAGACACAAATACCGAACACTCCCCCAATAGGCGCCCCAGGGAAAAGCCCCTAGCCACATTGTAAGTGCCAAAGGATACTTTACAGACATCCGGTCTTTTATGATTGTAATATAACATATTATATTGTGTGTTCCAGTTCGGCCCGCGACCTCCCCCAACCATCGCCATCTGAGGGGAACTCACTGGCACCGGAGATGGTAGAGAGCGAGACGCCTCGCGAGCCTCTCCGCCAACCATCATGGATGACACCGAGGTGTTGTCCTGAAGGGCCTCTCTGGGCCATGGAGATGTGCGAGAGGCCGCCAAGACGGTGCTAGAGGGTAATGCCTCAGCTGCCGAGAACATGGGGGGTGCAACCCCCATGGAGATTGATGACGGGGGCCCTGGCCAGTCCAGCCCCCAGCTGAACACTATTTCGGAGACCCAAGTGGCTTGAATCGAGTGAGCAACCCCTTCAAAAGAGGGGGGGCACCAACTCCGGTGGTGACCTCTACTAATTCGGAGGCGCCAAACACCCTGGTCAAGGCACTGCGACGCGCTTCCATCATGGAGGAGCACCGCACCCTGATGGGTGTGGTGGTTGAGAAGGTTCAGTCCACCAAGAGTGGGTTGAACGAAGCCTTCACCAGCCTGCTAACAGACTTCGAGGTATGCGATGTAATATTCTTAGCCACTAAGACTCTGTTCGGTTTTGAAAGATGGCCGAATAGAGGATCAAGTAATGATCGCAGGAGGTAACGTACTTGTCTATTGGATAAACATGCTTCCATGTTGGCGGCGACCGCTCAGGCCGCTAAAGTTTCCGAACTCAAGCAGAAGCTGAAGCTGGCCGATGATGATATCGACCGCGTCAACAAGTGGTTCGATGAGGTGCAAGGTATGCTTTAAAAGATTGTTTTACGCGCCTGAAGTGATATTCAAATGCGGAGTTTAAGCTCATGTGTTGCCATGAATATGATTGCAGGTAGCGTGGCTGAGGTCGAGACCCTCAAGAGCGCCCATGCGCAAGCCAAAGAGCAAGCGAGGGCAAGCAAAGCGGGCGCTGATGATTTCAAGGCCGAGCAGGTTGCCCGCCGCCAGTATGAGGAGAGGGTGATAGAGGTGGAGCAAGAGCTCAAGGATGCCTCCAGCAAGTGCGAGGCCTTGGAGGAGGAGAATACAGCCCAAGCGGCTGGTGAGGCCCAAGGCTCTCCAGGAGGCCAAGGAGGCGCGAACCAAGTCTTGGGCGGCTCGTGAGGAGATCCGGCAGGCCGAACAGATAGCGGCTGGTAAGCCCTTTCTTTTGTAGAGTATATTTGGCAGTTAAATATATGCCTTGCTCACTCAGCTGTCGAGTTCTCCAGACGCATTTGCGAATCTTCCGAAGAGTGCTGCCGACGCCGCGTAATTCTTCCGGGCCCAGGAGGGACACATGATGGAGAAGCTCTTCTGGTCACAATTCCTAGCGCCGGAGCGTCCGGCGTTGTTGAACAACCAGATGATGCAATGGGCGGAGCTACATAGGATGTCCGGATTGGCCATGAAGGACGTCATAGTCCAGCTATGGCCAATCGAACCAATTCCAAGCAGCTACTTTGGCCTGGTGAAGCGACTCGCCGACGCACTGCCCCGAGTGGAAGCTGTGAAGTGCTCAGCATGCATAGAGGGTGTGTGGATGGCCTTCGCCCGTGTCCAGATGAACTAGGCGAAGATGAAGGCCACCGTCGTGGCGACCGAGGGCCCGCCCGAAGGCAAGGACCACCGCAAGCCGGAGCAGTATTTTGACGACGTCCTGGAGGGTCCCCGGATAGTAGAGGGCCAATGCTCAAAGGATATCCTCTTTGAGTAAATGTAATATAGTTATCCAGACTTTGTATTATGAACCAGGGCCTGTAATATGTGTATGCTTTTGTCTGAAATTACATTCCTCCTATGCGGATGTATTTTATTATTCTGAAAGTTTGCCAGTCGTCGGCTTCAGCCCCCATGTAGATGCTACGGGGGTGTTCGATACAATGCATGATCACGCTTGACCCAACGTCTTGGTCCGTAAGGGGGGTGTCTACATAGCGAACCAGGCAATCAGACTATGCGGCTTTATCACTTTCATTTAGCCATAGGAGTTTGACGGTGGGGCTAAGTACTAGCTCCTAGTGCGTATGCAGCTATCCGAACTGGGATGCCTTAGACACGTGACCGGATGAAGCATGGTCCTTCATATAATACGGAAGAAATCGCAAAAGATTTATAACAAGTCGCCGAACCGCCGACCAGCTCTCGCCTTATCATGACAATCAGTTTTCGGCTTTCTCTACTGAGGTGTTTGACGAGGCGAACCGGAAACACAATTGCAATAGTTCTCCCTTTACTACCCTAGCCGAAAAAGCGGAACATAAGGTAGTAACCATAGGAGCCTGGCAATGCAATGTTCGGGACGCCGAAGTGTAGTATAGAAGTGTCCGGACTTTTTTTGAAAATATATGTGGCCGAATAGAGCCCCTGGCACTTAGGTCGTACCAGAGTATTCATGGCAATCTGACACAAAGGGGGAATACATCTTGTGAAATAAACCAATACCGAACAAGGGTTGGTAAAAACGGTTTCCCTTATAATTTGATTGATACGTCAAAACATGCTATTACACATGATGCCATAAACATCAAGGCTATTTTACATGCCGAGAATTTGTGGACAAGGGAAAGCTGTATACAGGGCCAAAAGGAGAAAGGTAGTCTTGAAGATCCCCTGGACACCCTGTCGCATGTCTGCAATAGACCATCGTTAGGAAAAAGGAGCCTGGAAAAGGGCCCTTGTACGACCGTGAAGTTATTAGGTCTTAACGAACCTGTGATATGAGAGGAGAAAGAAGAAAAAAAGAAAAGAGAGGAAAATGTTTAAGGTCCGAGTAGGGTCGAGCCGCACTCTGAACCTCGTCTGCAATGTGCCTCCGTCGTTGCCCAAGGTATTTTAAGTGCGTAGTTATGCACATGCGGTACATATGTCGCGCTTAGATAGGGCGATTGACGGATGCGGAACTTCTAGTCCAGCACTGGATTGACCAAGCTGTCATTCTGCAGGGTAGGCTGGACTCGTTTAACAGTGTCCGGAGGCTTGATGGCCGATGAAGTGTTCGGCTTGATGAGGCCGCTCTGTACCTCGGCTGCAAGGGACACAGTGTGCTCCTCGGTATGGAGGGAGCGGTCCATGTTTCCATTGACTGTGATAACACCACGGGGTCCAGGCATTTTGAGCTTTAAGTAAGCATAATGCAGGACTGCATTAAAGCGGGAGAAGGTGGTACGTCCGAGCTGTGCATGATAACCACTGTGGAAGGGGACGATGTCGAAGATCAAGTCTTTGCTTCGGAAGTTGTCCGGTGAACCGAAGACTACTTCCAATGTTAATTTACTCGTGCAACGGGCTTCGACGCCGGGTATCACTCCTTTGAAGGTGGTGTTACTAGGCTTGATTCTTGATGGGTCAATACCCATTTTACGAACAGTGTCTTGATAAATCAAGTTAAGACTGCTGCCACCATCCATAAGGACTCGAGTGAGATGGAACCCATCGATAATTGGATCGAGGACCAGACCTGCTGAACCTCCATGACGGATATTGGCCGGGTGCTCCCTGCAATCGAAGGTGATCGGACAAGCCGACCACGGGTTGAATTTAGGGGTGACAGGCTCTACGGCGTAGACGTCCCTTAGTGTGAGCTTGCGTTCCCTCATGGGGATATGTGTGACATATATCATCTTCACTATTTTCACCTCAGGGGGGAATTTCTTTTGTCCCCTGTGTTCGGTGGGCGGGGTTCTTCATCGTCCTCTCTTGGCGGTCCTTTCCCCTTATATTCGGTGTTTAACTTACCGGCCTATTTAAAGACCCAACTATTTCTGTTGGAATGATTGGCAGGCTTGTCGGGGTGCCATGAATCTGGCAAGGCCGATCGAGTATTTTGTCCAGATTGGATGGACCATCTTTGTTTCTGTCAGGGCCCCAATTCCAAGTCACATCGATCTAGCCGGTAGCACCTCATATCACATTGCAGCCTCACGCACGGTATCCCCACGGGTGTCGCCTTACCATGGCCCTGGACCGTTTGCGCCTTTTGGCTCACGTATATGATAGTGTCGCTAGCATCCATATGACAAAGAACCCGGGCCGACATGGCTAGTCGTGAACCCAAAGCGGCACAGACCTATGGAGACAGGCATACATGAATCACATCGAGCATGTCGGTCATCAGTGAGTGAATTCGGGCTGTAGCACTGGGCTAACAGGACTCCGGGGAACCCGGGCTGTAGCAGGCTAGGCAGGACTCCGAAAGTCACCGCGTGACATTTCCCTGAAGGGACAGACATAGGAACGAAGTAAAACACATGCCGGCCAGTCAAGTGTCCTGAGTAGTAGTGCTGGGCTAGCAGGACTCCGGTGAACCGGGTTGTAGCGGACTACTATGGCTCGAGGAGCACTAGACTACATTTCCCCATAAGAAAGGCTGCCAAGGATAAATAACTAGATTGTCGGATCCCACACATACCAAGCATTCCAATCATACACACAATATGCTCGATATGTGCAAATACAACATGGCATCACAACAAAACTCTACAACTCAAGTATTATTTAAAGGCTCCAGAGAGCCATACATAACATGTTCATACAGATAGGGGTCACATGACCCGACACTCAAGTCATACAAGCATACAAGCACATGCGGAAGCAAATAGTCTGAGTACAGACACTAGAAAGAAAGAAGGCTTCTCGAAGCCTATCTATCTACATAGGGCCCTCCATGGCCAGGATCACCACCTGGGTGGCAAGTCACTCATCGACGTCGAGATCTACATAAAACCCATCGGAGGGGGCGGTGTTATCGTCTGAAAACAGTAATTAAAGCAAACATGAGTACAAAGGTACTCAGCAAGTCTTACATCAGAACCTACTATACATGCTCATTCTCAAGAAGGTGGTGAAGTTATTGCAGCAAGCCAGCTTTGACTCTTGGCTAGGCTATCCTACGAGACACCACTAGTAAAATAGTTTTCGCACACGAGTCCACTAATCACCAACACAATACTCCATCGGGGATCCTCCCTCGTCATCCTACGAGAGGGCCATCCTCGGTACTCACACTTATCTTGAGTCTTTTAGTAGTAACCATTAACTTGTCTATGAACTGTATAGGCAACCAAGTAGTCCTTTACTGTGGACGCGGCTATTTGAATAGATGATGTTAACCATGCAGGGGTGTACTTCTTCACACACGCTCTCACCACTTACCGCCGTTTACATGACATGTACTCGGCAACCTTCAAGCGGAAGCCCGACGAGGGTGTCGGCCACGGCCTACCTAAACACTCAAGTCTCTAGTCCAGGTTTATCGCCTATCCAGGTTCCATCCGCAGGAGTCCGGCCGAGGTTTCCACATACGGCCCCGAACGATGTGAACAGGGTTCCCGAGACACCAAACGGGTGACTCGGTACATCGTGCCACGGTGTATCTACCGCATCATAGCCCACCCCTAGGGTCAGTGCTACGCACGGCCGCCAACACATAACTTACAAACATCAGAAACTATTTGCAACTCCTGGACAGAGTACTAGGGTGATTAAGAAGCCGAGAGGGTCAATTAAGGATCCCAATGCATGGTAGTAGCTGATTCTTAAAATCACACATACAGATCTTAGTTCTTAGGGATGGCCTCAATGAAACAACCCACCATGTACTCCTACATGGCCTCTCATCGATACCTTTACCAAATCATGTTCAACACATCCCTCACATTACCGTCATAATCATTTCACTCTAGCCCATCACCCAGATGAACCAGACCTGACACAACTCTAAGCATAGTAGGCATAGCAAGGTAGGAAACACAAACATGGCTCAATCAACTCCTACACATGCTAGTGGGTTTCATCTAGTTACTGTGGCAATGATAGGTCATGCAGAGGATAAGGGTTCAACTACCGCAGCACACAGCAGTTTGAAACGTTGTTACCTTAATGCAGTAAATGAGAGCAGAGGCGAGAACATGGGATTGTATCAATATGATCAATGGGGTTGCTTGCCTGATGGAGTAGTAGTAGGGTACTGCCCTTCAGTTGGATACTCGGAGATATCCTCGGAGGCAGAACCTACCATGAAGGACACACATAACATAATCAACACATGGCAATATGCAACAATATATGATGCATGCTATGACATGGCAAAATGATGTGTCCTGCCTAATGCAATGTGAAACAAGTTGAAATGGGTCCATTTGAATCAAAGATTCAAATGAAAGTTAAAGTTCTTATGCATAATAAGTGTATTATCTTGTTTCACCTAAACAGCAAGGTTAAAGTGGTTTGTCATGCATGAAACCATTACAGATGGATAGATTGAATTTTTCTGATTAGTTTTCATATATAATTTGTTTGATTTGGAGCTATGGTTGATTTTCTATGATTTTTTAGAAGTTTAGGCTATTTTATGGAATTTCCTATATGAAAACAAATCCAGAAATTAAATAATTGCGTCAGCACTGCATCACTGTGACGTCAGCGAGTCAAAGGTGCCAGGGGCCAGTCAAACCTGACCAGTGGGGCCCACTGGTCAGTGACTCTGTGCACTAACTACGTTTAGTTAGTCTAATTAACTGGGCAGGGCCCACTAGTCAGTGACTATACTAGTTAAACTAACCTAGTTAATTAGCACTAACAGAGTAATTAATCGGGCAGGGCCCGCATGTCAGTGAGAGAGAGGGGGAAGTCAACCTGACTCGGCGGGGTCAAACCTCGCCAGTCAGCGGTCAGCGCCTGCCGGCGTTTAGCCGCCGGCGAGGCCAGACGCGGCGGCGTGCTGCGGGATTTGCCCACAGGGCACCATTTGCTGCGCGGAGAGCAGCTACGGGCAGCTGGTGCTCGCCCGCATCCAGCCGTGGTGATGGCGTGGCCGGGAAGTGGTCGGAGCATCGCCGACGACGAGCTTGGCGGAGGCCGAAACTCGGGTCAGCTCGTGCGCGTGGCTGTAGTGGCCTAGGCGGTGTGGCACTAGCACCTACAGCATCTACGCGATGCGGTGAGCACGCTGGACATGCCAGCGGGACCGCTAAGCGGCCGGAGCTACGTCGGCGACGAGCTCAGGCGGCGGCGCGTTCGGACGAAAGAGGCGCGGCGGCTACAAAGCTCTAGCGATGAAGCAGAGAGAAGGGGGAGGAGCAGTAGCTCACTGGGAAGCCGCAAAGAGGGTCAGCGAGCTCGGGGAGGGCTCGGTGCGGTCGGAACGACGACGGCGATCTCGGGCGGCCCGAGGTTGAAGACGACGATGAGGGCGACATTGCAGAGGCTCGGGCGTCATGCGGCTTGGCTAGTCGATGAAGTCGACGACGGCGACGCTGCTAGACACGGTGGCGCGGCTCGGGGACGGCGTTGGACGCGGCTGCGACGAGCGGCGGCGGCGGTGACGGCTCAGGCGTCATCGGGGAGGGCGAGAGAGAGGGTCAGTGGAGGAGAGCGAGTGTGTCTGGAGCTCGGGAGAGAGGTGGGGGTGCGTCCCAAGGCGACAGCTCGACAAGGGGAGCGGCGAGGCGGCGGGCAGCTGCGTGGCACGCATGTTGTGCTCGCTGTCGAGCAGCTGCTTGCCTGTGCTGGCGAGTGCAAGCAGCTCGCTGGCACAGGAGGTGGGTTGGGCCAGTAGGTGGGCCTGCTAGGTGGGCTTCCAGGTAAGTCCTCTGTTCCCTTTTGTTTTCTCTTTTTTATTTGCTCTGCTCTGTGTAATGAAATGATTAAAATACCATTCCATTTCTAAAAATCCTGGGAATATTCAGAGGCACATTTGAAAATATTCTCAACTGCCTAAAAATACTTCCAAGAGTGTTTGAGCACTTTAAAATATTTATAAGATTTCAAATGCCCAAATTCAAATACTTATGGCTTGTTCAAAAATCCAGAATGGCTCCATAATTTGCAAGACCATTTTTGGCAGAGGTTTAAACCAGAACCAAAAATGGTTGGCTTTTATGAAGGGCATTTTGGGTTCATTGAAATTCCAATTGTTGGAAATTAGCATTTTCAGGGGGGTGTTGGGGTTGATTAGGCCCCATTTCAAGTTTAAAATAAATTTAAACATGATTCACAAGTTCATCCAATCCTAATGCATGACTAAAAGCAGGGATGTGACAGTTTCCTTTGAATGGCTTCTTTTGCTGACCGGATTTAGAGCCACCGAATCCGCATTAACCGTTGTGTCTTCAGTTTCTTCATTGTTGTTTTGACGCTTATGTTTGTTGCATTGTGGCCTGCCATTGCCATCCCTGGCTTCGGAGGTGCCAGGGTCGCTGGTACTGTTGCTTCTACGGGCCAACCAGCCATCCTCTTCCACGCAGAAGCGGGTTCTCGGTGTTCTGGGAACGGGGGTCCCCAGACTTGCCTGCCTGCGGCCTGCGGCGTGGCTCAAAGGGGGTCCCAGCACGGCCCATCTTCACCAACACAAATCCAAGACCCTCGCGAGGGGCCAAGCCTCGTGGGGCGGACGATGCGGAGCTTCCTCAGGCACGGCCTTGTCAGGCTGGCTCACGAGGAGGCGGAGAGATCAAGGCGGGGTACCTCACGGGGTGCCTATGACGCAAGCCATGACAACTTAGGGCACCAAGCGGGTGCGAGCCCGCGCAGCGTCCTCCTTTCCTCTTTGGTACAAAGGGGGCAAGCGCGGCCGCGGAGTACCGAGGCATCAGGCAAAGGTTGCCATTTCGGTGCAATGAGACCAAGACCAGGAGGACTACGAGACGGAGGTCACCGTGGAGCCCAAGACGGCGTCATCACCAGAGCTTTGCGCAGGCGAAGACTACTTTTGTCAGGATAGCTGATACTTGTTGTCCCCCTTCAAATTAGCCCGCCATTGTTGGCTCCCTTCCCGCTCAATATTTGGGGAGAGGACCAGGGCCTCTATAAATAGGACCAGCCACTCACATAGAGGAGGAGGAAGAGGACGACCAAGAGGACGACAAGAAGAGGACGACCAAGAGGAGGAAGGAAGAGGCTCGTTAGAAGGGTCGGTCAGAGGAGAGCAGAGAGAGAGAGAGAGAAAGGTGACTGAACTCCTCCGAGCAGTTCATCGCCCCCAGCCAAGAACAGACCCTCGCGAGGCTGTTCTTCCTTGTATTGTTCATCATCATTAGCCCAAGAGGCAATCCACACACCACACACTGGAGTAGGGTATTACACCACAACGGTGGCCCGAACCAGTATAAACCTTGTGTCTCTTGTGTTGTTCTAACCTTAGTTTAGATCCAAGCATGGCGGAGGGGTGCAGGTAGGTATGAGGCGAAATCTCCGTGCGCACCCCAGTGTTCGAACCTCAAGGGTCTGCCAGAACCCGAAATCCGACATTGGGCGCGCCAGGTAGGGGTGTGCCGGAATTCTTCTTCCACCGCTCCGTGCCCCATCGTCGTCATCACCATGCCCGGCGACCAGGAGGGCAACCCAGACCCATGGGCGGCATGTCCCGCCCGTGCAGTGCGGGCCGCGGGCGACGCGGACAGGCTTCGACAGCTCTCACACCGCGGCAGACGCGGTCGGCAGCAAGGGCCTCCAATCACGCCGCGACCACGACACCGTACACCCGCCGGGAGCAAGGGAACTCGAGGGCCGCGCTCACGGTGGCTCGAGAGCTGCTGCAGTGCAGACTGCTGGAGGGCGGCCACGACGTGCTGCTGGAGCGGGTGGCAGAGCTCCTGGGCTTCGCCGCCTCGGGGGCTCACCCCTTCGGCACCCAGCTCCCATCTCCAACCCAGGGCGGCCCGCGCGGGGGCCCCGCGCGCGCTCGCAGGCTCCAAGGCTACACCAACACCAGCGAGGCTGTCGGCACCGGACCGGCGGCGGCGCAGCCCCCGCTCCTGGTCCGCGAAGAAGAAGGGCTCGACGCGACCCGCGGCCCCAGTGGACAGCCGCACTGCCACCCCATGATAGGCGCATCAGGCAGGACCGCATGGCGCGCAGAGCACTACGGCGTGGCCTTTGGGGTGGCGGCGCCAGAGGAATACATGCCCCTCATGATGGATCAAGGACACTCACACGAGGGCGAGCCAGGCTCGCTCCTCAGCCCGAGCCAGGTGGACGAGGCGCCAGAAGCTGAGCCCTTCCAGGAGTCTTGGGACAGTCCCACTGGGCACGCTGGAAGTGGCGATTATCGGGTACCGCTAATTCTTCAGCAGGCATACGCTAACCATGGATCGCAGGAGGTGCAGGTTGCCGCAGCGGGCAGCTGCCCCGCTCCCACAGCCTCCTACCCCTCGGGAGGAGGACGCAGGGGGCTGCAGGAGAGGGACAGGGATTAGACATTACCACCGCGGCGTTCGGAGCAAGGTGTTCTCAGGAGGTAGGCCCTCCGCTGGGGAGGTGCCCCAGGGCCTGCCCCCGGCGGAGGACCCGTGGTCGTCGGGGGAACCGCTGGCGACCGCTCTACCCCATCGGCGGCGTCCTGGTTTCCGGTCGTCGTTGATGGCACTAGAGTGTGGCGCAAGGCAGGGCCCTCATCTGGCGATATGAAGCAAGGCCAGTACCTGTGAAGAAGGCCCAGTGCCTATGAAGCTCACCGCCCCATGACACTCTCACGTAATAATGAGTGGGGCTGTACACACCCCGGAGTCTCAGGGGTGCCAGCCTTAGGCCCTGGGGCTCCCTCCCACGCCCAGTGGCAGCAC
Organism: Triticum dicoccoides; assembly: GCF_002162155.2. NCBI lineage: Eukaryota > Viridiplantae > Streptophyta > Magnoliopsida > Poales > Poaceae > Triticum > Triticum dicoccoides. The sequence goes on from NC_041392.1 coordinate 405,866,924, forward strand.
TTAGCTCCGCGCTGGTGAGAAGACGTCCAAGACTAGACTAGGTGCCGGACGCGGCCTTTTGTTTGCTTTCGTTGCTCTTCCCCTTGGTTGTCGCTTTTCCCCACTGGATTCAAGTTGGATTCGAATTTGAGATTTGCGTGTGTTCGGGGAGGGGTGCTTAGTCTCGTTCGAGCAATTTCTCGCGTTTTGGTTACCACTTCGCCTCAGCCGCCTCCCCTCGCGAGCCCCTCGCGAGCCGGGTCAGGCCTAGCTTGCGCGCAGCCCAGACTGCCGCCGCCGGGTCCTCTCAGGAGGGTGTTTTACTGCAGATCCTACAGATTCAATCAGGGGACACTCAGGACACCACAACCCCCGCGGGCTTCCTCAGGGCCAGCGCGGAACAAAGGTATACTAGCCGACCAGCGCGTCGCTTGAGCCAGCGACTTGGCATGGGCACATGGGCGATGTGGCTTCTGCTGATACGATAAACACAAGTTTTACATGAGGGGCCCCCCTCCAAAATGCTCTCACAGTCATCAGGCCAAAACCTGAGTTCTACTCATGCAGGGTAAGGAAGCAGGAACGATGTACAGTCAATCGGACGAATCCCCCAATGCGTCCTCAGGAGCACCACCTGGGCCATTGCTGGCGCCGCTGAACTCGCCATCGCTGTCCGCGTCGCCGGCGGCGGCGTCAGGGCCGCCCATCGCGCCGCCCTCGTCTACCGCCACGATCGCATCATCTTTGTCTGAGGCAAAGGCCCTGATAAGAGCGTCCACATTGTCCTCCACCCAGTGCGCCAGGTCGCCTCGGACAGCCTGGGGGACTGGGGCGATGGCGGCATCAAAATCAAAATGGGGATCCATGTTCCGGAGGTGACTGAACACGCGAGAAAAGGCGCGCCTGAGCAGGGCGCGGCTCCTCTCCTCCACCAACCTGTCAGCCCTGGTCGACCGCGCCTCCAGCTGCGTCACCACATCAGTGAAGAACTGGAGATTGCCCGCGTAGTTGATTGCGTGCGGCTCACCGACGGCCTCCTCGCAGATGTTGCCCAAGGCCGCGTTGGCTCTCTCCCGGAGAGTGGTGAGCATGGGGCCATGCTCATGCTCCAAGATCCGCCGCTGACGTATCTCGTCCGCATTCTGACGCGCGACGGCCTCAGCCACCTCCACCCGCTGGCGAAGAAGGAGCACCTCAGCCTGGGAGGTGGTTAACTCACCTCGCACCACCTCAAGGGCGGCCCGGGAAGCATCGGACCGCCGCACCGCCTCCTCCAGCTTGGCCCTCAAAGCGGCAGTCCTGCCTTCAGCTTCGGCCCGGATTAACCACAGCTTCTCTTCGAACTCGTGCTCGAGGTTCAAATGTGCCATCGCCACTCGACGTCCGACCTCCTCCAGGACGCGGGCTTCCTGTGCAGCAACATCATCCTCCGCCTGCGTCACCAAGCGCTCCCTCGTCTCCAGACGCTCGTACTCGCGGGTACGTTCGGCGGCTTCCAGTGTCAGCGCCTCCTCATGCCTCTGGAGCTCTGTTGAGTCGCCAGAAGCCACCTTTATCGACGCGAGGGCTGCCTCGCGCAGCTCCACCTGCTCCTCCAGCGAGTGGCACCAGGCCAGAAGCTCCCGAGCCCGCTCCTCCACAGTCGTTCGCCACCGGTCAGCCTCCCGAGCCTCCTCAGTGGCCCGAGACCGGGCCTCCCGAGAGGCCACCAACGACGCCTTGGCCTCTACTTCATCAAGATCACGCTCGCGGCGCGCAAGGGTGATGGCGCCCTCCAGCTCGCGCCTCTCTACAGCTAGGCGCAGGCCCTCGGCCTCAAGGCGCGCGTCTTCATCAGCAAGCTCCTCACCAAGCAGGCTCACTGCGTCAGTCGCCCTTCGAAGGAATCCTTGGCAGAGAGCTCGACGCTCCCGAGCGCGCTCGAGCACGTCTTCCACACCATCATCCGCCTCAAGCAAGCGCCGCGGGCCGCGAGTTAGCACTCCCCCTCCGGGCTGGGGGCTGGGGGCTGGCACCCTCGCGACGGCCGGGCACGCCGCGTCAGAAGCCCGGCCTGGGGCCAGCCCGTCCTCAGGAGAAGAGCGCAGGAAGCGCCTCAGCCAATCGCAGTTCACGACCAGGCAAGAGGCCCATGGCAGGCTGGCTATGCCACGAGAAGGCCCGCGAAGGAGGATCGCGAGGTGCGCTGGGCCGCGGTGCGCCTCGGGATGGTTCGCCTCTTCGATCACCCTCACCACAAGGGCTCCGCTGCTCGGGGCGCTCGAGGACGGTGGAGGGGGCGAAGCCAAGGGGGACGGCTCCTCGGCCGTCTCCGCAAGCTCGGCTAGAAGGGGCCTGCGGAGCAAGGGTCAGTACAAGTAATAGAAGGATCGGGAGCCGGGAAAGGAAAAGGCTTACTCATCGGTGGCAAAGTACTTCCTACGCTTCAGCAGGCGACAAGGGTAATCGTCGCCCCGGGCCTCCCTTCTCTTCCGGAGAGCCTCAAAGTTCACGCGGAAGCGGCCCAAGAGTTGGGCGCATGGATCAACCTTCGACGAAGACGGAGCGGCAAGGCGATCTGCGGCAGAGGCGCCTGCCCGATGTGCGCTGCCAATCGCCTCCCCAAGAGACGCAGCTGGAGCCTCAGGGGCCCCAGTTGCAGGCATTGAGAGCAGCTGCTCGCCACCCTCAGCCTCAGCGGCACGGGCCCCAAGAGCTACTTCCTCATGAGCCTCGCCCGGCGCTGTCACCGCGCCAGGAGCCCCCTCGGCCTCTGGCGCCTCGTACGATCCTTGAGGCCCCTGGTAGGGCAGTCACCACCACTGGGTTCTCGCAAGGCCCCTGAAGGCCGGCGAGGCGCGGCCCCCACTCATCAAAGATAGGCATCTTCTTCACAAAGTCGCCCCTACTCTGGCAGAGGTACAGCAAGGTCCCTCCCTGCCGGACGCTGCCGGGGTTGGGGTCCCCAGCCAGGGTCAGGAGCGCCGTCCTCAGCACCTCAGGAGTCAGGTACTCTTCCTGGAGCCTCATACGATCCTCACGCCCACGGAAGGCCCACATCCGGCGAGAGTGGCGTTGAAGAGGAGCAACGCAACATAGCAGGAACTCCTTCACCACCTTGGGCGCTGTCACCCCAAGTGACCTCAGGAGCACGAAGCGGCGCCAGATGAAGACGAGTCGGGGGCTCTCAAGCGTCTCCTGGCCCCAGCCCGAATTGGGGACGGCGGGCGAGGTTGGTTCCAATAGCAAGGGGCTGGGCACCCCTGCATCCACATACAGCCACCGCTAGTGGAACCCGACCGCGGGCAGGGGGAGCTTGAAGTCAATCCCAGAGGCCGCCGTCTCAGGCGCGGCAATGAAGCTCACACAAGCCCAGCATTGGGTAGGGTTGACAAGATGCAACGAGAAGAAGTGGCGCAGCAGGGCAACCGAAGGAGGGATGCCCACCATAGCTTCGCAAACAAAGGCGAAGACCGAAAGGAGGGTGATGGATTCAGGACCCAGATGCATCATGTGGATCTGATAGTGGGAAAGCACGGCGTTGAAGAAATCAGAAAAGGGGGGAACCAGACCCGCCCACAGGGCGTCGGCAAGATACGGGACCTCGGTGGCTGTCCTGTCGATGGAGAAGTGGGATGCGGGCCAGGCCGTCGTCCTCCCGCATTCATTGAAGATGGTGGCCAGAGCCAAGCTGACCTTGCCCAAGCCCTCGGCGGGGGCCGCCGGCGGCGGCGGGCAAGGCAGAGACATGGGTTTCTTCCCTCTCCCCTTCTTCGTCGGAGCCATGGCGATGGGAAGGGGGGAGGCTCGAGATTGAGTTGAAAACAGAAACCGGAGTTCGAGCGGAGGAAGGACAGAGGGCGCTCGAGCGATAAAAGGGGAACGGCTGTGTATGACTACGGGTCCGCCTAGCACGGCGCAAGATAAGGAGGGCGTGGGGGAACAGTGCCGCCCACGTCCAATCAACCGCCACGCGGTGCCCAAGGCCGCAGGCTATTAGGGCCCACGGCGCTTCGCTCTTGCCCTTTCGCCTCCCTGCACGGCCAAGTCCGGGCGCGCCTTGGGCCCGGGGGCTACTGTCAGCGTTCTGGGAATGGGGGTCCCCAGACTTGCCTACCTGCGGCCTGCGGCGTGGCTCAAAGGGGGGCCCAGCACGTCCCATCTTCACCAACACAAACCCAAGACCCTCGCGAGGGGCCAAGCCTCGCGGGGCGGACGACGCGGAGCTTCCTCAGGCACGGCCTCGTCAGGCTGGCTCACGAGGAGGCGGAGAGATCAAGGCGGGGTACCTCACGGGGTGCCCATGACGCAAGCCATGACAACTCAGGGTGCCAGGCGGGTGCCAGCCCGCGCAACGTCCTCCTTTCCTCTTTGGTGCAAAGGGGGCAAGTGCAGCCACGGAGTACCGAGGCATCAGGCAAAGTTTGCCATTTCGGTGCAACGAGACCAAGACCAGGAGGACTACGAGATGGAGGTCACCATGGAGCCCAAGACGGCGTCATCGCCAGAGCTTTGCGCAGGCGAAGACTACTTTTGTCAGGATAGCTGATACTTGTTGTCCCCCTTCAAATTAGCCCGCCATTGTTGGCTCCCTTCCCGCTCAATATTTGGGGAGAGGACCAGGGCCTCTATAAATAGGACCAGCCACCCACATAGAGGAGGAGGAAGAGGACGACCAAGAGGACGACAAGAAGAGGACGACCAAGAGGAGGAAGGAAGAGGCTCGTTAGAACGGTTGGTCAGAGGAGAGCAGAGAGAGAGAGAGAAAGGTGACTGAACTCCTCCGAGCAGTTCATCGCCCCCAGCCAAGAACAAACCCTCGCGAGGCTGTTCTTCCTTGTATTGTTCACCATCATTAGCCCAAGAGGCAATCCACACACCACACACTGGAGTAGGGTATTACACCACAACGGTGGCCCGAACCAGTATAAACCCTGTGTCTCTTGTGTTGTTCTTTCCTTAGTTTAGATCTAAGCATGGCGGAGGGGTGCAGGTAGGTAGGAGGCAAAATCTCCGCGCGCACCCCAGTGTTCGAACCTCAAGGGTCTGCCGGAACCCGAAATCCGACACGGGTCATGAGTGCGGTAAGAGCTGCCATAGACTTTGGTTTTTCCTGGCCGAGGTGTCGGGCGAGCCATTTGTCGCGGATGCTATGTTTAAAGGCCGTGAGGGCTTCGGTGTCCGGACAATCGATGATTTGGTTCTTTTTAATTAAGAACCTAGTCCAGAGTTTGCGGACTGACTCTCCGGGTTGCTGGACTATATGACTAAGGTCATCGGCATCTGGAGGCTGGACATAGGTACCTTGGAAGTTGCCTCTAAAGGAATCCTACAGATCTTCCCAACTACCAATGGAGTTTTCTGGGAGGCTGTTTGACCAGTGCCGTGCCGGTCCTTTCAGCTTTAAAGGGAGGTATTTGATTGCGTGGAGATCATCACCGCGAGCCATGTGAATATGGAGAAGAAAGTCCTCAATTCATACCGCGGGATCTGTCGTTCCATCGTATGATTTAATGTTTACGGGTTTAAACCCTTCTGGAAACTGGTGCTGCATTATTGAAGGAAATATGCCCTAGAGGCAATAATAAAGTTATTATTTATTTCCTTATATCATGATAAATGTTTATTATTCAAGCTAGAATTGTATTAACCGGAAACATAATACATGTGTGAATACATAGACAAACAGAGTGTCACTAGTATGCCTCTACTTGACTAGCTCGTTGATCAAAGATGGTTATGTTTCCTAACCATAGACATGAATTGTCATTTGATTAACGGGATCACATCATTAGGAGAATGATGTGACTGACTTGACCCATTCCGTTAGCTTAGCACTTGATCGTTTAGTTTATTGCTATTGCTTTCTTCATGACTTATACATGTTCCTATGACTATGAGATTATGCAACTCCCGTTTACCGGAGGAACACTTTGTGTGCTACCAAACGTCACAACGTAACTGGGTGATTATAAAGGTGCTCTATAGGGGTCTCCGAAGGTACTTGTTGGGTTGGCGTATTTCGAGATTAGGATTTGTCACTCCGATTGTCGGAGAGGTATCTCTGGGCCCTCTCGATAATGCACATCACCTAAGCCTTGCAAGCATTGCAACTAATGAGTTAGTTGCGGGATGTATTACAGAACGAGTAAAGAGACTTGTCGGTAACGAGATTGAACTAGGTATTGAGATGCCGACGATCGAATCTCGGGCAAGTAACATACCGATGACAAAGGGAATAACGTATGTTGTTATGCGGTCTGACCGATAAAGATCTTTGTAGAATATGTAGGAGCCAATATGAGCATCCAGGTTCCGCTATTGGTTATTGACCGGAGACGTGTCTCGGTCATGTCTACATAGTTCTCGAACACGTAGGGTCCGCACGCTTAACACTACGATGACAGTTATATTATGATTTTATATGTTTTATGTACCGAAGGAGTTCGGAGTCCCGGATGAGATCGGGGACATGACAAGGAGTCTCGAAATGGTCGAGACATAAAGATCAATATATTGGACGACTATATTCGGACTTCGGAAAGGTTCCGAGTGATTCGGGTATTTTTCGGAGTACCGGAGAGTTACGGGAATTCGCCGGGGAGTATATGGGCCTTATTGGGCCATACGGGAATAGAGGAGATAGGGAAAAAGGAAGGAGGCCTGCCCCCCCCCCCCCTCTAGTCCGAATTGGACAAGGGGTGCAGCCCCCTTTTCCTTCTCCCACTCCTCCTCTTTCCTTCACTCCTACTCCAACAAGGAAAGGAGGAGTCCTACTCCCGGTGGGAGTAGGACGCCCCCCTTGGCGCGCCCTCCTCCTAGGCCGGCCGCCTTCCCCCTTGCTCCTTTATATACAGGGGCAGGGGGCACCTCTAGACACACAAGTTGATCAAGTTGATCGTCTCTTAGCCGTGTGCGGTGCCCCCCTCCACCATAGTCCACCTCGATAATACTGTAGCAGTGCTTAGGCGAAGCCCTGCATCGGTAGAACATCAACATCGTCACCACGCCGTCGTGCTAACGAAACTCTCCCTCAACACTCGGCTGGATCGGAGTTAGAGGGACATCATCGGGCTGAACGTGTGCTGAACTCGGAGGTGCCGTGCGTTCGGTACTTGATCGGTCGGATCGTGAAGACGTACGACTACATCAACCGTGTTGTGCTAACGCTTCCACTTTCGGTCTACGAGGGTACGTGGACAACACTCTCCCCTCTCGTTGCTATCCATCACCATGATCTTGCGTGTGCGTAGGAATTTTTTTGAAATTACTACGTTCCCCAACAGTGGCATCTGAGCCAGGTTTTATGAGTTGATGTAATATGCACGAGTAGAACACAAGTGAGTTGTGGGCGATATAAGTCGTACTGCTTACCAGCATGTCACACTTTGGGTCGGCGGTATTGTTGGATGAAGCGGCCTGGACCGACATTATGCGTACGCTTACGCGAGACTGGTTCTACCGACGTGCTTGGCACACAGGTGGCTGGCGGGTGTCAGTTTCTCCAACTTTAGTTGAACCGAGTGTGGCTACGCCTGGTCCTTGAGAAGGTTAAAACAGCACTAACTTGACAAACTATCGTTGTGGTTTTGATGCGTAGGTAAGAACGGTTCTTGCTAAGCCCGTATCAGCCACGTAAAACTTGCAACAACAAACTAGAGGACGTCTAACTTGTTTTTGCAGGGCATGTTGTGATGTGATATGGTCAAGACATGATGCTAAATTTTATTGTATGAGATGATCATGTTTTGTAACCAAGTTATCGGCAACTAGCAGGAGCCATATGGTTGTCGCTTTATTCTATGCAATGCAATCGCCCTGTGATGCTTTACTTTATCACTAAGCAGTAGCGATAGTCGTGGAAGCATAAGATTGGCGAGATGACAATGATGCTACGATGGAGATCAAGGTGTCGCGCCGGTGACGATGGTGATCATGACGGTGCTTCAGAGATGGAGATCACAAGCACAAGATGATGATGGCCATATCATATCACTTATATTGATTACATGTGATGTTTATCTTTTATGCATCTTATCTTGCTTTGATTAACAGTAGCGTTATAAGATGATCCCTCACTAAATTATCAAAGTATAAGTGTTCTCCTGAGTATGCACCGTTGCGAGAGTTCTTCGTGCTGAGACACCACGTGATGATCGGGTGTGATAGGCTCTACGTTCAAATACAACGGGTGCAAAACAGTTGCACACGCGGAATACTCAGGTTAAACTTGACGAGCCTAGCATATAACAGATATGGCCTCGGAATACGGAGACCGAAAGGTCGAGCATGAATCATATAGTAGATATGATCAACATAGTGATGTTCACCATTGAAACTACTCCATCTCACGTGATGATCGGACATGGTTTAGTTGATTTGGATCACGTGATCACTTAGAGGATTAGAGGGATGTCTATCTAAGTGGGAGTTCTTAAGTAATATGATTAATTGAACTTAAATTTATCATGAACTTAGTCCTGGTAGTATTAGCATATCTATGTTGTAGATCAATAGCTCGCATTTAGCTCCCCTGTTTTATTTTTGATATGTTCCTAGAGAAAACTAAGTTGAAAGATGTTAGTAGCAATGATGCGGATTGGATCCGTGATCTGAGGATTATCCTCATTACTGCACAGAAGAATTATGTCCTTAATGCACCGCTAGGTGATAGACCTATTGCAGGAGCAGATGCAGACGTTATGAACATTTGGCTAGCTCAATATGATGACTACTTGATAGTTTAGTGCACCATGCTTAAACGGCTTAGAATCGAGACTTCAAAGACGTTTTGAACGTCATGGACCATATGAGATGTTCCAGGAGTTGAACTTAATATTTCAAGCAAATACCCGAGTTGAGAGATATGAAGTCTCCAACAAGTTCTATAGCTAAAAGATGGAGGAGAATAGCTCAAGCAGTGAGCATGTGCTCAGATTGTCTGGGTACTACAATCGCTTGAATCAAGTGGGAGTTAATCTTCCAGATAAAATAGTGATTGACAAAATTCTCTAGTCACCATCACCAAGTTAGTAGAACTTCGTGATGAACTATAGTATACAAGGGATGATGAAAACGATTCCCGAGTTTTTCATGATGATGAAATCGATGAAGGTAGAAATCAAGAAAGAGCATCAAGTGTTGATGATTGACAAGATCACTAGTTTCAAGAAAAAAGGGCAAAAGTAAGAAGGGGAACTTCAAGAAGAACGGCAAGCAAGTTGCTGCTCAAGTGAAGAAGCCCAAGTCTGGAACTAAGCCTGAGACTAAGTACTTCTACTGCAAAGGGACTGGTCACTGTAAGTAGAATTACCCCAAGTATTTGGTGGGTAAGAAGGATGGCAAAGTAAACAAAGGTATATTTAATATACAGATTATTGATGTGTATTTTACTAGTGTTCATAGCAACCACTCAGTATTTGATAGTGGTTCAGTTGCTAAGAGTAGTAACTCGAAACGGGAGTTGCAGAATGAACAGGAACTAGTTAAGGGCAAGGTGACGATGAGTGTTGGAAGTAGTTCCAAGATTCATATGATCATCATCGCACACTCCCTATACTTTCGGGATTAGTGTTGAACCTAAATAAATGTTATTTGGTGTTTGCGTTGAGCATAAATATGATTGGATCATGTTTATTGCAATATGGTTATTCATGTAAGTTAGAGAATAATTATTGTTCTGATTACATGAATAAAACCTTCTATGGTCCTACACCCAATGAAAATGGTTTGTTGGATCTCGATCGTGGTGATACACATTTTCATAATATTGAAGCCAAAAGATGCAAAGTTAATAATGATAGTGCAACTTATTTGTGGCACTGCCATTTAGGTCATATTGGTGTAAAGCGCATGAAAAAAATCCATGCTGATGGGCTTTTGGAATCACTTAATTATGAATTAGTTGATACTTGCGAACAATGCCTCATGGGCAAGATGACTAAGACTCCATTCTCCGAAACAATGGAGCGAGAAAAATATTTGTTGGAAATCATACATACTGATGTATGTGGTCCGATGAATAATGAGGCTCGCGGCAAGTATCATTATTTTCTGATATTCACAGATGATTTGAGCAGATATGAGTATATCTACTTGATGAAACACAAGTCTGAAACATTTGAGAAGTTCAAAGAATTTCAGAGTGAAGTGGAGAATCATCGTAACAAAAATAAAACTTTCTACGATATGATCGCAGAAGTAAAATATTTGAGTTACGAGTTTGGCCTTCAGTTAAAACAATGTGAAATAGTTTCACTACTCACGCCACCTGGAACACCACAGTGTAATGGTGTGTCCGAACGTCGTAACCGTACTTTATTAGATATGGTGCGATCTATGATGTCTCTTACCGATTTACCACTATCATTTTGGGGTTATGCATTAGAGACAGCTACATTCACATTAAATAGGGCACCATCTAAATCCGTTGAGACGACACCGTATGAACTATGGTTTGGCAAGAAACCTAAGCTGTCGTTTCTTAAAGTTTGAGGTTGCAATGCTTATGTGAAAAAGTTTCAACCTGATAAGCTCAAACCCAAATCGGAGAAGTGCATCTTCATAGGATACCCAAAAGAAAATGTTGGGTGCACCTTCTATCACAGATACGAAGGCAAGATATTCATTGCTGAGAATGGATCCTTTAGAGAAGGAGTTTCTCTCGAAAGAAGTGAGTGGGAGGAAAGTAGAACTTGATGAGGTAACTGTACCTGCTCCCTTATTGGAAAGTAGTTCATCACAGAAATCTGTTCCTGTGACTACTACACCAATTAGCGAGGAAGCTAATGATGATGATCATGTAACTTCAGATCAAGTTACTACCGAACCTCGTAGGTAAACCAGAGTGTTATCCGCACCAGAGTGGTACGGTAATCCTATTCTAGAGGTCATGTTACTTGACCATGACGAGCCTATGAACTATGGGGAAGCAATGATGAGCCCAGATTCCGCGAAATGGCTTGAGGCCATGAAATCTGCGATGAGATCCATGTATGAGAACAAATTATGGACTTTGATTGACTTGCCCATTGATCGGCGAGCCGTTGAGATTAAATGGATCTTCAAGAGGAAGACGGACGCTGATAGTAGTGTTACTATCTACAAAGCTAGAATTGTCGCAAAAAGGTTTTCCACAAGTTCAAGGTGTTGACCACGATGAGAATTTCTCACTCGTATCTATGCTTAAGTCTGTCTGAATCATGTTAGCAATTACCGCATTTTATGAAATTTGGCAAATGGATAAACAAAACTACATTCCTTAATAGGATTTATTAAAGAAGAGTTGTATATGATGCAACTAGAAGGTTTTGTCAATCCTAAAGGTACTAACAAAATATGCAAGCTCTAGCGATCCATCTATGGACTGGTGCAAGCATCTCGGAGTTGGAATATACGCTTTGATAAGTTGATCAAAGCATATAGTTTTATACAGACTTGCGGTGAAGCCTGTATTTACAAGTGAGTGGGAGCACTACAACATTTCTGATAAGTATATGTATGACATATTGTTGATCGGGGATGGTGTAGAATTATTCTACAAATCATAAAGGAATGTTTCAAAGGAGTTTTTTCAAAGAAAGACCTCGGTGAAGCTGCTTACATATTGATCATCAAGATCTATAGAGATAGATCAAGACACTTGATAAGTTTTTCAATGAGTACATACCTTGACAAGATTTTGAAGTAGTTCAAAATGGAACAGTCAAAAAGGAGTTCTTGCCTGTGTTACAAGGTGTGAAGTTGAGTAAGACTCAAAACCCGACCACGACAGAAGATAGAGAGAGAATGAAAGTCATTCCCTATGCCTCAGCCATAGGTTCTATAGAGTATGACATGCTGTGTACCAGACCTATTATATACCCTGCCCTGAGTTTGGCAGGGGAGTACAATAGTGATCTAGGAGTAGATCATTGGACTTTGGTCAAAATTATCCTTAGTGGAATAAGGATATGTTTCTTGATTATGGAGGTGACAAAAGGTTCGTCGTAAAGGGTTACGTCGATGCAAGTTTTGACACTGATCCAGATGACTCTAAGTCTCAATCTGGATACATATTGAAAGTGGGAGAAATTAGCTAGAGTAGCTCTGTGCAGAGCATTGTTGACATAGAAATTTGCAAAATACGTACAGATCTGAATGTGGTAGACCCGTTGACTAAACTTCCCTCACAAGCAAAACATGATCACACCTTAGTACTCTTTGGGTATTAATCACATAGCGATGTGAACTAGATTATTGACTCTAGTAAACCCTTTGGGTGTTGGTCACATGACGATGTGAACTATGGGTGTTAATCACATGGTGATGTGAACTATTGATGTTAAATCACATGGCGATGTGAACTAGATTATTGACTCTAGTGCAAGTGGGAGACTGAAGGAAATATGCCCTAGAGGCAATAATAAAGTTATTATTTATTTCCTTATATCATGATAAATGTTTATTATTCATGCTAGAATTGTATTAACCGGAAACATAATACATGTGTGAATACATAGACAAACAGAGTGTCACTCGTATGCCTCTACTTGACTAGCTCGTTGATCAAAGATGGTTATGTTTCCTAACCATAGACATGAGTTGTCATTTGATTAACGGGATCACATCATTAGGAGAATGATGTGATTGACTTGACCCATTCCGTTAGCTTAGCACTTGATCGTTTAGTTTGTTGCTATTGCTTTCTTCATGACTTATACATGTTCCTATGACTATGAGATTATGCAACTCCCGTTTACCGGAGGAACACTTTGTCAGGACCCCGACTCAATGCCACATCGATCTAGCATGTAACACCTCATATCACTTTGCGGCCTCACGCACGGTATTCCCACGGGTGTCGCCTTACCTTTGCCCGGGACCGTTTGCGCCTTTTGGCACACGTATATGACAGTGTCGCTAGCATCCATATGATAAGGAGCCCGGGCTGACATGGCTAGTCGTAAACCCAAAGTGGCACTAACTTACAGGGACAGGCATCCATGACCCAGCATCGAACGTGTCGGTCATCAGCGAGTGAATCCAGGCTGTAGCACTGGGCTAGCAGGACTCCGGTGAACCGGGCTGTAGCGGGCTAACAGGACTCCGGTATTCATCGCGTGACATTTCCCCGAAGGGACAGACACAGGAACGAAGAAGGACACATGCCGGCCAGCCTAAGTGTTCCGGAGCAGTAGCAAGCTACCATGGCTCAGTGGAAACACTAGGAGACATTTCCCGGTAAGAGAGGCTACTAAGGATAAACAACTAGATATCCAGATCCCACACATACCAAGCATTTCAATAACATACACACAATATGCTCGATATGTGCAAATACAACATGGCATCACAACATGACTCTATGACTCAAGTATTTATTCAATAGGCTCCGAGGAGCGAGATATTACAAACAGGGGTCTCATGACCCAACATTCAGAGCATACAAGTCAAAGCACATGCGGAAGCTTAACATGTCTGAGTATAGACAACTATAAAATGAAAAAGGCTGAGAAGCCTGACTATCTACCAGATCCTGCCGAGGGCACAAGATCGTAGCTGAGGTAACAAGCTAAACGTCAAAGTCCACGCGGTACTACTAGCGAGACCGAAGTCTCTCTGCAAAAACATAAAATAGGCAAACGTGAGTACAAATGTACCCAGCAAGACTTACATCAGAACTAACTACATATGCATCATTATCAACAAAGGGATGGTGGGGGTTTAACTGCAGCAAGCCAGCTTTGACTCGGTGGCTATCCTGAACTACGACTGCAAGTAACTCTTTTGAGGTGGCGCACACGAGTCCACATATTCACCATATCAATACACCACTATGGATCCGCTCCCGTCTCCCTACGAGAACGCCATCCATAGCACTCACGCTTATCTTGCGTATTTTAGAGTATCCACTTTCACTTGTCTATGAACTGATATAAGCAACCCAGAAGTCCTTTACCGTGGACACGGCTATTCGAATAGATGATGTTAACCCTGCAGGGGTGTACTTCTTCACACACGCTCTCACCACTTACCGCCGTTTACACGACATGTACTCGGCAACCTTCAAGCGGAAGCCCAACGTGGGTGTCGGCCACGGCCTGCCTAAACACTCAAGTCTCTAGTCCAGGTTTATCGCCTATTCGGGTTCCATCCATGAGGAGATCCGGCCGGAGTTTCGCTCACAGCCCCAAACGATGTGAGCAGGGTTCCCGAGACACCAAATGGGCGCCCGGTACACCGTGCCATGTGCCTACCGCATCACAGCCCACCCCTCCGGTCAGCGCTGCCCACGGCCTCCAGCATACTACAAACACTAGAAACTACTTGCAACTCCTGGACAGAGGACAAGGGTGATTAAGAAGCCGAGAGGGTCCATTGGTTTCGGGCCCAATGCGTGGTAGTAGCTGAATCATGGATCACAAACACAGAACTCAGTTCCTGAGGACGGCTTCAATGAGACAACCCACCATGTACTCCTACATGGCCTCTCACCGCTACCTTTACCAAATCGTGTTCACACACTTAGCTCACACACAGTAGGACATGTTCACACACCTCTGATTCATTCCCGATGAATCAGACCTGACACAACTCTAAGCAGTAGCAGGCATGACAAACAAGCAAGAATGAGTAGGCACAACAGGGCTCAAACAACTCCTACTCATGCTAGTGGGTTTCATCTATTTACTGTGGAATGACAGGTCATGCAGAGGATAAAGGGGTTCAGCTACCGCAGCAAGTAACAGATGAATCGTTGTTGTCCTAATGCAGTAAAAGAGAGCAGGAGCGAGAGAGTGGGATTATATCGGAATGAACAAGGGTGTTTTGCTTGCCTGGCACTTCTGAAGATAATATAGCTCTTCATCGGTGTCATCGATCACATCGCCGGTACAACGTCTATCGAGGGGGAACAACACCGGCAAACACAGAAGAAACACGATCAATGCAATGCACAATATGATGCATGCTATGACATGGCAATATGAATGTGTTTTGGGCTAATGCACCTAGCTATGATTTAAATGAAGTTGGTTTGAATACATGATTCAAACTCCAACTCCATATATGATTATTTAAATGCCCTTTATTTTTTTTGTCCAAAACAGAGGACAAACATTGTTCAAACATGCATGAAAATGGTACAGATGGATTCCTTGAATTTTTCTGATAATTTTTCATATATAATTTATTTAATTTGGAGTTACGGTTGAATTTCTATGAATTTTAGAAGTTTATACAATTTTCTGGAATTTCCTGATTATTTATAAAATAAACTAAATTCCAGAAAAGGAA
Source organism: Triticum dicoccoides (assembly GCF_002162155.2). Lineage (NCBI taxonomy): Eukaryota > Viridiplantae > Streptophyta > Magnoliopsida > Poales > Poaceae > Triticum > Triticum dicoccoides. The sequence continues at coordinate 405,882,158 of NC_041392.1, forward strand.
TATTGCGTCAGCATGGCGTTGGCATGACGTCAGCAGGTCAACAGGGGCTGGTCCGGTCAAACCTGACCAGTGGGGCCCACTGGTCAGTGACTCAGGTGACTAACAGAGTTAATTAATTCTAACTAATCAAATTAATAGCCACGGGGCCCACTGTCAGTGTCAGCAGGGGTAATTAGTTTAACTAATTCAATTAGTACTAATCCTAATTAACTAACAGAGCAATTAGCACTAATTAAAATCCTACACCAATTCAGTCAAAGGCCGGCCCCACATGTCATGGACACAGGGGGGGTCCCGCCGTGGTCAAAGTGGGTCAAACCCACCGGCGACATGACGCCGGCGAGGCCCGAGACGGCGGCGCAAACCGGAAACGCGCTACAGGGCACGGGCGAGGCCGTGCTTGGGCTCGTTGGAGAGCCCTTGCTGGTGCGCATCGAACGGTGGTGGTGGTCGTGCCTGTGGTGGCCGGTACCGACGACGGCGAGCTCGTGAGCGGCGGCCGGAGTTCGGGTGCGGTCGGGTTCGGCGCTGCTACTCGCAAACGAGGGAGCTGAGGCGCTGGAGGGGCTCTACGGGTCACTGGGGTCATCAGGAGCACTCGGAGGCAACGAGCGCAGGTGGAGGAGCTCGGGAGCACGAAGCTCACCGGCCATGGCGGACGGTGGCCTCGGGTGCTCGTGGGGCGGCGGCTACAGGGCATGCGCGAGAGAGAGAGGTGAGGGGAAAGGAAGAGGGGCTCACGGCGGACTCGCAGAGCAGCTCAATGGGCTCGGGGAAGCTTCTGCGGCGGAGAATTGACGGCGGCGATCTCCGGTGGCCGACGAGGGGAACGGCGGTGCTTGCGACGTCCAGGGGCTTCCGGCGTCGGACGGCTCGGTGAGGAGGAAGAGAGGGACGAGGCGGAGCCCGTGGGCATGTCGGAGAGGCGAGGCGGTGGCTGTGGCCGCGGCGAACGGCGTCGGTGGCGACGGCCGTGCGTGTGAGAGAGAGACAGAGGAGGGGATGAGGCGAGGGAGAGTGCGAGAGGGAGTCGGGGCAGCGTGGCGTCATCCAGGCACGGGGTCAGGGAGGAGGACGAGCCTCCAGCGCGAAGCAGGAGGTGGCCAGAGGAGGGTGGAGGTGGCGCGCGCGGCGGTGTCGCGTTGTCCCTCCTCTGCCTACTGGCACGAGGAGGAAGGCGACAGGGGGACGCGCCTGGTGGGCTGGGCCGCACCGGTGGGCTGCCTGCACAGGAGCTGGGCCGGTTGCTGGCGCCAGGTGGGGCGCTAGGTGGGCTGCAGGTAGGTGGCCCAGGTAGGCTTCTGCTCTTTTTTTATATTTCTGTTCTGTTTTCTTTTATTTAATCTTTTGCCACTGTTTTGAATTTAAAATAATCCAAACAATGCCAAAAACTCCTCTGAATATTTTTATTTTGCTAGATGGACTTTTCCAAAAGCTCATAAAATATTTCAGGGGTATTTGAAATTATATTCTAATTATATGAATATAATTCAAATTCAAATAGCTAATGATTTAAATTCAAAGTCCCAAGATTAAGTCCTTAAAAATGTTCAATATTTTGGTTGGGACCAGAACCCTTTCCAAAAATTATCAAACATTTAAGAAGAGCATTTTGGAACAATGAATGAGATTTTAGGGTTTTTGCCCTTCTTTTATTTAGGGTTTTGAGGCTTCCAAATTTCCCCGGTTTAAGTTTTCAGAAATTTAAACATGATGCAAACACTAGGCAGCACCAGAAGCTAGGGATGTGACAACTCGCCCCCACTAAACAAGAATCTCGTCCCGAGATTCAAGTGTAGGGTAAGATGAAGGGGAAACGAAACTAGTACAATCTTCACGATCCAGGTTGCACTTCAAATGAACGTTGTTTCAATCACCATCTTTGTCTCGACGTCTTCCTCTGAGAACTCCAGCTAACATGACGAGAAGAGGGAAGGAAAACTCTAGAAGAATCTATCTTCTCGAAGACCGAACAACTCAGGATCAACTCATGGGATGAGACATTGTCACATCTCTCGAGCTGAGACACGAAGCATACATCTGAGGAAATGGAGTGAGACAGATGACGAGGGCTCACTAGGTAGACAACAATTCCACACCTAAGAAGGTGGTAAACGATTGTCAACGTAGTGAGGAGTTGAGTTGCCATGATACCACGACGAAACATCCTGGAGGAGGGTGATTCGTAGATTATCCCCTTAAGTGGCAAAAAGAATTACCTTTGATTCAGAGATCATTGAGACTCTTTAAACCAGCCTAAGGCAATTCTCGAGCGATAGTTTGGAGGGGGTCGGTAGAATGGCATACTCGGACTTGGATGATGTGGATTACCTTGTTGAAGACAACGTAATGGATGATTTTGCTTACCACCGGAAATGGAAGAGACCCATGGTAGAATGGCACAATGGCGGTGCAAGCTGGGAACAGAATGCAAATGCTGGGAATGATTCTGGTAACTTGGGAAGAACCCAACAATAGAGAGTGAATTCACTGTTTGAAAGGTCATAGCATTGCCGAGGAAACTGAGAGGAATCCCAGTTAGAGCCGATGATAACACGTAGTGCTTGTGCGTGCTCTCAAGAACTTGAGCATTTCCACAATCATCAAGGTTTTATCAACATCCGTGTCAAGGGTGCTGACAACACAACATACTACCATGATGAATAGCGATGGACGATGCAGATGCAAAGGAGGATAACACTTTCTCAGATTTCACCTTAGCGAGGCCAAGGGAACGAAATCTGGATGATCGACCGAGAGACATTTAGCACTCCTCTTCTAATGTTCTCCTTGATGTGCTAGTGTAACCCATTCATAGATATGGTTTGATATCTAGAACATCAAGTAAAAAGGTCGGACTTCGGAACACAGAAATCCATAGGGGCAACTAGGGAGTAAATCCTACGAAATCCCTATGGGGAGGTGGCCAACTTCCTCAAATCAAGATACTACAACAGGAGGTCTTCCGGCTGGGTGTGTTGGCCACGGCATCCACTTTACCGGTTATCGCGAGACCAATATTATAGTTCTTGGGAAATGTTCCAACCATCACATCTGCCTGAGATTCAGATCTGGTTGGTGTCAGAATATTCCAGACTCATCAAGTCTAGAAAGAAAAATGAAAGTTTACAACACAAATCGACGAGACGGCGTTGTGAGATTCTCGGGGAATGAACTACGATAGTAAGCTCCAAAACATGAGTTGGTTCTGCTACAAACATGTGAACACGTTGTCCCAGACAAGCATGGCCACGTAGTAGTCTTATAATTAAACACTACCGAGTTCAGGTGGAGAACCATCATCGAGGATATCGAAGTCTTTACGCAAGTCCATGGATTAGATCCCAAGCATAGACTTCTTTTCCTTGAACAAGTCAATCAGTGGCTTAGTGTGCTAGGGACACATATAGAATGAAGGTTGCAAGCCTCCAGACTACAGAATACTTCGCACGTGTGCATGACTGATTTGGGATGATTCCAAAGGAAACAAAACAATCTTCCTCGAATCCACGGCGGCAACTTGCATCAAATGCACATGAACTAGAGGAAGTCACTTCTTACATCCGAACATATGCTTCATGAGCTAGCATGAACAAATGCTTTCAAAAGTTTTCCAACACTAGCTTAATGTTCAACAAAATTATGGAGAAGACAAGGATGTTGTCAATGGGCTCAACAACAATTCATCTGGGTTTCCTTTCAAAAGGAATTCCATAGTTAAGTGAACAAGTGATAGCATTGGTCAGACCCAAAAGATATAATGGTGTATGCTCGAGGGATCAACCACGAGTAAGACAACATTACGAGCATCGTTGGTACTGATTTGATTTGACGATAGCCCACACTCAAATCAAAGGATTGATAAGACAATAGGTCCAGCAACTGATCACAGGGACCAATCGATGAAGATATCATCTTTCTTCAACACACTCTACACAAGAATATCCCTTTGGAACGAACTAAGTTAGGCAAGCTTTTATCTTCCAATTCTCCAAGTTGTTGTCTAGCTTAACCAACTAGCTCAGGGATATCCAACACAGATTCTTGGAGAAAGGGTGGTTCACAAGAAACCAACTTGATCACGAGTTCAACATAACAGTCAGGAAACAACCCGGTAACACTTCCAAGAAGATATTTGGAAAGTCACGAACCATCGATATGTTAGTAAGCTCGAGAACAATCTTGCTTTTTGAGGCAAGACGATATGATCAATAGAGCGAAGATTTGAAATAATCCTAACTCATCGATCGAGGAGTGCACCGAGAACAAGGACTAGGTAGCACAATCAGTCTTAGCGTGACGATTCAATAATCAACACGCTAAGAATGAGGTTATCGTCCATTTAACTACCAAGCAACAGAGTTGCTAGCAGTATTGATTTCACACGCCATGATTCATTTGTCGGCATTCCGGTTACAATAACACAGGAACCGAGGAATGAACAATGATGGCAAGAAGTATCACTGTACCAAGAGTTCATAGGATGGTGTGCAATTCCTATAACAATCCCGATATAAAAGATGGTAATACTCCAAGGTAGAACAGGGCAAAAGCTGGATTGGCATTTTGATCTCGAGACCTGTCAGGACCCCGACTCAATGCCACATCGATCTAGCATGTAACACCTCATATCACTTTGCGGCCTCACGCACGGTATTCCCACGGGTGTCGCCTTACCTTTGCCCGGGACCGTTTGCGCCTTTTGGCACACGTATATGACAGTGTCGCTAGCATCCATATGATAAGGAGCCCGGGCTGACATGGCTAGTCGTAAACCCAAAGTGGCACTAACTTACAGGGACAGGCATCCATGACCCAGCATCGAACGTGTCGGTCATCAGCGAGTGAATCCAGGCTGTAGCACTGGGCTAGCAAGACTCCGGTGAACCGGGCTGTAGCGGGCTAACAGGACTCCGGTATTCATCGCGTGACATTTCCCTGAAGGGACAGACACAGGAACGAAGAAGGACACATGCCGGCCAGCCTAAGTGTTCCGGAGCAATAGCAAGCTACCATGGCTCAGTGGAAACACTAGGAGACATTTCCCGGTAAGAGAGGCTACTAAGGATAAACAACTAGATAGCCAGATCCCACACATACCAAGCATTTCAATAACATACACACAATATGCTTGATATGTGCAAATACAACATGGCATCACAACATGACTCTACGACTCAAGTATTTATTCAATAGGCTCCGAGGAGCGAGATATTACAAACAGGGGTCTCATGACCCAACATTCAGAGCATACAAGTCAAAGCACATGCGGAAGCTTAACATGTCTGAGTATAGACAACTATAAAATGAAAAAGGCTGAGAAGCCTGACTATCTACCAGATCCTGCCGAGGGCACAAGATCGTAGCTGAGGTAACAAGCTAAATGTCGAAGTCCACGCGGTACTACTAGCGAGACCGAAGTCTCTCTACAAAAACATAAAATAGGCAAACGTGAGTACAAATGTACCCAGCAAGACTTACATCAGAACTAACTACATATGCATCATTATCAACAAAGGGATGGTGGGGGTTTAACTGCAGCAAGCCAGCTTTGACTCGGTGGCTATCCTGAACTACGACTGCAAGTAACTCTTTTGAGGTGGCGCACACGAGTCCACATATTCACCATATCAATACACCACTATGGATCCGCTCCCGTCTCCCTACGAGAACGCCATCCATAGCACTCACGCTTATCTTGCGTATTTTAGAGTATCCACTTTCACTTGTCTATGAACTGATATAAGCAACCCAGAAGTCCTTTACCGCGGACACGGCTATTCGAATAGATGATGTTAACCCTGCAGGGGTGTACTTCTTCACACACGCTCTCACCACTTACCGCCGTTTACACGACATGTACTCGGCAACCTTCAAGCGGAAGCCCAACATGGGTGTCGGCCACGGCCTGCCTAAACACTCAAGTCTCTAGTCCAGGTTTATCGCCTATTCGGGTTCCATCCATGAGGAGATCCGGCCGGAGTTTCGCTCACAGCCCCAAACGATGTGAACAGGGTTCCCGAGACACCAAACGGGCGCCCGGTACACCGTGCCATGTGCCTACCGCATCACAGCCCACCCCTCCGGTCAGCGCTGCCCACGGCCTCCAGCATACTACAAACACTAGAAACTACTTGCAACTCCTGGACAGAGGACAAGGGTGATTAAGAAGCCGAGAGGGTCCATTGGTTTCGGGCCCAATGCGTGGTAGTAGCTGAATCATGGATCACAAACACAGAACTCAGTTCCTGAGGACGGCTTCAATGAGACAACCCACCATGTACTCCTACATGGCCTCTCACCGCTACCTTTACCAAATCGTGTTCACACACTTAGCTCACACACAGTAGGACATGTTCACACACCTCTGATTCATTCCCGATGAATCAGACCTGACACAACTCTAAGCAGTAGCAGGCATGACAAACAAGCAAGAATGAGTAGGCACAACAGGGCTCAAACAACTCCTACTCATGCTAGTGGGTTTCATCTATTTACTGTGGAATGACAGGTCATGCAGAGGATAAAGGGGTTCAGCTACCGCAGCAAGTAACAGATGAATCGTTGTTGTCCTAATGCAGTAAAAGAGAGCAGGAGCGAGAGAGTGGGATTATATCGGAATGAACAAGGGTGTTTTGCTTGCCTGGCACTTCTGAAGATAATATAGCTCTTCATCGGTGTCATCGATCACATCGCCGGTACAACGTCTATCGAGGGGGAACAACACCGGCAAACACAGAAGAAACACGATCAATGCAATGCACAATATTATGCATGCTATGACATGGCAATATGAATGTGTTTTGGGCTAATGCACCTAGCTATGATTTAAATGAAGTTGGTTTGAATACATGATTCAAACTCCAACTCCATATATGATTATTTAAATGCCCTTTATTTGTTTTGTCCAAAACAGAGGACAAACATTGTTCAAACATGCATGAAAATGGTACAGATGGATTCCTTGAATTTTTCTGATAATTTTTCATATATAATTTATTTAATTTGGAGTTACGGTTGAATTTCTATGAATTTTAGAAGTTTATACAATTTTCTGGAATTTCCTGATTATTTATAAAATAAACTAAATTCCAGAAAAGGAATATTGCGTCAGCATGGCGTTGGCATGACGTCAGCAGGTCAACAGGGGCTGGTCCGGTCAAACCTGACCAGTGGGGCCCACTGGTCAGTGACTCAGGTGACTAACAGAGTTAATTAATTCTAACTAATCAAATTAATAGCCACGGGGCCCACTGTCAGTGTCAGCAGGGGTAATTAGTTTAACTAATTCAATTAGTACTAATCCTAATTAACTAACAGAGCAATTAGCACTAATCAAAATCCTACACTAATTCAGTCAAAGGCCGGCCCCACATGTCATGGACACAGGGGGGTCCCGCCGTGGTCAAAGTGGGTCAAACCCACCGGCGACATGACGCCGGCGAGGCCCGAGACGGCGGCGCGAACCGGAAACGCGCTACAGGGCACGGGCGAGGCCGTGCTTGGGCTCGTTGGAGAGCCCTTGCTGGTGCGCATCGAACGGTGGTGGTGGTCGTGCCTGTGGTGGCCGGTACCGACGACGACGAGCTCGTGAGCGGCGGCCGGAGTTCGGGTGCGGTCGGGTTCGGCGCTGCTGCTCGCAAACGAGGGAGCTGAGGCGCTGGAGGGGCTCTACGGGTCACTGGGGTCATCAGGAGCACTCGGAGGCAACGAGCGCAGGTGGAGGAGCTCGGGAGCACGAAGCTCACCGGCCATGGCGGACGGCGGCCTCGGGTGCTCGTGGGGCGGCGGCTACAGGGCATGCGCGAGAGAGAGAGGTGAGGGGAAAGGAAGAGGGGCTCACGGCGGACTCGCAGAGCAGCTCAATGGGCTCGGGGAAGCTTCTGCGATGGAGAATTGACGGCGGTGATCTCCGGTGGCCGACGAGGGGAACGGCGGTGCTTGCGACGTCCAGGGGCTTCCGGCGTCGGACGGCTCGGTGAGGAGGAAGAGAGGGACGAGGCGGAGCCCGTGGGCGTGTCGGAGAGGCGAGGCGGTGGCTGTGGCCGCGGCGAACGGCGTCGGTGGCGACGGCCGTGCGTGTGAGAGAGAGACAGAGGAGGGGATGAGGCGAGGGAGAGTGCGAGAGGGAGTCGGGGCAGCGTGGCGTCATCCAGGCACGGGGTCAGGGAGGAGGACGAGCCTCCAGCGCGAAGCAGGAGGTGGCCAGAGGAGGGTGGAGGTGGCGCGCGCGGCGGCGTCGCGGTGTCCCTCCTCTGCCTACTGGCACGAGGAGGAAGGCGACAGGGGGAGGCGCCTGGTGGGCTGGGCCGCACCGGTGGGCTGCCAGCACAGGAGCTGGGCCGGTTGCTGGCGCCAGGTGGGGCGCTAGGTGGGCTGCAGGTAGGTGGCCCAGGTAGGCTTCTGCTCTTTTTTATATTTCTGTTATGTTTTCTTTTATTTAATCTTTTGCCACTGTTTTGAATTTAAAATAATCCAAACAATGCCAAAAACTCCTCTGAATATTTTTATTTTGCTAGATGGACTTTTCCAAAAGCTCATAAAATATTTCAGGGGTATTTGAAATTATATTCTAATTATATGAATATAATTCAAATTCAAATAGCTAATGATTTAAATTCAAAGTCCCAAGATTAAGTCCTTGAAAATGTTCAATATTTTGGTTGGGACCAGAACCCTTTCCAAAAATTATCAAACATTTAAGAAGAGCATTTTGGAACAACGAATGAGATTTTAGGGTTTTTGCCCTTCTTTTATTTAGGGTTTTGAGGCTTCCAAATTTCCCCAGTTTAAGTTTTCAGAAATTTAAACATGATGCAAACACTAGGCAGCACCAGAAGCTAGGGATGTGACATACTTTGTGTGCTACCAAACGTCACAATGTAACTGGGTGATTATGAAGGTGCTCTACAGGTGTCTCCGAAGGTACTTGTTGGGTTGGCGTATTTCGAGATTAGGATTTGTCACACTGATTGTCGGAGAGGTATCTCTGGGCCCTCTCGGTAATGCACAACACCTAAGCCTTGCAAGCGTTGCAACTAATGAGTTAGTTGTGGGATGATGTATTACGGAATGAGTAAAGAGACTTGCCGGTAACGCGATTGAACTAGGTATTGAGATGCCGGCGATCGAATCTCGGGCAAGTAACATACCGATGACAAAGGGAACAACGTATGTTGTTATGCGGTCTGACCGATAAAGATCTTTGTAGAATATGTAGGAGCCAATATGAGAATCTAGGTTCCGCTATTGGTTATTGACCGGAGACGTGTCTCGGTCATGTCTACATAGTTCTCGAACCCGTAGGGTCCGCACGCTTAACGCTACGATGACAGTTATATTATGGGTTTATATGTTTTGATGTACTGAAGGAGTTCGGAGTCCCGGATGAGATCAGAGACATGACGAGGAGTCTCGAAATGGTCGAGACGTAAAGATCGATATATTTGACGACTATATTCGGACTTCGGAAAGGTTCCGAGTGATTCGGGTATTTTTCGGAGTACCGGAGAGTTATGGGAATTCGTCGGGGAGTATATGGGCCTTGTTGGGCCATACAGGAATAGAGGAGATAGGCCAAAAGTAAGGAGGCCTGCGCCCCCCCTCTGGTCCGAATTGGACAAGGGGTGCAGCCCCCTTTTCCTTCTCCCTCTCCTCCTCTTTCCTTCACTCCTACTCCAACAAGGAAAGGAGGAGTCCTACTCCCGGTTGGAGTAGGACTCCCCCCTTTGTGCGCCCTCCTCCTAGGTCGGCCGCCTCCCCCCTTGCTCCTTTATATACAGGGGCAGGGGGCACCTCTAGACACACAAGTTGATCAAGTTGATCGTCTCTTAGCTGTGTGCGGTGCCCCCCTCCACCATAGTCCACCTCGATAATACTGTAGCAGTGCTTAGGCGAAGCCCTACGTCGGTAGAACATCAACATCGTCACCACGCCGTCGTGCTGACGAAACTCTCCCTCAACACTCGGCTGGATCAGAGTTAGAGGGACGTCATCGGGCTGAACGTGTGCTGAACTCGGAGGTGCCGTGCGTTCGGTACTTGATCGATCGGATCATGAAGACGTACGACTACATCAATCGCGTTGTGCTAATGCTTCCGCTTTCGGTCTACGGGGGTACGTGGACAACATTCTCCCCTCTCGTTGCTATGCATCACCATGATCTTGTGTGTGCGTAGGAATTTTTTTGAAATTACTACGTTCCCCAACATTTACCTCATCGGTAAAGCATAAGGGGTGTGTGGCGCCTCTATATCGGGTAACTTCACGACGGAGTTCAGTTGACATCCGTGTTCGGTTTTCAGCCCGGGTGAGGTTATGCCTATCGCGGCAGGCTTGATGGCCGTCTTCACGCATCGGAGCATGGCCCCTTGATCCATAGATTGATCTAGCTTTACCGGCTCTATTGTCCAGGTCTTGACGTAAGTCGTAGGTGTATCCGGGAGCCGCCGCCTCTTTGCCTCTACGGCGAGGTGGTGCGGGTTGGTATTCGGCGTAAGTAGCCGCTTTGTCTCGCCCACATGCTGGTCGGTCTGGTTCATCAGCGCGGTCATATCTTGATGGTACTGGCTCAAGGGCCTCGTCATTGAATTGTGGCAGTAGCCGATGCTTTGGATAACTCTTTGTTGGGCGCTTGAGGCCATATTCTTCGGTGGCTAGGACCTGGGTCCATATGTCGTTGAGCGTATCCTGTTCAGCCTAAAGTTGTTGCTGCTTCTTTTTTAGGCTCCTCGCAGTTGCGATGAGCTGTCGCTTGAAGCGTTCTTGCTCGAGGGGTTCCTCTGGCATGATGAAATCTTTGTTCCCAAGGCTGACATCGTCCTCGGAGATTGGCTGATAGTTACTATCTTTTGAATCCTCATTCCCGACCGGCTTGTCAGGGTTAACTTGTCCCTCCTCCTATTCATCCTGCTCGGATGCAGGCTCAACCGGTTCTTTGGGATCTTCGGCATCGTCCGGAGTGTTATTATCTCCGATGGCAGTATTGCTTTCCATTTCACGACGTGATTTTGAGCGGCGCCGCTGATGTCGACTTTTGGTGGTGCCTCGACGGGCTTGTCTTCGCTTGGATCCTTCCTGCCATCGTCGTCATCCTTTTTGGGTGTATCCACCATATACACATCATATGTGGAGGTGGTCGTCCAACGCCCGGTAAAGGGCGGGTCTTGGCCTGGTTTGTCTCTGGCGTCTTCATCCATGCCATCGATGTCTTCGGACGCGTAGTCGAGCATGTCGGTTAAGTCTTCAACAATGGCTACAAAGTGGGTGGTGGGTGGGATGCAAAATTCCCTGTGCTCAGCCCCTAGTTCGGGCTAGGTGTGGTTCGGGAGTGATACTTCCGTACTGACGAGGGATCGCATTAAGTCCAAGGCCTCGCTTAAGAGCGAAGGTCAGACGGGGAACTGAGGACCTGCGGGGCTAGGCATGGCAGATTCTACCAGACCGTGCTTACTAGACACAGACCTTGAGAGTTTGGAGTTGGCGTCCAGAGGCGAGTCCGGCTCTCCGATGACAAGGAGCGTCCTGCTTGATTCCAGGCTCGCCGAAGACATAGTTGCCTCTGGATCTTCGGAGAAGAGATGCGTAGTAGGAGAGAGTTCGGTGGGTTTCAGACACCCATCTTCGGATGAAGTGGTCTGCTCTAGATCAAAGGCCAGAGCATGGATGATAGCTGGTCTTTGAGCGGTGCCTCATGATGAATCCAATGAGTTTCCTTCTTGGATATGAGGAATAGTGGTCGAGGTCGTGAACCCTTCGAAGATCAAGTCTCCTTGGATATCGGCGACGTAATTCAGGCTCCCGAATCTGATCTGATGACCAGGGGCGTAGTTGTTGATCTATTCAAAGTGACCAACTGAGTTGGCACCCAGAACTAAGCCACTGTACACAAAAAGTTGACTGGGGAGGAAGATTTCCCGGAAACAGCATCGTTGTTGATGATCGAACGAGCCATCGAACCTTCTGCCGACGACAAAGTGGATCTCAATGAAAGCACAAATGTCGGTGTCAAAACTGGCTGATCTCGGGTAGGGGGTCCCGAATTGTGCATCTAAGGATCGAAGGTAACAGGAGACAAAGGGGACATGATGTTTACCCAGGTTGGTCCCTCTTAAGGGAGGTAAAGCCCTACTTCCTGCTTGATTGACTTTGATAAGTATAGGGGTTACAAGAGTTGATCTACCTCGAGATCATAATGGCTAAACCCTAGATGTCTAGCCTATATGAATTATGATAGCCTCTACGGACTAAACCCTCCGGTTTATATAGACACCAGAGGGGCCTAGGGTTGTACATAATCGGTTTACAGAAGAAGGAAACTATACATCCAGACGCCAATCTTGCCATCCACACAAAGGAGAGTCCTATCCGGACACGGGGCAAGGTCTTCTACCTTGTATCTTCATGGCCCACCAGTCTGGCCTGTAACACATAGCCCGGACACCCGAGGACACCTTAATCTAGGACTCCCTCAATGGGTTCTTCTAAACTTTCCCTAAGGGATTCTTTCTGCTGCTTGGTAACTTCTTGTACCTTGGGGGTAGATTTGGCACTGAGCCGGGAAATGAGTAGCTCCTTCACACAAGAAACAAGTAACCTGCCCAGTCGGGCATTCTTCCTCTAGGTGATTTTCCTCACAATAAGAGCATCCATCCTTGTGTTCTTCGTTGGTATGTCCTATTTCTCCACAAATCTTGCAGGCACAAGGTTTTTTTCTTCGGCTTATCATATTGCTTCCGAATAAGATGGGATCTCAACAGAGTCTTCTTGAATTCCTCCCAAGTTTTTGCTCCGTTGCATCCTTTTATGACTTGATGCATTTTCCACCAGGTTGCAGCACTCCCGGTAAAATACTAAAGAGCACATTGAACCTCATACGTCCTTGCAATCAATATTTTTCCCGAAGTGATCCTCCATGTTTTGAATCCAAAGCTCTACCTCCAACTGAGTCATCGGTCCAGAGAATACCAGTCCAACATCATTCATCATCTATGGGGTCCAAAGGTTTTGGGATGAGATACGAGAGAAGAGTGGAGGGAGATACACACAATACAAACAATAGTTTTGAAGAAACGGGTTTTATTTTGTGGCTGTTGGAAAAACATCAAACAAATGATAGCTCACAAATCATCGCATCTAACGTAAGTATATAACATGGGTTTGGTCTTCTAAAGGTCAAATAATTCTTCAAAATCTCCAAGTCTTCAGATTCTTCAACTATTGTAGCTTCAACTCTTCTAATGCATGGTGAAATCCTTTTTACTCTGAAGAAGTCATCAGTTGTCCGACATCTTGTCCTTCTTGGAGCGGCTTTAGTTGATTCTCCGTGTGGTCAAAAGAAAAGGGGTATATTCTAACTATTTGAGGTAAGAGTGAATATTTTATAAAATCAGAAAAGATGAGAAGTAATGGATCCTTTTGACAATACAGTTAAAGAGATATCATGTCCTAAGGGCTTTCTAGTTTCTAGGGTCACGTCCTACAGTCAACATGTGCTCTGATACCATATTGATACGTCTCCGTCGTATCTACTTTTCCAAACACGTTTTCCCTTGTTTTGGACTCTAACTTGCATGATTTGAATGGAACTAACCCGGACTGACGTTGTTTTCAGCAGAATTGCTATGATGTTATTTACGTGCAGAAACAAAAGTTCTCGCAATGACCTGAAACTTCACGGAACATCTATTAAGAAATAATAAAAAAATCCTTGCAAAAGATGAAGACCAGGGGGCCCACCACCTATCCACGAGGGTGGGGGCGCGCCTGCCCCCCTAGGGCGCGCCCCCCTACCTCGTGGGGCCCCTGGAGCTCCTCCGACCACAATTCCAACTCTATATATTTGCTTTCAGGGAGAAAAAAATCAGAGAGAAGGATTCATCGCGTTTTACGATACAGAGCCGCCGCCAAGCCCTAAAACCTCTCGGGAGGGCTGATCTGGAGTCCGTTCGGGGCTCCGGAGAGGGGAATCCGTCGCCATCGTCATCATTAACCATCCTCCATCACCAATTTCATGATGCTCATCGCCGTGCGTGAGTAATTCCATCGTAGGCTTGCTGGACGGCGATGGGTTGGATGAGATTTATCATGTAATCGAGTTAGTTTTGTTAGGGTTTGATCCCTAGTATCCACTATGTTCTGAGATTGATGTTGCTATGACTTTGCTATGCTTAATGCTTGTCACTAGGGCCCGAGTGCCATGATTTCAGATCTAAACCTATTATGTTTTCATCAATATATGAGAGTTCTTGATCCTATCTTGCAAGTCTATAGTCACCTATTATGTGTTATGATCCGTTAACCCCGAAGTGACAATAATCAGGATACTTACCGGTGATGACCGTAGTTTGAGGAGTTCATGTATTCACTATGTGTTAATGCTTTGGTTCGGTACTCTATTAAAAGGAGGCCTTAATATCCCTTAGTTTCTATTAGGACCCCGCTGCCACGGGAGGGGTAGGACAGAAGATGTCATGCAAGTTCTTTTCCATAAGCACGTATGACTATATTCGGAATACATGCCTACATTACATTGATGAATTGGAGCTAGTTCTGTGTCACCCTAGGTTATGACTGTTACATGATGAACCGCATCCTGCATAATTCTCCATCGCCGATCCATTGCCTATGAGCTTTCCATATATTGTTCTTCACTTATTTACTTTTCCGTTCCTATTGCTATCATCATTACAAAATACCAAAAACATTACTTTTGCTACTATTACCTTTTGCTACCGTTACCACTACTATCATATTACTTTGCTACTAAATACTTTGCTGCAGATATTAAGTTTCCAGGTGTGGTTAAATTGACAACTCAGCTGCTAATACTTGAGAATATTCTTTGGCTCCCCTTGTGTCGAATCAATAAATTTGGGTTGCATACTCTACCCTCGAAAACTGTTGCGATCCCCTATACTTGTGGGTTATCAAGAATATTTTATGGCGCCGCTGCCGGGGAGCATAGATCTATTCTTTGAGTCACTTGGGATTTATATCTGCTTATCATTATGAAGAACTTGAGAGATCCAAAAACCAAGATTTATCCCTCAACTACGAGGGGAGTTAAGGAACTGCCATCTAGCTCTGCACTTGATTCACCTTCTGTTTTGAGTAAGCTTGTGACACCTAAACCTACTTCTGCTATTCGTTCTGATATGTCACATGTTATTGATGATGCCACTTCTGCTATGCATGATACTTATGATGAAACTACTTCTATGCTTGATACTACTGTGCCACTTGGTGAATTTCTTGTTGAACAACTTGCTAGGGCGAGAGAGAATGAAAATATTGAATCTGATAATATTGATGAAAGTGATGCTGAAGACTTGCCCGTTATTCCTAAGGGTTATGTTTTTAATAAAGAAGCTTCTTTAGCTATTTTAGCTTGCAAAGATAGTTATGAACTTAAGAGGTTATTAGCTAAATGGAATAATCAATCTCTAAATGCTAGGATGAAACTTGACCCTGCTTTTGCTACTTCACCTATCTGTGTTACTGATAAGGATTATGAATTATCTGTTGATCCTGATATAATTACTTTGGTTGAATCTGATCCTTTTCATGGCTATGAATCTGAAACTGCTGTGGCACATCTTACTAAATTAAACGATATAGCCACCTTGTTCACTAATGATGAGAGAACTCGCTACTTTTATATCCTTAAAATATTTCCGTTCTCATTAAAGGGTGATGCTAAGATATGGTTTAATTCTCTTGATCCTGGTTTTGTGCGTAGTCCCCAGGATATGATTTATTACTTCTCTACTAAATATTTCCCTGCTCATAAGGAACAAGCTGCTTTGAGGGATATATATAATTTTGTGCAAATTGAAGAAGAGAGTCTCCCACAAGCTTGGGGGAGGCTTCTCCAATTACTTAATGCTTTGCTTGATCATCCTCTTAAGAAAAATAAAATACTTGATATCTTTTATAATGGACTAACCGATGCTTCCAGAGATTACTTGGATAGTTGTGCTGGTTTTGTTTTCAGGGAAAGAACACCGGATGAAGCTGAAATTCTATTGAATAATATGTTGACAAATGAAAATAATTGGACACTTCCTGAGCCAGTTTGTGAGCCTATTCCTAAACCAACTCCGAAGAAGAGAGGTGTTCTATTTCTTAGTCCTGAAGATATGCAAGAGGCAAAGAAATCTATGAAAGAAAAAGGTATTAAAGCTGAAGATGTTAAGAATTTACCTCCTATTGAAGAATACATGGTCTTAATTTACCGCCTGTTGAAGAAACATATGATCTTAATCCTTCACCTATTGAAGAAACTCATGGTCTTGATAACCCGACACAGGTAGTAAAGGTAAATTCTCTCTATAGATATGATAAAGCTGAAATCCCATTTACTAAATTTGCTAGCCCATGCTTAGATGAGTTTGATAAATTTATGGCTAAGCAAGAAGATTTTAATGCTTATTTTGGTAGACAATTGAAATACAATTCAAATATGCTTGAACACTTGGGTGATTATATGGCTAATGTTAAAGGTGAACTTAAACTTATTAGTAAACATGCTTCTATGGTTACCACTCAAGTAGAACAAGTACTTAAAGCTCAAAATGATTTGCTCAATGAATTGAATAGTAAGAATAATGATAATGCTGTTAGAGTTATGACTAGAGGTGGTAGAATGACTCTGGAACCTCTGTATCCTGAAGGCCACCCCAAGAGAATTGAGCAAGATTCTCAGAGAAATAATGTAGATGCACCTAGTCCTTCTAATAGGAAGAAAAAGAAAAATGACAGGACTTTGCATGCTTCTAGTAAACCTATTACTGAAACACCTGAGAATCCAAATGATATTTCTATCTCTGATGCTGAAACACAATCTGGTAATGAACCTGAAAGTAGTGACAATGTTAACGGTAATGTTCATGATGATGCTCAACCTAGTAATGATAATGATATAGAAACTGAACCTGTTGTTGATCTTGATAACCCACAATCAAAGAATCAATGTTATGATAAGAAAGACTTTGTTGCTAGGAAACACGGTAAGGAAAGAGAGCCTTGGGTTCAGAAACCCATGCCTTTTCCTCCCAAACCATCCAAGAAAAAGGATGATGAGGATTTTGAGTGCTTTGCTGAAATGATTAGACCTATCTTTTTGTGTATGCGGTTAATTGATATGCTCAAAATGAATCATTATGCTAAGTATATGAAAGATTGTTACAAATAAAAGAAAGATACCGGAAGCTGAAATTTCCACCATGCTTGCTAATTATACTTTTAAGGGTGGAATACCAAAGAAACTTGGAGATCCAGGAGTACCCACTATACCATGCTCCATTAAAAGAAATTATGTTAAAACTGCTTTATGTGATCTTGGAGCCGTTGTTAGTGTTATGCCTCTCTCTTTATATCGTACACTTGATTTGAATAAGTTGACACCTACTGAAATATCTTTGCAAATGGCTAATAAATCAACTGCTATACCTGTTGGTATTTGTGAGGATGTGCCTGTTGTAGTTGCAAACGTTACTATTTTAAAGGACTTTGTTATTATTGATATTCCCGAGGACGATAGTATGTCTATTATTCTTGGAAGACCCTTTTTGAATAATGTAGGGGCTGTTATTGATTGCACTAAAGGCAATGTCACTTTTCATGTTAATGGTAATGAGCATACGGTACACTTTCCGAGGAAACAACCTGTCGGTGTACAAAAAGAGGGGTGCCCTTTTTGTATCCCTATAACTGTGCACGGGCAGTCAGAGCCGCGGGCACCACCACACCAAGCAAGGCAAGGGAGGTGAGCCAGGGTAAGACCGAAGCTCAAGGGAACTAGGACGACGCCAAGGCCAAAACCACGAAGAACAAAGGAGACGAAGCGGACTCCCCCGGCAAGATCCTTGCCGGGAGACAGTTTTAGCAACCCCGGCAAGACCCTTGCCGCGGCAACTCACCCCACGCCTACGGAGCAAATCACCCTTGAGTCCACTGCCCCCATGGGGCAAGGATTCGGGAGACATCCCCGTGGTGGCATGCAGATCTTTGTGAAGACATTCAAGATCAGATACGCACTAGGAAGACGACGACCTTTGGCGAGATACCAGCCAGGGAAGACCACAAGACCCCCGGCAAGCGCCTTGCCGGGGATGATAGCAGGCGCCTCGGCAAGACCCTTGCCGGGGCCCCGGCAAGGCCCTTGCCAAGGACATCCGCAGGGCCACCATCAGGCCCACGCCGACTAAACCTCCACCACCATACGCATGCAGCTGCCGACCCAACCAGCTGGGCAGGCACCTGCGTGGCGGCATGCATATCTTCGTGAAGACCCACCACTGCGCCACCTCAGCTAACTGCCTACCTACATGGCATCACAGGCATCGCTGGCCAGGGCGCGTGTCGACACAAGAAGGAGCGGCGACGGACGAGACAGGTTTCTCCCCCGTCCCCGATAAAGCAAGGACACCTAAGCAAGACGCATTAAATGCGCCTTCTCATGTAATGTGAGGGATAACCTCGCATCACTGTACCCTTTCCATATCTTGTGTGCCACTATGGCGACCCCTTTTTCTATAAAACGAGGCCCGAGGCGACCAGGAGAAGGATTCGGCTTTTTGGAGCTCCTAATGCCCCAGAGCTAGCTCAAGGACAGGAATATACATCCACCAAAGCAGGAGTAGGGTTTTACGCATCCTCGCGGCCCGAACCTAGATAAACAAACTGTGTACTATCTGTTTGATCCGCTCTTCTCACGACCCCGTGCCCCGCTAATCATAGTAGGGATTCTTGTGATCCCATAGGTGTCGTTCCCACCGACATCTTTGGCGCGCCAGGTAGGGGGCGCAGTTGTGAGAATCGGCTTTAGCAGTTAGTTCGACGCTTCTTCATCATCATGGCGCCCAAGAAGAAGACGACGGTGGCGGTTGGCCAGTCGGAAGCCGGACAGCCCGTCCCAACGCGGGCAAGCAGCGGACCGGTCGCAGAAAGGAACCGGGGCGCTGCTCGCGAACACCAACACCATCCCAGCAGCCGGAGTTTGGGAGGCGGCGATGTTTGTGCGCCTGGTAACGGGCCACACATTGCCAAATCCAAAGGCGGAGCCAGGCCCTCAGCGGGTGGAGCCGGGCCTTTCAAGGTCATCGCCGCCCCACCCGAAGGCGACGCAAGGGCCTCCAAGACTCCCACGCCGGCGCCAACAGTGCGCTCCTCCCAGGCAGCGCGCGACGAACGGTGTAATCACGCCGAAGATCCCGGGCGTCGCCGCGGGAAGAGCCCCGAGCGCCACTCCCGGGACGTAGAAGACCTGCCTGCTCGCCGAAGCGCTGGTGAAAACGGCATGCGACCGCGGGGTCGTGATAGAGCTCCTTCTGACGTGGTCAGAAGTCGAAGTGCGTCGCGATCCGTGCAGGTTCTGCTGCCACCGACGCCAACAGAGGCCCTGGCGCGCGTGTAGTTGCTCCTCGACTTTCCTCCCACTACGGGGAAACTCGACGAATGGAGAGCCACTATCCGAAGCCTTGTTGCGGTGGCCAACAAAGACGAACCAAGTCCGGTGGGGCCCCCGGGTCGACGCTCCGATGGAGTCCCGCGCACCAGTGGCGAAAAAGTCGGCGGCGCCGCGACCACGGTGCATTCACCTCTTCCCCATCCGGTACCGCGAACGCCGGCTCATCGCGACGTCACGGGCGACGACATCTCCATAGCGTCGTCTGACCCACGGACCCACTGTGACCAGTGCCAAGTTCTTCGGGAACAAGCCCATGAAGACGCTGGAACCACTATCGAGCGCCGGCGTGGAGCACGCCACCTGTCAGACAGGCGAGCAGGGCCTGCTGCGAACCACCCGGCCCCGGAGAGCCCTGGAGGCCTACCTTACGAGGTAGGCTATCCGGCTTTTACCCGTGAGCTGCGGCAGTTCCAATGGCCCACTCGCCGCACCTTCAAACCTGACGTTGGCGAGAAGTACAATGGCAAGACCCACCCGTCTGAGTTCCTCAGCATTTACACCATCGCGATGCAAGCTGCCAGAGCCCGCGACGATAAGGTGCTTGCGAATTACTTTCCATTGGCTCTTAAACCCAACGCCATGTCGTGGTTGATGCACTTGCCGGTAGACTCTATTTCCTCCTGGTCGGATTTGTGCCATGAGTTTGTGGGCGCCTTTACTGGAGGTCACCAAGCCCATGGCCAAGCAAGCGACCTGCATGTCATTCCCCAGAAGGGAGGCGAGAGTCTGCGCAAGTATATACAGAGGTTCAGCCGGGTATAGTACAATATCCCGGATGTTCACCCTGCCGCCATCATCATCGCGTTCCATCAGAACGTGCGTAACCGCAAGATGCGCGAAGAGCTGGCAATGAACAAGGTGAAAGATGTGGCGGAACTCTATCTTCTTGCTGATAGATGTGCCCGAGCTGAAGAGGGAAGGAAGTACCCCGGCGAAGATGCCGTCGTGGAAACCGACTCCTCAGATGAGGATACTGCCGCCCCGGCGAAGAAAGGCCGGCGCCGCAATAGGAAGCGCAGAGGTAAAGCCGTGCTTGCCGTCGAGGGATCTGACAACGCCGGCTCCGCCAAGAAAACAAAGGCAGATGACCCCGGCAAGGAAATCGCCGGATGTGTCGACTGCCGGGCCTTGGCGGCTGCCGAGAAGCCAGGAAACTCCGACAAGCAATACTGCAAGATCCATCGCACCAAAGGCCATAATCTACAGAACTGCCGATAGGTTGAACTCCTTGCTGAGAAGTAGAGGGCTGAATATGAGAGGCGGGACAAGGAGAAAGGCCAGGACGGTGCTGAGGGGTCCGGCAAGAAGCGTGACGGCCAGGCGGGCCGTCGCGGCAAAGATAAACAGCAGGAGAGGCCCGCCCGGGGCCGTGACAAAAAAGCCAGAAGACGATGATCGCGAAGAAGATGATGAGTCTGGTGACCAAGAATTTTAGAAAGCTATGGAGGCCATGTGCGTCGATGGCGCGCCTCGCTGCATACCTCTCACCGCCAGCTTAAACAGTGGGTGCGTGAGATTACAGCGGCAAAGCCGTCGTTTGATGCCCAAAGGCCGCTGAAGTGGTCCAGCACACCTATCATTTTTGACACTAAGGATCACCCTGATCGCACTACTGCAGTCGGGTGCTTCCCATTGTTGGTTTCACCAACAATACGCAACCTCATGGTGACAAAGATGCTAGTCGATGGCAGGGCCGGTCTGAACTTAATCTCGCTTGCCGTGATCAAGAAACTGTAGATTCCTGATGAAGACCTCAAAGAGACGGGCACGTTTCAGGGGGTCAACCCGGGAAGAAGTCAACCAAAGGGAAAGGTCACGTTGCCCGTGACTTTTGGGAGTGATCTGAACTACAGGGCAAAAAGGATTGTGTTCGATGTTGCCAAGATCCCCTTGCCTTACAACGGGATCCTTGGCCGCCCAGCGCTGGCCAAGTTCTTGGCGGCGTCACATTACGCCTACAACACCCTGAAGATGCCGGGGCCTGTGATGATCATTACCGTCCCATCAGACAAGAAGGATGCGCTAATTTGCGCTGACCAACTCTACCAACAAGCAGTTGCAGCAGCCGCCACTGCTAAGGCACTTGCTCCTGCCGCTGGAGCCCCGGGAAGGAAAAAGAAGAAGACCGGTGAGACCTCGGGCACCCACTCCGGCAAGCGCACCTCTTCAGAGTGTAGCGCTCCCGTCGAGGACATGCCAGAGAGCTCCATCGACAGAAACAAGAAGTCCAGGGCCACACCGCCGGGAACCAAGAAGGTTTTTGTCAAGGAGGACGGCACGGGAGGGGCTTTTACCATAAGCTCCGCCCTTGACGACAAATAGGAAGACGCGCTCGTCACCTTCCTGCGGGCGAATGTCGATGTGTTTGCATGGCAAGCATCCGACATCCCCGGCGTTCCCAGGGAGGTGATTGAGCACCACCTTGTTGTCTGTCCTCATGCACGTCCCGTCAAGCAGAAGGCAGAAAGCAAGCCTTGGAATGACAAGAGTTCATCACAGAGGAGATCCGAAAACTGGAAGCAGCGGGTTTGGTAAGAGGAGTGCTCATCCAACGTGGTTGGCCAACCCAGTGGTAGTGCGCAAGGCAAATGGGAAGTGGAGGCTGTGTATCGATTACACAGATATCAATAAGGCTTGTCCCAAAGACCCCTTCCCATTGCTGCACATCGACCAGATTGTTGACTCCATGGCTGGGTGTGATCTGTTGTCATTCCTCGATGCCTACTCCGGCTACCACCAGATCTTCATGACAAGAGAAGACGAAGAGAAAACGGCATTCATCACCCCATATGGTACGTATTGTTTCGTACGGATGCCTTTCGGGTTGAAGAGTGCTGGTTCAACGTTTGCAAGGGCGGTCCAGATTGGTTTTGAACCCCAGCTCCATAGAAATATGGAAGCTTATATGGATGATATAGTGGTCAAAACCAAGAACAGGGCAACCCTCATGCCGGATTTACAAGAAACATTTGCAAACCTACGCAAGATCAATCTCAAGCTGAACCCTGAGAAGTGCGTCTTCGGCGTCCCGTCCGGCAAGCTTCTCGGGTTCTTTGTGTCGTAGCGCAGGAGAGGCCAATCCGGACAAGATCAAAGCTATAGAGCAGATTGAAGCACCCAAGCGAGTCAAGGATGTGCGTCGGCTTGCTGGTTGCATTGCCGCCATGAGCAGGTTCATTTCCAAGTCCGCCGAGCGTGCCCTTCCCTTTTTCAAGATTCTGAAAATGGCAGGCCCGATGGAGTGCACACCGGAAGCCGAAGCAGCATTGCAAGATTTGAAGAGGTACCTCTCCTTCGCGCCAATACTAGTTCCGCCTAGGCCACGGGAACCGTTGCTGCTATACTTGGCGGCAACGAACCAGGTGGTCAGCGCCGCACTAGTGGCGCAGAGAGAAATTGATGACGAGGTAATGGCAGCGACAGAGCCCGATGCCACCGATGCAGAGACAACACAGCCAGTTGGAGTGCCGCCGAAGAAGAAAATGATGCAGCACTCGGTCTACTTTGTTAGTTCCCTCCTGCAGGGGGCTAGATCAAGGTACTCCGGTGTGCAGAAACTGCTCTTCGGCCTTCTTATGGCCTCGAGGAAGCTGCGTCACTACTTCCAGGCGCACGAAATCACTGTCGTCACTCGCCTCCCTCTGCAATGGATATTGCACAATCCAGGCGCAACGGGAAGAATCGTAGAGTGGGCACTGGAACTGTCCATCTTTGGCCTCAAGTTTGAGAGTACCTCGACGATTCAAAGCCGAGTCCTGGCGGAGTTCGTTGCAGAATGGACCGCGACGCCTGACGAAAAAGCCCAAGAGACTGCTCTCCCCGGCAAGGAGGCAAGTTGTGACTGGATCATGTACTTTGATGGAGCTTTCTCCTTACAGGGCACCAGGGCTGGCGTACTGCTTGTCGCGCCCACCGGAGAGCACCTCAAGTACGTGATCCAGATGCACTTCCCCAAGGAGGTGTCAACAAACAATACGGCTGAGTACAAAGGGCTGCTTGCCGGTCTTAGGATCGTGGCGGACCTCGAAATCAAGAAACTCATCGTCAGAGGCGACTCGCAACTTGTCGTCAAGCAAGTCAACAAGGATTACCAGTGCCCGTTGATGAAGGCCTACGTTGATGAAGTGAGAAAGCTGGAGGAGCGTTTTGACGGTATACAGGCAGAATACATTCCCCGAGCGAAGAATGACATCACCGATTACCTGTCAAAACACGCTACCCTCAAGCTACCTGTGGAACCAGGTACCTTTGTGCTTCGGCTAACTCAGCCATCCGTTGATCCATCAACAGAGCAGAACAAGAGGAGAAAATCAGGGCCCGGGAAGTACTTTCAAGCCGAGCTCCCCGAAGCCGCCGGCAATGATGTTGCCGGAGACACTGAGCCCGCCACAGGACGGCTAGCTCCGACGGAGCATCAAGCTCTTGCCGTGGAGACAGCCGCTCCTATAGCGGAGGAAATGCCTTTAGTCCTCGCCGTCGAGCCCCAGGCTCCAGCGTGGGCACAGTGTACCGTCCGATTCCTCCAAACAGGGGAACTTCCTGAGGAGCAGGAAGAAGCGGAAAAAGTAGCCCGTCGCTCTACTATGTACCAGTTCATCGATGACGTCCTGTACAGAAAGAGGCCGAACGGTGTGAAATTGAAGTGTATCCCTCGAGAGGAAGGACTGGGTCTGTTGGCAGAGATACATGGAGGCATATGTGGATCCCACATAGGGTCGAGGGCCCTTGCCGGCAAAGCGTTTTGGCAAGGCTTCTTCTGGCCCACCGCCCTCCAGGATGCAACGACACTAGTCACCAGGTGTGAAGCGTGTCAGTTCCATTCAAAGAAGCTTCATCAGCCAGCTCAAGCCCTTCAAACCATTCCTCTCTCCTGGCCTTTCTTGGTTTGGGGGCTCGACATACTGGGCCCTTTCCCCCACGCTGTTGGGGGCTTTGAGTACTTGTACGTTGCAATCGACAAGTTCACAAAGTGGCCAGAAGTGGAAGTAGTGAGGAAGGTCACAGCACAGTCAGCCGTCAAGTTCTTCAAAGGACTGGTGTGCTGTTTTGGTGTACCCAATAGGGTCATCACCGACAACGGCACGCAGTTCACAAGCCACACCTTCATGCAATATATTCAAGACCTCGGCAGCAAGGTCTGTTTCGCTTCCGTTGCTCACCCACGAAGCAATGGTCAAGCTGAGAGGGCAAATGCTGAAGTACTGCGAGGCCTGAGGACAAAGACCTTTGACAGGCTGCACAAGAGTGGAAGATGCTGGATTGATGAATTGCCGGTGGTTCTTTGGTTAATCAGAACGACACCAAATCGAGCCACCGGCCAGACACCCTTTGCCCTGGTATACGGGGCAGAAGCAGTTCTCCCCATGGAACTCATATACGGGTCACCTCAAGTACTCGCTTATAACGATCTTGAGCAAGAGCAATTGCGGCAAGATGACGCAACGCTCCTTGAGGAAGATCATCTTCGGGCGGCTGTGAGAGCAGCGCGCTACCAGCAAGCCTTGCACCGCTACCATAGCCGCAAGGTTCATGCCCGAAGCTTTGAGGAAGGCGACCTTGTTCTTCGGCGCATTCAATCGGCCAAGAATTCCAACAAGTTGACGCCAAAGTGGGAAGGCCCTTATCGGGTAATATGAGTCACCAGGCCCGGCGCAGTCCGCCTGGAGATCGAAGATGCCATTCCGGTGAGTAATTCCTGGAACATTGAGCATCTTCGCAAGTTTTACCTGTGAGGCGCGGCTTGCCGGGCCCCCCGGCAAGCCACCTTTTGTACGAGCCTTGCCGATGACGCATGTAACCCTTTGTACAAAGCCAGGCGCAGACCCTAAGCATAAATAAATGAAGCGCTGGCGCCCTAAGTTATAGCATGCATGCTAGGTCGAGTCTCGTCCTTGGTTAGGGTTGATAGTGCTTAGCGGCGACTAACCCCTAGCTTAGAGGTCGAGTGTGCGTCTCTTTGTCTTTCTTTTGTCTTCTTTGGTTCACAGGACACACAGATATCCTTGCCAAACCGCTTGGGGAGAAAAAAAGGAATAGACCAGCATCTAGGCCCCAGCAAGCCAGTATTGTCGGGGGCTGCAAGAGAAAAGATTCACCCACGGCAAACCAGGGTTGCCAAGGGGCTGCAGCTTCAGATAAGTTCTTCATCCCTTATCATGCATTCCATTATGGACTGAGGTATGTGAAACCTCGTTTTTCCTTAAGCTACCGTGCTCCCCTAACTCTAGGCCCTAGGGCTTGTTCCTGGGACCAAGTTTGGTCGTAGTCGCGGCAGCGAAAGGATGAAACAAGGAGCCTGAACCTGCCTCATCCCTGCCTCCGCCAAAGGCGTGAGAAAGGTCGAGCGAAGTGAGGAGACGGCAAGGCCTGTTGCCGGGCGAGAAAGTGTTTATCTTAGAGATATCAAGGATTTACTCCTTGTCGTGGGTTCCACCCGCAAACAAATGACCCGACAAGCATCCCTTTTTCATTAAAAACATTCCACTCAGGTACAGTCCGTAGGGAATGAAAAACATGAATGAAGGGATTACAAGTTTTAAATTCAACAAAGGCCCGAAGGCTTACAAAATAAAAAGAGATAAGGTGCCCGTAATCCCTTTCTTGTCCCTCTCCTCAGGAGGCAAGTCAAGGAGGCGAGAAGGGCAAAAGGAGCACCTAGGCGAGCTATGGGTGGTAGAAGACGCAGGGAGAACATCTTGGTGGCCGTCCAAAGGCTGGGTGGTGATGGCAGCGCCGGAAGCAGAGCTCGAAGATGAGGCGGCAGGACGTCAGTACGCGTCGAAGGCGTCGGTGCCCGCGTACTCCGACTTGACGGCCTTGTCGCCCGCCCTCTTCCTCTTCCGCAGCCTCCTAACGCCAGCCGCCCAAGGAGACGACCCGAGAAGTTCAAGGAGCCGGCGACACGGATGATGGGGTCGCCGGTGCCGCACGGAGCGGCACCCGACACCTAGCCGGACCCATCATCCTGCCGCCTACCGCCCTCGTCGTCACTGCCGCTGTCCTCCTCGTCACTCCGCCCGAGGAGGAGTCTTCACTATTAGAAGAGCTCTGCACGCAGCACCTTGTACGAGTCCCAAAGTGCCCGAAGACCTTGACAGAGAGAAGGCCACCCTCCATCAGCTTAAAATGGAGAGTGAGCCCCTCCGTCAAGCTATGGATATGAGGAAACGTCTTCCATACCCGACGAAGATACATCACGTGAGGAGCGGGGAAGTCGACGCAGACCCGCGTGCCACTGATCCCGCAGCCCCTCATGTGCAACCGCAATGACTCCGGCGGATCCAGCTCCATCTCCCGCGCAAATGGAGTCGGGAGACGAAGGCGACGGCGCAGCGGCCGGCGCAGCCTGACGAAGAACTCACAAGGGTCATCCCCAACATGGCCCTCCATTGGAGGGGGAGCTGCTGGCGGAGGCGAGGTCGGCGTGCCACCCCGTCCTCCTCTTCCCCGAGCGCCCCGGCCTCGCCCACGGCCTCGCCCCCTCCCCCTTCCCCTCGCGGCTGGCTCTGCCACCGCAGGCGCAGGAGAAGGAGGGACGCGTTGTCGAGCGGCGACCCTCGCCGCCACCGTTGAAGGACCGGGATTCCCTCTCTCCATGACGGATGGAAGGGAGGAGCAGAAGCTGAAGGAAGAAGAAGATGAAAGAATGCGGGACGCCATTCCCCCCCCCTCCTCCCGCTCTTTATAAAGGAGCGGGGTTGGGGCTCGGCCGCCCCGCTCGGCCAATCGAGATACGGAAGGCGCAGGGAGCCAGGACCGACCCACCGCCCCAACCAGCGACGGCCCGGTTTCCCGCCTCCACCGTTTGCCACCCCAAGCGCATGGGAGACACGTGGTGGACATGCAGAACCGAGTGGACGGGTGAGGCGGCCTCTCCCCACCCCGTGATCATAGGGAGTGGACGCCTTGAAGAACGCGCCTCAGCCCCATTCAGTAAATGGGCCGTGCCTCCACGCCTCCCTCCGTTTATGGGGAAGGCGCGAACCGCCCCTTTACTACGACGTGATGCATGCATGCAGAGACCAACCCCACGCATGCTGCCCACGTCATGCCCACCTCCCCACGCCGCGCCATGCGCGCGAGTCGTGGGAAGCGCAGCGCGTGAAGAATCTTACCGCGGTAAAAACCACCCCGCCTGCCCGCGCACCATTTCTAGGTCTGACCCAACAACGCGTTGCGCTTATGTGTGGCCCAGGCCCGGGGGCTCCTGTCGGTGTACAAAAAGAGGGGTGCACTTTTTGTACCCCTATAACTGTGCACGGGCAGTCAGAGTCGCGGGCACCACCACACCAAGCAAGACAAGGGAGGTGAGCCAGGGTAAGACCGAAGCTCAAGGGAACTAGGACGACGCCAAGGCCAAAACCACGAAGAACAAAGGAGACGAAGCGGACTCCCCCGGCAAGATCCTTGCCGGGAGATAGTTTTAGCAACCCCGGCAAGACCCTTGCCGCGGCAACTCGCCCCACGCCTATGGAGCAAATCACCCTTGAGTCCACTGCCCCCATGGGGCAAGGATTCGGGAGACATCCCCGTGGTGGCATGCAGATCTTTGTGAAGACATTCAAGATCAGATACGCACTAAGAAGACGATGATCTTTGGCGAGATACCAGCCAGGGAAGACCACGAGACCCCCGGCAAGCGCCTTGCCGGGGATGACAGCAGGCGCCTCGGCAAGACCCTTGCCGGGGCCCCGGCAAGGCCCTTGCCAAGGACATCCGCAGGGCCACCATAAGGCCCACGCCGACTAAACCTCCACCATCGTACGCATGCAGCTGCCGACCCAACTAGCTGGGAAGGCACCTGTGTGGCGGCATGCAGATCTTCGTGAAGACCCACCACTGCGCCACCTCAGCTGCCTGCCTACCTACATGGCATCACAGGCATCGCTGGCCAGGGTGCGTGTCGACACAAGAAGGAGTGGCGATGGACGAGACAGGTTTCTCCCTCGTCCCCGATAAAGCAAGGACACCTAAGCAAGACGCATTAACTGCGCCTTGTCATGTAATGCGAGGGATAACCTCGCATCACTGTACCCTTTCCATCTCTTGTGAGCCACTGTGGCGACCCCTTTTTCTATAAAAGGAGGCCCGAGGCGACCAGGAGAAGGATTCGCCTTTTTGGAGCTCCTAATGCCCCAGAGCTAGCTCAAGGACAGGAATATACATCCGCCAAAGCAGGAGTAGGGTTTTACGCATCCTCGCGGCCCAAACCTGGATAAACAAACTATGTACTATCTGTTTGATCCGCTCTTCTCACGACCTCACGCCCTGCTAACCGTAGTAGGGATTCTTGTGATCCCATAGGCGTCGGTCCCACCGACACAACCTGAAGTTCATAGTATCAACTCCATTGGGAAAATTTCATCGATTATATTTGGAGGTTTTGAATTTCCTCTTCCTACTGTCAAGAAGAAATATGATATTCTTATTATTGGGGATGTGCATATCCCCGTTGAGGTAACATGGTGTTATTCAAAATTTCTTCGCTTCCATGTTATTCGGAATGAGTTCGTTAACAAGACTTGATCAACCTTGTTAGTGGATTCCTTTTGATGAGCATGAGATGGATGAAACTAGAAGGCACAACCTCTCTGTACCTTCTTTTTACTTTCGGTTATTTATATTAAATAAAATAAAATTAGTATTTTTCTATCTGTTATCTGATTTATCCGTGCAATATAAAAATACCCCGAAAATAAAAGTTCTGCAAATGCCCTGAAATTTAAATATGATTTTTTCTGGAATATTTGAGAATATTTGGCACTGAGAACACAACAGGAGGAGCTGGCACCTGGCCACGAGGGTCAGGGGCGCGCCCTACCCCCCTGGGCGCGCCCCCTGCCTCGTGGGCCCATGGTGGCCCTCCTCCACTTATTCCTGCACCCACACACTCCTTCTTCCTCCCACAAACACGAATATCCAGCTCAAACCCGAGTCCAAGCTCATTTTGCTGCCATTTTCGATCTCCTTGCTCAAAGCACCTCTCACAAAACTGCTTGGGAAGATTGTTCCTTGGTATGTGACTCCTCCATTGGTCCAATTAGTTTTTGTTCTAGTGATTTATTCATTGCAAATTTGTGCTGCCTAGGTGACCATGTTCTTGAGCTTCCATGTCAAATTTATATGGTTCCAAGTAGTTTTGATGCATGATATAGGCTCTAGGCACTTGTAGGAGTTGTTGCTATCAATTTTGTTGAGCTTGGTTCGCTTTTTTTTGAAGTCACTAAAATTTTCAGAAATTTTTTAGAGGAAGAAATATGCTTAGGAAAATGTACCAAGGTGGTTCTTCAAGGAAGCAAGGACCCAAGCTTGCAATGCGTGATGCTGATGAAGAACCACCAAGAGATGCCCCAGTGCGTCCTTGGGAATGGCCTTCGGAAAACTTTTTGGATCAAGCGGGAATTAAGGAAGAATTTAAAGCATATTTGTGTAACACTGATCTTGTGAGCTTCGAGGAAGAAAAATGTCGCCAGTACCACTATCTCACTAGTTCCTTTGTGAGGAGGTTTGAATTTTCATCTTCACGTAATTCTCCTACTGTCCTGTTTGATCTTTATGAAAAATCTTATACTATGGACTTAGAGGATTTTTACCGCTGCTTGCAAACTTCCACAATGGGGTAGTGTCAGGGAACCTCGCAAATCTGAATTTAGAGATTTTCTTGCTAGTATAACTGTGGGGGAATCCAGAGATATAACACAAGCTACCATAGGGAGCATTCACTTTCCTGCTGTACATTATTTTGCTCTCTTCATAGGTAGATGCATTAATGGTACAGATGAAGCGTGTCATATGTGTGTTCCTGACCTTAGTATTCTTAGGAGTGTTGTGTTAGGAGACAAATCTTATAATTTGGGAGCCATTGTTGCACGTAGGTTGCATCTTAATAGATTTAATGGAGATTTCTTTGGTGGAATTTATGCAACCCGCTTAGCTGATTTTCTTGGTGTAACCATATGTAATGATGATATTGAATTGCCTCCTACTTACCTAGACTTTAATGCTATGGTTCACCATCAGTTTGTTGAGAGGAATGAATCACCTCTCCAGTATCGCTTAATCTTTGACAGACGCTGTGCTGTCCGTATTACTCTCCCTACTCCTGCCTTCTTTGATTATCAGGCAAAAGGAAGATATGTTATTACTAGAGAGGAGGCAGACGAGTATGAGAGGAGGGCGAAGGCCGCTCGTCGCCACGCTGCAGCTCAGGAGGCAATAGCCGCTGCATCGTAGTACGACCCCAACTATTATTATGGATATCCGTCAGGCCAGCCATGGCCATAGACCAACTTAGGCCAAAAGCCTAAGCTTGGGGGAGTATGTATTTCTCACCGACATTACATTTATGTTCACACACTCATTGCTAGATGTCGGTGCGCATACTTTTTCATTGTATCATCCATGCTAGTTTATGTTTCTTTTCATGCTTTCTTCTTGTGTGTTTAATAAACCTTAAGAAAAACCAAAAAAAATTAGTTGTAGTTTTTAATTAGTTTACTTTCTATGCTTGTAGTAGTAATTAAAAAGAAAACCCAAAAAGATTTCCTGTTCTTCTTTTGCTTGTTGGGAGCTTTCCTGTGTAAATAGTTTTATTTCTTTTCTTTTCTTTGGGGGTCGATAGGAGAAGACCATGATTAAATTATTGAAGTGGCTTTTATATGCATAATTGTTGATCTGACAAAAGAGCCCCTATTGCCTTGTCTTCTCCTGCTTATTGAATGCTTGCAGATTCCAGCTTAGTCCAATGCACGCACACTATTATTATTATTCACATTGTTCGGTCGTGCAAGTGAAAGGCAATTATGATGATATATGATGGATTGACTAAGATGAGAAAAGCTGGTATGAACTCGACCTCTCTTGTTTTTGTAAATGTGATTAGTTCATCGTTCCTGATTCAGCGTATTATGAATAAACATGTTTGCAATGACAACTAGAGATCATAGTTTCTTGTGCCATGCTTGATTAGCTAGGAGCTTATAATGGTTTACCTTGCATGCCAACATGCTATTAAAATGGTTGTGATGTGGTATGATAGGGTGGTATCCTCCTCTGAATGATTTAAGTGACTTGACTTGGCACATGTTCACGCATGTAGTTGAAACAAAATCAACATAGCCTTCACGATATTTATGTTCATGGTGGATTATATCCTACTCATGCTTGCATTCAGTGTTGATTAATTTTAATGCATGTTCATGACTGTTGTCGCTCTCTAGCTGGTCGCTTCCCAGTCTTTTTCTAGCCTTCACCTGTACTAAGTGGGAATACTACTTGTGCATCCAACTCCATAAACCCCAAAGTTATTCCATATGAGTCCACCATACCTACCTATATACGGTATCTACCTGCCGTTCCAAGTAAATTTGTATGTGACAACCTCTAAACCTTCAAATAAATATCCTGTTTTGTATGCTCGAATAGCTCATGTATCAACTAGGGTTGTCCGTATCTTCCATGTTAGGTGGGTTATTCTCAAGAGGAGTGGACTCCGCTCCTCACTCACGAGAAAGTGGCTGGTCACCAGGATGCCCAGTCCCATGCTTTATGCAAACTAAATCAAAATAATTGCAAACAAAACTCCCCCTGGGACTCTTGTTAGTTGGAGGCACTCATTGCTTCGAGCAAGCCATGGATTGATGCTTGTTGGTGGAGGGGGAGTATAAACTTTACCATTCTATTTGGGAACCGCCTATAGTGTGTGTAGCATGGAACATATTGCCATCTTTTGGTTGTTATGTTGACAATGAAAGTATGCCTCTCAAAATATTATTCATCTCTATTTCAAACCGAGCTCTGGCACCTCTACAGATCCCTGCTTCCCTCTGCGAAGGGCCTATCTATTTACTTTCATGTTGAGTCATCATCTTCTTATTAAAAAGCACTAGTTGGAGAGCACTACTGTCATTTGCATTCATTACTGTTAGTTTACATTGAGTATGACTTGACTGGATCTCTTTTACCATGAATTACAATGTCTAGTCAGTCCTTGATCTTTAAAGGTGCTCTGCATTTATGTTTTGTGGTCTCAGAAAGGGCTAGCGAGATACCATCTTGTTATATCATATTATGATTGTTTTGAGAAAGTGTTGTCATCGAGATTTATTATTATTGCTCGCTAGTTGGTTATGCCATTGATATGAGTAAACTTGAGACCTAAGCGTTATTGTGAATGTGGTTAGTCATAATCTTTGCTGAAAACTTGAATGCTGGCTTTACATATTTACAACAACAAGAGCAAACAGAGTTTGTAAAAATTTTTCTTTATCACTTTCAGTTTTTCAACTGAATTGCTTGAGGACAAGCAAAGCTTTAAGCTTGGGGGAGTTGATACGTCTCCGTCGTATCTACTTTTCCAAACACTTTTTCCCTTGTTTTGGACTCTAACTTGCATGATTTGAATGGAACTAACCCGGACTGACGCTGTTTTCAGCAGAATTGCTATGATGTTATTTATGTGCAGAAACAAAAATTCTCGGAATGACCTGAAACTTCACGGAACATCTATTCATAAATAATAAAAAATCCTTGAAAAGAGGAAGACCAGGGGGCCCACCACCCGTCCACGAGGGTGGGGGCGTGCCTGCCCCCCTAGGGCGCGCCCCCCTACCTCATGGGCCCCCTGGAGCTCCTCCGACCTCAACTCCAACTCTATATATTTGCTTTCGGGAAGAAAAAATCAAAGAGAAGGATTCATCGCGTTTTACGATACGGAGCCGCCGCCAAGCCCTAAAACCTCTCAGGAAGGCCGATCTGGAGTCCGTTCGGGGCTCCGGAGAGGGGAATCTGTCGCCATCGTCATCATCAACCATCCTCCATC
Source organism: Triticum dicoccoides (assembly GCF_002162155.2). Lineage (NCBI taxonomy): Eukaryota > Viridiplantae > Streptophyta > Magnoliopsida > Poales > Poaceae > Triticum > Triticum dicoccoides. Next base: position 405,915,448 of record NC_041392.1, read on the forward strand.
ACCAATTTCATGATGCTCACCGCCGTGCGTGAGTAATTCCATCATAGGCTTGCTGGACGGTGATGGGTTGGATGAGATTTATCATGTAATCGAGTTAGTTTTGTTAGGGTTTGATCCCTAGTATCCATTATGTTCTGAGATTGATGTTGCTATGACTTTGCTATGCTTAATGCTTGTCACTAGGGCCCGAGTGCCATGATTTCAGATCTGAACCTATTATGTTTTCATCAATATATGAGAGTTCTTGATCCTATCTTGCAAGTCTATAGTCACCTATTATGTGTTATGATCCGTTAAGCCCGAAGTGACAATAATCGGGATACTTACCGGTGATGACCGTAGTTTGAGGAGTTCATTTATTCACTATGTGTTAATGCTTTGGTCCGGTACTCTATTAAAAGGAGGCCTTAATATCTCTTAGTTTCCATTAGGACCCCGCTGCCACGGGAGGGTAGGACAAAAGATGTCATGCAAGTTCTTTTCCATAAGCACGTATGACTATATTCGGAATACATGCCTACACTACATTGATGAATTGGAGCTAGTTCTGTGTCACCCTAGGTTATGACTGTTACATGATGAACCGCATCCGGCATAATTCTCCATCACCGATCCATTGCCTACGAGCTTTCCATATATTGTTCTTCGCTTATTTACTTTTCCGTTGCTATTGCTATCATCATTACAAAATACCAAAAACATTACTTTTGCTACTATTACCTTTTTCTACCGTTACCACTACTATCATATTACTTTGCTACTAAATACTTTGCTGCAGATACTAAGTTTCCAGGTGTGGTTGAATTGACAACTCAGCTGCTAATACTTGAGAATATTCTTTGGCTCCCCTTGTGTCGAATCAATAAATTTGGGTTGAATACTCTACCCTCGAAAACTGTTGTGATCCCCTATACTTGTGGGTTATCACATATCTGTGCCATCCCTGGATCAGTATGCTGGCACACACAGTATGTCAATGTATATATCAAAGTGCAATCACATGTATAAATAACGTAAAACTGATATATACCTCATTAGTCTCAGCGGAAACAATCACTTGGGTGTGGAGTCCCATCAATGCCATTGGCAGGTTGAGTGTATACCGTAACCCAACAGCGAAACTTACTCGTCGTAGAAATAATCCTACAACATGATACGTTGCAGCCGTGTAGGTCAATACATTGAATGTACCGGCAAGATCACCAATAAGAGACACAGATGATAAAAACTATACTATATGCAATATGGCTGTATGGCTCTATGTCTGAGTTGTTTTTGCATAAAAGCTTGTTTTATTTTCCCTACAACAAAGGAAATGATCGGAGTCTGTACTATGAAGTTCTCTATCATGACATGGTTCCGCCAACCAATGTCTCATAGCCCAAATCATCATAAGTTGCCCACAATTAATTATCAGTCCAGTGTTGAGAGTTCCAAGATAGATTCAAGTCTAGAGGCTCAAGTTATCTGTAACCAGGGACACGGCTAATCGATTAGGTTTTAACCCTCTGCAGAGGTTTGTACACTTTACCTGCAAGATTCGATCCCTCTTTTTACGTTCTCGCACTTCAGGGTGTTTGAGAACAAGACGACTGAAACATGGTCTTCCGAAGAGTTCCCCTGACCATTGTCCGATGCTCATCCAATCCTACCGTAGTTCTAAATCTGCTAGCACCGTCCCAGCCAGAATCACAACTAAGGTCAACCAAGCCAGAGCCCATAATGACTTGCGGTTGCACGGGTAAGCTTCTAGGCATGAAGTATTCTTCCGTCTCTTTGAGTCTGGGTGAAACTTTCCGCAAGATGTCATGGCGCTTCTCCATGCATCCCGGCCATCCACTAGTTGCTCCAGGGTGCCCATCAAATCCATCCTTCACCCAGTAGTGTGTACTGAATTCATGTCTCGAGTCTCGAAATCTTGAGGTCATGGAAGTCTTGAAGATGCAGTCCTTGTCGATGCCATCATGAAGTTGTCGCCATTGACGTAGGGGTCCTTCATACTCACACCACTCCCGAGCACTCATATCAACCCCGTCTACTATAGCGTAGCATTTAAACTACATAAACGTCCTAGGCTTGGTAACAGGGAGATGGGTTACTACTTGATGCATTCTACTCAACTACAAGATTCAACACTACTAGAGGGATCATGAATGGTGACACTAAGTGCAATGAAAACATGGGTATGAATAACATGGTCAAAATGAACTTGCCTAGTAAGTTGATGAAGATATTAACGCTCTTGGAAACTTTGATAAACTATTCGTCACTCCGAGAAAATCTATATATTCAACATTGTATTCACATAAGCAACAATTCTAGCAATCAATTCTATCAATCAAGATAACAATAAATAAATCCATAATGAAATCAAAGAAAACCAAATAGAATTCCAAAGAAAACTTCAAGAAAACAAGGGGGGAAACAACTCACACAGTAACAACCAATACTTTCATAATAAAACTAAGTTACTCTGATAATTTTTCTACAACAACGAAAATATAATTCTAAGCAAAAAACAGAAAATAATTTACTAAAGCATTTGCTAGCAAGAAGAATTGGTATGAAAACTATTATAACTATCTAGTTAACACCAGAACAACTATAACAACTAGCAAAGCACTAAGACAATAGTAAACAATACTAAAATAATTATGAAAACTAATTTACCTAAACAACAGAATCAATAACTGCATAACTTGAAGTGGCAAAAGAAGTACTTTTAAAACTAATAAAACTATTTTTATCAACTATCACTCTAAACTGAACAAGAAAATACAAAAGTAGTAAATACACACTAACAAATAACTACAAAAATTTATCTACTGTAGCCTAACAGAAACATATAACAACATGTAAAAACTTACAAAAAGAATTAACTAAAAATAATTAAAAACACTAATTATATGACTAAAGCAACTACATAAGCAAAACAGTACTATTTTCACAATAAACCTATTTTAAAATAAACTAAAAATAAGCCACTGTATGCTACTGGATAGACAAAACAAAAACAAAACAATAGCAAAAAGAATCATTCAAAAATCCATTATAGAATTCAAACTAGAGCCAAAACCGTTTTTGAAGCATATTTGAAATAATTCGAATTTAAACTATTAAATTTTGAAATCCAATTGCACAAACAGAAACTTCAAGAAATTTTGAATCTAATGCAAAAAGAATCACTCAATTTGGATCTAAAACATAAAAGATATTAACAATCTAAAATCAGAACTATTCTGTTTTTAAAATAGAAACTAACAAAGAAAAAAACACCACAGATTGGCTACGACCACGTGTCGGGCTCTGATTCGATGAGGCTGTGCACTACGGAAGCTAAACGGCAGACAGTCGCTACTTAAGAAAAACGGCATACATTTTTTTTTTAATCTCAGGACAGTGAGGGCAACCCCCCACTGACTTTATATTAATTCCACCAACACAACTTACAACTCTATGGGCTTACATCATAGCAGCACCCCCAAAGAGAGGGAAAAGAGTACACCAATCAAAAGAACAGGAAAAGGTTGTATGTATACTAGATGTACGTGACAAAACTATCCACAATTGGCACCAAGGCCTCCTTGACTCTGTGCTTTATCATACCAAAATCGTTTTTGAACCTCTGAAGCCAGCTATCAACCGTAGGCAGCACACCTATAAAGTGCTTGTTGTTGCGCTCCTTCCACATGCTCCAGGCCGCAACAATAAAGATCTCCATAAACATGGGGCTCGTCCACCTATCCCTTGCCTCATGCACAAGTTGCAGCATGTTTCCACCGTGCACCCACTCGATCCCCAGCTTCCTCCAGCACGATCTACTGAAGGCACAATCGAAGAAGAGATGTTCTACTATCTCTTCTGGCGGGTTATCACATAGGAGGCAAGTATACACATCATCTCGCAGTTTCATACCCCTCCTCCTCGGCATGTTTCTAGTGTTCAGCCTGTCTGCTAAGAGGAGCCACGCAAAAACCCTCCACTTATTAGTGCATTTTGATTTCCAAATCCATTCGCATCATTCGCCATCACCCGCGGAAGCAATGATCATAGTACTTTCTGGGAGCAAAGTCTCCGGTCCCCCATACGCATCTCCAGATGTCAGGGGCCTCACTCAACTTTGTCGAGGCCATGCTGCATTGGAGGTCACGCAACTCCTCCCTGGCTTGTGTAGAGATCGGCAGCTGGAAATTATGCCCGAGCGTTGGCGCTGTTAGCAGTGCTTGCACCGAGATATCTTCGTTGGTAGCAAAGGAAAACAGCCTGGGGTGGCTATCACTGAGGATATTGTTATGCCATAAGTCTTTCTAGAACAGCACCGTGCTTCCGTCCCGTACCTCCACTGACGTGACCCCCTGTAAGTTGGTGTAAGTTGCAGGATGTCGGCCACCAGAAAGATCCGCACTGATCGGTTGCATGGGGCACCAAGCCCTCATAGTAAGTGGACCAAATCAGGTTAACCCACGGCACATCCCAACGGTTATAGAATTTATGCAGTTGTTTAAGCAGCAGACCTTGGTTCTGAACTTGAAGATCAATTATCCCCAGGCCCACTTTCTCTTTGGGACGACAGACTAGGTTCCATGCTGCCAAAGACAATACTTTGTGGCCATCCTCCGTGCTCTTCTCCCAGAGGCAGTACCGCCTGAGCTTGTCAAGATGTTCCAGGATCTTCGGAGGCAGTCTGATTAAACACATAACATAAATCGCCAGGGACATGACCACCGAGTTAACCAAGGTGAGCTTTGATCCAAGGTCCAAAAGTGAGGCGGCAGTGGATAACCTACTCTCAACCAAAGCAACCAGCGGCATTAGGTCAGTAACCGTTGGTTTAGCAGTGCCCATCGGCATGCCGAGGTACGTGAACGGCATCTTGCCAACTTTGCAGCCAAAAACCTCTGCCAAGCGATCCGTTGCATCCACCTCCGTGTTCACAGTCATCAGAGTCGACTTTTGAAAGTGGATGCGCAGTCCTATGGAGGAGGCATAGTCCTAAAGAATGTGTTTGATCGTCGCCGCTTGCGCGTGATCAGCTGGCAGCACGAGGATCGTGTCATCCGCGTACTGGATCACTAGATAATCATCCTCCATAGAAGGCATTGGTAGTTCAAGTTCACCGTTGCGGTACGCGTCATTAATGGTTGCTTGGAGAAGGTCAGCCGCCAAGACGAAGATGAGCAGGGACAGCGGGTCCCCTTGGTACACCCCTCTCTTATAAAAGAATTGTCTACCAGGTGTCCCGTTTAGGAGCACCGAGGATTTAGCAGTTGAGAACAAGCAATGAATCCATCCTAACCAACGATCGTCAAAGCCCATGCATTTCATAATCTGCATCATTAGAGCATGTTCGATCGTATCAAATGCTTTTGCAAAGTCTAGCTTAAGAATGGCGATTTCACGTCTCGAAGCTTGGCATTGATGTATGAATTCATATGCCCACGCAACACAATCTTGGATCGACCTACCCTTCAAGAATCCGTACTGGTTTCGATGAATAATCGTAAGAACCACTTTCTGCAGGTGATTTGCCAATAGTTTTGTCAGCAATTTGAGGCAACAGTTGAGAAGTGTTATGGGGCGGTAATCATCAACTGTCTTTGGTGATTGATTCTTTGGGATGAGAGTGATAAATCCAGTATTTAAACTATCAAGGTCCAAGGTACCTGCATGAAAATCAAAGCAAAGTCGATAGAATCCCCCCTTAATGATGTGCCAGCATGATTTTATGAAGCTGCCACTGAAACCATCCAGTCCAAGAGCACGATCCGATGGCATCTCTTTGACAACCTGGTCAATCTCCTCCCTAGTGAAGAGCTCAGATAGGGCCTGCAGACCATCCACCTTTTTGATGATGCGATTCAGATCAAACCTCATGTTGGTGGGATTGGAGTAGCCTAGTCTTTCTTTGTATGCTTGCAGCAGGACGTCCTCCTTGCCCACATGATCATAGATAATTGTGTCATCTGATAGTCGCAATGAAGCAATGTTGTTTCTGCGAAAACGCTCAGTGGCCACTCTATGGAAAAACTTGGTGTTACCATCCCCGAATTTGAAGTGTCTGACGGTGCAGCGTTTATTCCAATACGCCTTTTTGCAGTCAAGCAGGTGAAGAAGGTGTTTCTTCATGATTTTTCTGAAGTTAGCTTCTGGCACGGACAGCCTCCGATGCTCCTCAAGACCATCAAGCTCCAGGAGGGTTTTATTACAGTTATCAATCAACACTGTCAGCTTAGAGATTTTCTTGCTCCATTGTTTCAAATCATAATGCAAGTTTTTGAGTTTTTTGCACAGGACCGCAGTTGTGTTCGGGGCATAACAACGCTTGTTCCATGAAGGCTGCACGACATCAAAGAAACCTGGTTGTTTGATCCAGTAGTCCTCAAAGCGAAACAATTTGGTCTTGGGGATTTTGGTCTGGATGCTTACATAACATATCACATGATCTGATGTGGGTTTCCCAGAGGCATGACTACAGTGTTCGGATACTTGGCCGCCCAGTCCACAGATGTAAAATGCCAGTCTAACTATTCAAGGAGAGGTTAGTTTGCATATTGCTCCATGTGAATGAGCGTCCCTTGATCGGCAATTCTACCAAAGACTGTCTACGTATGAATTCGTTGAAGATTAGCATATCATTAGCATCCCCACCCCAACGGTTACGATTATCGGGCGCTCTGATGTAGCTGAAATCACCTAATATAAGCCAATCTTCCCCATGAGGAATTTGAAGGTCAAAGAGCCACGCAGTAAACAGTGATCTATTGGGATTAGCGCAAGGACCATAAACGTTAACCAGCGTCCACGTATCATTGGATTGAGTCGATGTAAGCCTAACACCGAGCGCGAAAGATTCAGAAAAAACAGAGACACCTGTGAAAATCGAACTCATCCACACGGTAATTAGGCCCCCAGAGTTACCGACAGACGGCACAAATTCAAAAATATCAAACTTCTTAGGGCAGAAAAGTTTAATAATGATGCATCAAAAGATGCATGCTTGGTTTCTTGAAAGCAAACTTTTGAACAACCACTAATCTCAATCGCATTACGGATCGCCAACTGCTTTTTGTCGGAGTTGATTCCATGAACGTTCCAGCATAGAACATTCCACTGTTTATTTGTCGCCATCTAGCGTTAGTTCAGCTCTGAATCGCCACCATAGTCTCTTGCTAGGAGATTCTGAGCGTTGAGTTCTTCGGCTGGTATCCCACACAGCTCTGTACCCATGCACTGCAGCTGCTGGATAGGAGTTCGCGGAGGCAGTTCTTCAGACCTAACCGCAACAGATTGCATAACCAATTTTGGACGGGGATCTGTCGCCTTGGAGGAACAAGCAACAGCTGGAGCCCCCCTGCATTTGACCTTAGATTGCTGTTTTTTAGCGTCAGTAACAAGATTTACCTTAAAGCCATCATATCTTGTTGCCCTAGAGCTGTGCCTCAGACAAGTCATGTCAATTGACATCTTCTCAGCTAGGATCATCTTCTTAATGTATTTGTTAAGTGGCTTGGCAACGAGAGGTTCAACAGTTTCAGTTATAGCAGCAGTTTCAGTTATAGCAGTAGTATCACAAGCCCCAGAATCAATTTCAGAGTCCGCAAACCCCTCTCCAATCCTCTCCAGAACCTGTCTTTTGGGGCTCCCCACACCATCACACACAGCAGATTCAGGCAATGAGACAACTTTAGCAAAGTTAACCCAGATCTCAGAGGATATGATGATATCAATCGAGAGGCAGGGCAGCGATACAGTCCATGGGCATACCTGTTCATTCATACAGTATACACCTTTGATAGCAGCAGTAGCCACATAATGAAAGACGCAAGAGGGTTCAGAGGGATCACAGCGCTCATCAGACATTTTTCTGGTGCAGTAATGCAACAAGTGTATCTTCCAAAGGATATCATCCAGAGAAATTGCAGAAACAAGTGCCCATCTTCAGCCTGAATTTCTACATCAAGAGAGGTGCCATTAGCACGCACGAATTGTAGTCCAGAAGTTGGTGTTCCATTTATCAGAGCATTTGCAGCCTCGGCAATATCGGAGTATACTGACCATTCATCTTGAGGATCATCAGAGATGTTGCTCTCTTATTCCACACCATCCATGAGAGAGGGACCTGTGTACTGGAAAAGAGTCCTGAAACTAAATCCTATGTATGGAGGCGGTGCAACTGGCCAGACACCCCAGCCGGCGTTCCATGTTGGCTGCTGTTGAGGCGCCTGCTGCTCCCAGGCCTCGTCGATCTGTTGTTGTATCCGTCGCTGATGATCGAGCGCCCACTGTTGCGCAACAGTCAGATAAGGTAGTTCATATGGATGCGGGGATGCATTCATCGGTGGGGCTTCATCTTCATTTCCAACAAGTTCAGGAATTGTGTTCCTTCCATTAAGCACGTAGACGGGAACAGACCAGGATCTACCCATGCCTGGCAGAGTGCCAATGCGCTTGATCACAAGGCTGTGGGGAACCTGTGCAATATCACTGATGATAACATGCACCAAGACATGTTCCTTGTTATGTCCCGGCCTGTGCCAGAGATCCAGCTTTCCAAAACATGACACCGCCTTATTGATATAATGATCATTCTGGTAATCCATAGGAAAAGCAAGAAACAAGACCCAAGCAACATATTGGAACGGGCAGCGACGCATGTTTTCCCCCTCATCATGCGGCACAAAAGAGAAAGTCAGTTCATCATCCAGGGGATCTAACTGATGTGGACTCTCCTGAATGAACTGGTCTCTTAAAGCAACATCAGCAAACACCACCATACCAACCCCGATAGGATACACAAAAGCATCGGGCACCACAAGATGAAAATCACCAACCATGATGCGAACCACCTCATCCAAAACTAACTGTTTCTGATGATCTGGGATTGGGGGAACAACGGTGACAATGGCATACCTCTCATGGCTCAGCGGCGGATCATCCACCACCATCATGTTCCGAGCCAATCTGTGGTCCGGCCCGCACTCAATCCGGGCTCCCATCGGCACGAACTGAAACGGCCTCACCGGAAAGTTGGCCATGGTGACAGTGTTGGCGGCGATGGCAGTCGTGGCAGAGGGGGAGGAGGGTGTGTCTCTCTGCTCGTTGGATGGCAGGGGCGGCAGAGTATGCAAATGGTGTGCTGCTTGAAGCGGAAGCGTTCGCCCAATGGCAAGCAAGGTGGGGGCCCCAGCGTCTGGTACTTTCCTTTTGGGACGGCAGATCAATTTTTTATTAGGAATATTGGGATTTTGTGGTGAGAGGGCTGCACTAGTCGGAGGCAATGAATCCCCTCTGATTTGATCCTGCTGTTCCACCTTCCTCTATTTCCAAAAAAATCGGGGAGCAGCTTTAGAGGAGCAAGATTTAGCGCCATGGCCGAGTAGATTGCAGCGTTTGCACCAAAGAAGCCCAGGGCAAAATTCCCGCTGGTGGGCCAGACTATTACAAATTGTGCAGGCTCTAACGGACCGGCCCATCCCCTGCTGCATGCAGAAGCAAGCATGTTCAAAATTATGACAGGCGTCACAAACTTTGGCACGTCAAAAATGGCATACGGTGCGGCTAAAAGAAAACCGTAGAGGTTGGTTCGATCTAAACCATAGAATAAACCGAATTGAACTGTTCTAATCTAAAAAAACCTACTCGTTCAGTGATCTAATATGTCGCGTTTATTTTAGATCGAATGGTGGAGGGGGTGGAGAGCTCACCACGGGGGAGGTCGACGGTGAGTGGCTCAGACATCGGCGGTGGCACTCCGGTCATCGGCGGGGTCGGCGGAGATGTCGAGTGGGTGCGTTAGTCGATGACGACCTTGTCAGTTGTCGTGGCATTGTCAAAGGTGGTCTGAGGAGGTCGGCGACGAGGTTGAGGCGGTGGATGGCATCGGGCGGAGGCGGTGGCGGCGCTCCGGTGGTCCTAGAGCTACGATGAGTGCACCAGGCGATGCGGAAGTAGACGGCGGGACGTTCGGTGGTGGTGGGAGGAGTTGAGGTGGTCGGAGACGAGAGGGGCAGGGGCAATGGTGCGGCGGCGGCGCTCGGCTCCGGCGAGAAATTGAGGATGAGGCGGGGGTTATCGGTGTGGGGAAAGGAGGGGATGGGTCGAGGGGGAAGGAGTATTTATAGGGGGTGGGGTTTGCTTGCAGGCGGGGCGAAGGGATTCGCGATCCCGAGAAGATCAGGATTCGGTGCCATTCAGATGCGCGGGCTCTGCTTTGCGGCTTGGGGAAGAAGAAGCTGCGCGCGGGTTTTGGGCGTATAGGTGGGGCCGTGAGCCAGCGGCAGATGGAGAGAGAGGGGGAGCGGGCGACCGGCGCATAGCGTTTCGAGCGCGGTGCAGGCTGGCTGGGCCGCAAGGCCAGCTAGGCAGAGGGAAGTGCGAGGTAGGCTGGTCCTCGGTGGCTTCGGCCGTTGGCTTTTTTATAAAGCATACACAATAAAACAAACACATAATAAATAAATAAATAAATAAATAAACATTATATAGGCATATAATATATGAAAATCTTCGGAAAAAGAAATCCTAAAACGTAAACATATTTGCAGGTACAAACGAAATCCACAAAAATCTAGATAAACCAAACAAGGCTACTCTTGCATTAAAATGCAAATAAAATTATTTTAAAATACCAAAATGATTTCAAACTCATTTTTCTCCACTTTTGTAACGCCCGAGACCGATGTGCCAGGTGTCTTCCAGTTATTCGTTGTTGTTACCTTGTCATTTGTTTGTGTGTCGTGCATTTCATATCATGTCATCATGTGCATCGCATTTGCATACATGTTCGTCTCATGCATCCGAGCATTTTCCCCGTTGTCCGTTTTCCAATCCGGCGCTTCTATGTCCTCCGGTGTCCCCTTTTACCTCTTTTTCGCGTGCGGGTGTTAAACGTTCTCGGATTGGACCGAGACTTGCCAAGCGGCCTTGGTTTACTACCGGTAGACCGCCTGTCAAATTTCGTGCCATTTGGACTTCGTTTGATACTCCAACGGTTAACCGAGGGACCGAAAAGGCCTTGTGTGTGTTGCAGCCCAACACCCCTCCAAAGTGGCCCAAAACTCACCTAAACCTCCTCTGTCATCTAGGCCGTCCGATCATGACCGCGTGGCCGAAAACCGCACCTCATTTGGACTCTCCTAGCTTCCTCTACCTATAAATATGTGGCTTCCCCCGAAATTTCCGCGCAGATGAAACCCTAAGAATTCCCCCGCACGCCGCCGGACATGTCCGTCCCGCCGTCGGACGCGTCCACCCAGCCAGCCACGTCGCCGAACCAATCGGGCGCCGCCACCTTAGCCCCGCCGGCGCCCTCCACCACTCTCTGGCCGCCACTTGTCCTGCCGCCGCCCTACCACCGCGCAGCCCGGGGAAACCCGTCGCGGGCCCGCCCGGGCCCGGACCTGCGCGCCGCCGCCGCT
>NC_041392.1:405927116-405934993 GCF_002162155.2 Triticum dicoccoides
GCCGCTGGGAATCACCGCCACCCGCGGGTGCCCCGCGCCCGAGCCCGCGACTCCTCCCGCCGGCACCGCCCTCCGCCGCCTTTCGCCTCCCGCCGGTCGTCGCCAGTGCCGCCACGTCACGTCGACGCCATGCCGCCCGTCCTCGCCGCTGCGAGCTGCTCCACCGCCCGGATCTCAGCTGCGCCGCCGCTTTGGGTCGCCGGATCCGCCGCCCAGTGCAACCCCGGCAAGCCCCGCGCCTCCTTCTCCGTCTCCGACTCCATTCCGGCCAACTCCGGCGAGTTCTCGTCCGGGTGGACGAGATCCACCACTCCCCCGAAACAAACGCACCTCGTCCCGATCCGGATCCACCCCGTCCCGGATCTCCTCGTCCCAAGTTGACTTTTACCGCGAGGTCTAATTTTCGACCAAGTCCCCAGTATTTTATGCATACTTCATAGCATCATAACTTTGCATCCGTGGCTCCGTTTTGGGCGTGTAGCATATCAAATTGTTCGTCTTGACAAGTACTTCATTTCATCTCATTGCATCATGTTCCTTTGAGCTCATCTTAATGCCCTAAATGTTGTTGCAAGAGTGCTAGTTTTTGATATCTGCAGATTCTAATCAGCAATTGGACTTTTGTCATTTTTGCCATGATTGAGGTGTGCCTCCTATGAACTTGAGCCCTACATGTGTTTTGAAGTATGCCATGCCATCTTTACAGGGGTGTATGCCATGTATTTTTGTGATCTCTGTGGTGACTAGCACAAGCATGCAAAGTAGCCCTCATTATGTTGCTGATTTCAGGGACTTAGAATTTCACTAAGTCCTTCTCCTGCTGTTATTTTTATGCCATGTTTTCATGTTGCTACGGAGTGATCCATGCCTCTTTTGAGCATGATTAGTAAGTATGTTTTGTAGATATTGTGGTGCTCTATCCATCCATGTCTTTGTTTGCATTTATGGAGTACCCTATCTTGAGTCAATCGAGCTCTACTTTTGCTATAAAATGTTCCTGGCAGATTGTTTACATGTTATTCAATTTTTCCGAGGTTGTTGTAGTTGATCCATGCATGCTATGATGTTGTTCTTGCCATGTTTAGCTTCTATGTCATGTCTACTTGCTGGTTGTATGCTTAGTTTGTCATGCAATGCCTCGTGGTGAGTGCATCGAGCTCGTAAACATGCCTACTTGTTATCTGTTTTGCCATGCTTCAGTTTTTCACTAAGTCTGTAACCTATAATCTTTTGCACTTCTGCCATGCTTGTTTAAACCTTCTATTGAGTGAATTAGCCGTAGCTCAGTGTTCATCTTTTGTCAAGCATCTTAAGTGGATCCCTGCCATGTGTTTTGTTGCTATGTTAGAGTGCAGTAGCTTCTTTTTCTTGATGCATTTAGATGGTCTCGTGTTGTTAATCACAGATTGGTGCCATATTTGTTTGCTTGCCATTTCCAAACCGTGCATCCGATTCCGGTGATCTTTATATCGACTTCGACCGAAATCAACTCCTCTTTCCAGTGGAACTCTTGGTTTTCCAAGTTGACGCCAGGTTCAATCATTCCTTTCCATATCATGCATATGCACCGCATATCACATCCCGCATATCATACCATGTTGTGCATCATGTTGTTTGTGCATTGCACGTGGTTGATTGTGTCTCCCTTTGCTTGTTGTTCTTGCTTGGGTAGAGCCGGGAGACGAGTACGTGATCGAGGAGCCCGTTGAGTACGCTTACGAGGATCAAGCTTTCGTCAACTCGAAGAACTTTGCAGGCAAGATGACCATACCCTCGAAATCACTTCTATCTTTGATTGCTAGTTGCTCGCTCTTTTGCTATGCCTATGTTGTGATACCTACCACTTGTTATATCATGCCTCCCATATTGCTAAGCCAAGCCTCTAACCCACCTTTCCTAGCAAACCGTTGTTTGGCTATGTTACCGCTTTGCTCAGCCCCTCTCATAGCGTTGTTAGTTGCAGGTGAAGATGGAGTTTGTTCCATGTTGGAACATGGATATTTTTGTTGGAATATCACAATATCTCTTATTTAATTAATGCATCTATATACTTGGTAAAGGGTGGAAGGCTCAGCCTTTTGCCTGGTGTTTTGTTCCACTCTTGCCGCCCTAGTTTCCGTCATACCGGTGTTATGTTCCTTGATTTTGCGTTCCTTACACGGTTGGGTTATAATGGGAACCCCTTGACAGTTCGCCTTGAATAAAACTCCTCCAGCAAGGCCCAACATTGGTTTTACCATTTGCCACCTAGCCCTTTTTCCCTTGGGTCGGCCAACCCAAGGGTCATCTTTATTTAAACCCCCCGGGCCAGTGCTCCTTTGAGTGTTGGTCCAACCTATCAGCTATCGGTGGCCACCAGGGGCAACTCTGGGCTGGCCTATCGGAACCTTGGACAATCCGGTGTGCCCTGAGAACAAGATATGTGTAGCTCCTATCGGGATTTGTCGGCACATTCGGGTGGCTTTGCTGGTCTTGTCTTACCATTGTCAAAATGTCTTGTAACCGGGATTCCGAGCCTGATCGGGTCGTCCTGGGAGAAGGAATATCCTTCATTGACCGTGAGAGCTTGTGATGGGCTAAGTTGGGACACCCCTGCAGGGATTTGATCTTTCGAAAGCCGTGCCCGCGGTTATGGGCAGATGGGAATTTGTTAATGTCCGGTTGTAGAAAACTTGATAGTTATCTTAATTAAAATGCATCAACCGCGTGTGTAGCCGTGATGGTCTCTTTCCGGTGGAGTCTGGAAGTGAACACGGTGTTGGAGTTATGCTTGACATAGGTTGTTCTAGGATCACTTCTTGATCATAGTTTCTCGGACGTGCTTTGCCTTCTCTTCTCGCTCTCATTTGCGTAAGTTAGCCACCATATATGCTAGTGCTTGCTGCAGCTCCACCTCATACCTTTTCCCTACCCATACGCTTAAATAGTCTTGATCGCGAGGGTGTGAGATTGCTGAGTCCCCGTGACTCACTGATTACTTCAAAACCAGCTTGCAGGTGCCGATGATATCATGCAGGTGGCGCAACCGAGCTCAAGGAGGAGCTCGATGAAGATCGTGTTTGTTATGTTGTTCCGTTTCCAGATGATCAATAGTGGAGCCCAGTTGGGACGATCGGGGATCTGTAGCATTAGGGGTAGTCTTCTATTATTTTGGTTCCGTAGTCGGACCTTGATTGTATATGGGTGATGTAATGCTTTATTCATGTATTGTGTGAAGTGGCGATTGTAAGCCAACTATGTATCCCTTCCCTTTTTTTCATTACATGGGTTGTGTGAAGATTACCTCTCTTGCGACATTGCTTACAATGCGGTTATGCCTCTAAGTCGTGCTTCGACACGTGGGAGATATAGCCGCATCGTGGGCGTTACAAGTTGGTAATCAGAGCCTTCCCCGACTTTAGGAGCCCCCTGGTTGATCGAATCACTGGTGTTGTTGAGTCTAGAAAAATGTTTTGAGTCTTTTAGGATTATATATATCGGAGAGTAGGATTCTTTTTACTCCTCAGTCCCTTCGTCGCTCTGGTGAGGCATCCTGACATAGAGTTTTGACTCTTCTCTTCTCTAATTTCACTAAAAAAATTAGGATCGCGCGGGTATCTTGGAATCGTTCCGATGGTTTTGTGACGAGAACATTGTTCTTGGTGCCTCCTAACATTTAGGGGTTGTGGCAGTGTCCCAGGGAGTTGAGCTCTGAGGTGTTGTCGTCACAATTTTATCGTTGCAATTCTGGAATACCTGAGTTTCGCCGACATAAAAAATCTCTTTTATGCAGTTATTGGTGAGATAACCTCGACGCCACCCAGTACTGGGGTGGGAGTTCGGGAGTATTGCCATAACTCGTATAACGGATGCTTTTCGAAGGTTGAGGTAAACAATTTCCGAAGGTTTCTTGGTTATGTGTTGAAGGATGGATACAGCTGGATGTAGGATTTGCTAGTTTTGGGTGAGATATTATGCTTCCCCTGTATCCCCAACACCTGATTGCATAACCGGAAAGTTTCAGGAGTTTATAAGTGGGAATTCAAGTAGCTCCTAGGATATCTTTCCGACAGATGTATGATATGAAATTGGGGTTCGACGTCTAGTGGTCCGCCTATCCACGGTCGGTTTTACACTGGTCTCGTTGTGTCTTAAAGAGTCCTTGGCTATGCTGACTCGGGGATGCTTCATATGTCATGTGCACTGCCTTGTACATGATGGTGTTGTACGACCGAGCCCGTGTAGGCCCCACCACGAAAACTTCGGACGCAATCTCTATCATATGTTTGTTCCGGCTTATTCTGCAAGCCAATCCTTTGTTTTGTTTTGAGTTGTGGTATTCGAGTTGCTTCGAAGTCAAGCGTTGATTCCATACCTTTCTTGAACGGTGTTCTCATACTCCGATGTGAATACCAATCCTTCATGATAATCGGGATTGTCATGTCAATCCTTTTCAACTGGTGTGTTTTCCCTACAAGCGGATCAGTTCATTCTCTACAGTCGCAAGATTCAATCTCAGCTTTCTCAACGGTGCTCATTTCTTTCGTCCCAAGTTGCTTTTGTTTTCCCGCCCACCCAACCCTTGTTTCTTCAAGGACTCGGATTTCTTTATCAAGTATCCATCTTATTGATGTGAGGTCTCTCCATTCTTTTTCGTCAATGTTCTTACCCGGTGATTCTCATGAAGATTCTAACGGAGCTTCTAGTTCATCATTCTTCGTTCTCTTTCTTCTCCGGTGGATTTAAGTCAAGTTTTGTTGATCATATCTTGTCCTCGTTTCAATGCTTTATCATGCCGGTGCACCTCTTAATCATCCACTCCTCGATATTCAATTGTTCCGGAGTGCTGAAGATATCTCAGAAGGCTCGTCTTGCCATTCAAGATTCGTTCAAGTTCTTTTGAGGTTGTTATCTCATTCAAGCCTTTTAAATTCAACCGGTGCAATCTCCTTTTCAAGTAATTGTTCAACGGTGTATCTTTTTAGTGGGCCCTAACCCACAGGTTTTTTCCCAGGATCATACCTGACTCTTCTTATTTTTCCGGAGCTTCTCAAATTATTTTCCAACTTTGAAGTTAGAATGAATTGTCATCAGTCATATGTACTTCTCCAAGATCTGTCAAATTCTTTTCATCGTTGTTTCAACCTTTCTAATCTTCATTATTCCGGAGTGTCTCAACAATTTTTGATGGTGTTTCTCGTCGTCATTCTCGGATTTGAAGACCGAAGAAGATTTTTCTCTTAAATCTTGCTCCGTTTTCTCGAAGATTCATGGTGCTAGCTTTACGCCATCCTCTCATAATTGTTTTAATTGTGAGAATTCTTTCCACCTATCCGAAGCAATTCAGGAGTCTTTTCAGTTTGATTTTCCCGGAGCCCATCATTTCAGAAGAATTATTCATTCTCAGCTTTCAGCTATTGTTCCCCAAATCTTACCGGTGCATCGATCAAATATCCTCTAATTAGCTTGTGATCTCTTCGTTCTCATGGATCTAAATCCCATCAAGTATCATCATTCATTCTCTAATTCTTACCAGTGATTCATCCCTTTACTTTGTTTGTTCTTCAATTCTTACGGTGGTTCTTCCAAGATTCTTCTTCCTTCGTTTATCCTATCAATTTATTCATTCATGCCTTCCAAATTCTACCGGTGGATCGTTGAAGTCTTTTCTCAAGTTTGCGCTATATCTATCTTTATCTTTCTACGAGGATAAGTAGTATGCCAAATCCGTTGCTTGTCATCAATTTAATTGATGAAGGATAAGCATAATGTAATTCTTATTCTTGTTTCATCCAAGTGATAAATTCCTTATCCCGGAGATTCATCAAAATTCTTGATCTCAATTATTCATCTTTCTTTCCCGGAGTTCCAAGTTTTGCCGCTTTATCTCGTCGCGAAGATCCATCTAATCATTGCAAGAATTCACTTTGTGTTTTCAACTTCTCTTTCTTTTGATAATCCTTTTGTTACCGGAGTTCTTCATGGAGGCTATACATGATGGTTCATCAAGGATTTAATTCCTTCTAGAAGTGTTCATTGAGATTCTTTTTAGAGGGGATCAAGTATTCTCCATCTTGCATTTCGAAGTGCAATTCTTACTACCTTATCTTTTGAGATGGTGTTATGTCACTCTTGACAATTTGAGTTCATGTTTCATGATTCACATGTTGTTAAGAATGAGATATTTTAAATCCATCAACCTCTTTGTTGGAGTTATCTTGGGTTATATTTCACCTAAAGCTTTCCTTAAGGATTGTTACTTTTATGGTGCTTATAAATGATCCAAGTTCTTCATTTATCCCCCCGGTGAAATAAGTTTCTCGTCTCCTTGTTCTTATCAATCTATCGTTTCCGTTAGTGGCAGAATTTCACCTCTTGATTTTGAGATGTTTTTCATAAGCTCACAACAAGCTTACTCTTTTCATTGTTGGTTTCCCAACAACTCCGTTCGACCCTTCTCCTAAGGATGCCTTTTCAAGCTCAATTGTGGCAGAAGTTGCCATTTTCTTCTCCGTTGTTTTGTTCCGACAATCTACCTTTTATTCTTTCTTCCGGAGGCTTTGTGATGTTGCTCTCTCCACACATCATCCCATTCTTGCCAAAAGATCATGTTCTTTCCTTTTGTTTATCCATTCAACCGGAGTGTCGTGCCCTCTTTTCAAGTTCTCCCCGTTCTACCAAGTTTTGCCTCCCTTCTTAACCGAAGTGCTGTCTGAAATCTTTCTTACCCATTGTGCCTTTCTTTCAATAGTTCCGGAGGCATTGTGTTGTTGATTTCATCAAGTATCTTCTCATCTTGTCAAGTTCATGTTCTATTCCTTCCAGTTTCAGTCGGAGTGCTGCCCAAATTATATCATACTTATTCCTTCTCTATCTTGTTTTAACCGGAGTGGTTCCAATATCTATCTTGGCTGTTAACCTCAAAGTTTCTTGTGATGTTCCTTGTTCCTCTTTACTAATGGAGTGTTTTCAACTTCGTTCATCTTCGTTCTATTCTTTCTTTAAAATTGTTTAACCTCTCAAGGGTCGTGGTTTCACTCGTTTGTCCAAGAAGCAACTTAGTTTTACCTCTTCTCTTTCTCTTCCGTTTTCCCTCCGGTGCCATTCTAGATCTCGGGACGAGATCCTCTCGTAGTGGTGGAGTGTTGTAATGCCCGAGACCGATGTGCCAGGTGTCTTCTAGTTATTCGCTATTGTTGCCTTGTCATTTGTTTGCGTGTCATGCATTTCATATCATGTCATCATGTGCATGGCATTTGCATACATGTTCGTCTCATGCATCCGAGCATTTTCCCCGTTCTCCGTTTTGCAATCCGGCGCTTCTATGTCCTGTGGTGTCCCCTTTTACCTATTTTTCATGTGCGGGTGTTAAACATTCTCGGATTGGACCGAGACTTTCCAAGTGGCCTTGGTTTACTACCGGTAGACCGCCTGTCAAGTTTCGTGCCATTTGGACTTCGTTTGATACTCCAACGGTTAACCGAGGGACCGAAAAGGCCTTGTGTGTATTGCAGCCCAACACCCCTCCAAAGTGGCCCAAAACCCACCTAAACCTCCTCCATCATCTAGGCCGTTCGATCACAACCGCGTGGCCGAAAACCGCACCTCATTTGGACTCTCCTAGCTCCCTCTACCTATAAATATGTGGCTTCCCCCGAAATTTCCGCGCAGATGAAACCCTAAGAATTCCCCCGCACGCCGCCGGACATGTCCGTCCCGCCGTCAGACGCGTCCACCCAGCCAGCCACGTCACCGAACCAATCGGGCGCCGCCACCTTAGCCCCGTCGGAACCCTCCACCACTCCCGGCTCGCTACTTGTCCCACCGCCGCCCTACCACCGCGCGGCCCAGGGAAACCTGTCGCGGGCCCGCCCGGGCCCGGACCTGCGCGCCGCCGC
>NC_041392.1:405935680-405986895 GCF_002162155.2 Triticum dicoccoides
GCTCCTCCCGCCGGCACCGCCCTCCGCCGCCTCCCGCCAGCCGTCGCCAGCGCCGCCACGTCACGCTGGTGCCGCGCCGCCTGTCCTCGCCACTGCGAGCTGCTCCGCCGCCCGGATCTTAGCTGCGCCGCCGCCTTGGGTTGCCGGATCCACCGCCCAATGCAACCCGGCGAGCCCCGCGCCTCCTACTCCGTCTCCTGCGCCATTCCGGCCAACTCCGGCGAGTTCTCGTCGGGGTGGACGAGATCCACCACTACCCCGAACCAAATGCACCTCGTCCCGATCCGGATCCACCCCGTCCCGAATCTCCTCGTCCCGGGTTGACTTTTCCCGCGAGGTCTAATTTTCGACTAAGTCCCCAGCATTTTATGCATACTTCATAGCATCATAACTTTGCATCCGTGGCTCGGTTTTGGGCGTGTCGCATATCAAATTGTTCGCCTCGACGAGTACTTCATTTCATCTCATTGCATCATGTTCATTTGAGCTCATCTTGATGCCCTAAATGCTGTTGCAAGAGTGCTAGTTTCTGTTAGTTGCAGATTCTTATCAGCAATTGGACTTTTGTCATTTTTGCCATGATTGAGGTGTGCCTCCTATGAACTTGAGCCCTACATGTGTTTTGAAGTATGTCATGCCATCTTTACAAGAGTTTATGCCATGTATTTTTGTGATCTCTTTGGTGACTAGCACAAGAATGCAAAGTAGCCCTCGTGATGTTGCTGATTTCAGGGACTTAGAATTTCAGTAAGTCCTTCTCGTGCTGTTATTTGTATGTCATATTTTCATGTTGCTATGGAGTGATCCATGCCTCTTTTGTGCATGATCAGTAAGTATGTTTTGTAGATATTGTGGTGCTCTATCCATCCATGTCTTTGTTTGCATTTATGGAGCACCCTAGCTTGAGTCAATCGAGCTCTACTTCTGCTATAAAATGTTCCTGGCAGATTGTTTACATATTATTCAATTTTGCCGAGGTTGTTGTAGTTGATCCATGCATGCTATGATGTTGTTCTTGCCATGTTTAGCTTCTATGCCATGTCTACTTGCTAGGTGTATGCTTAGTTTGTCATGCAATGCCTCGTGGTGGGTGCATCGAGCTCGTAAACATGCCTACCTGTTATCTGTTTTGTCATGCTCCAGTTTTTCACCAAGTCTGTAACATGTAATCTTTTGCACTTTTGTCATGCTTGTTTGAACCTGCTATTGAGTGAATTAGCCATAGCTCAGTGTTCATATTTTGTCAAGCATCTTGAGTGGATCCCTGCCATGTGTTTTGTTGCTATGTTAGAGTGCAGTAGCTTGTTTTTCTTGATGCATTTAGATGGTCTCGTGCTGTTAATCGCAGATTGGTGCCATATTTGTTTTGCTTGCCATTTCCAAACCGTGCATCCGATTCCGGTGATCTTTATATCAATTTAGACCGAAATAAACTCCTCTTTCCAGTGGCACTCTTGGTTTTCCAAGTTGAGGGCAGGTTCAATCATTCCTTTCCGAATCATGCATATGCACCGCATATCACATCCCGCATATCATACCATGTTGTGCATCATGTTGTTTGTGCATTCACGTGGTTGATTGTGTCTCCCTTTGCTTGTTGTTCTTGTTTAGGTAGAGCTGGGAGACGAGTACGTGATCGAGGAGCCCGTTGAGTATGCTTACGAGGATCAAGCTTTCGTCAACTTGGAGAACTTTGCAGGCAAGATGACCATACCCTCGAAATCACTTCTATCTTTGATTGCTAGTTGCTCGCTCTTTTGCTACGCCTATGCTGCGATACCTACCACTTACTATATCATGCCTCCCGTATTGCTAAGCCAAGCCTCTAACCCACCTTTCCTAGCAAACCGTTGTTTGGCTATGTTACCGCTTTGCTCAGCCCCTCTCATAGTGTTGTTAGTTGAAGGTGAAGATGGAGTTTGTTCCATGTTGGAACATGGATATTTTTGTTGGAATATCAGAATATCTCTTATTTAATTAATGCATCTATATACTTGGTAAAGTGTGGAAGGCTCGGCCTTTTGCCTGCTGTTTTGTTCCACTCTTGTTGCCCTAGTTTCCGTCATATCGGTGTTATGTTACTTGATTTGGTGTTCCTTACACGGTTGGGTTATAATGGGAACCCCTTGACAGTTTGCCTTGAATAATACTCCTCCATCAAGGCCCAACATTGGTTTTACCATTTGCCACCTAGCCTTTTTTCCCTTGGGTCGGCCATCCCAAGGGTCATCTTTATTTAAACCCCCTAGGCCAGTGCTCCTCTGAGTGTTGGTCCAACCTGTCAGCTGTCTGTGGCCACCAGGGGCAACTCTGGGCTAGCCTACCGGAACCTTGGACAATCCGGTGTGCCCTGAGAACGAGATATGTGCAGCTCCTACCGGGATTTGTCGGCACATTCGGGTGGCTTTGCTGGTCTTGTTTTACCATTGTCGAAATGTCTTGTAACCGGGATTCCGTGCCTGATCGGGTCGTCCTGGGAGAAGGAATATCCTTCGTTGACCGTGAGAGCTTGTGATGGGCTAAGTTGGGACACCCCTAGAGGGATTTGACCTTTCGAAAGTTGTGCCCACGGTTATGGGCAGATGGGAATTTGTTAATGTCCGGTTGTAGAAAACTTGATGGTTATCTTAATTAAAATGCATCAACCGCGTGTGTAGCCGTGATGGTCTCTTTTCGGCAGAGTCCGGGAAGTGAACACAGTGTTGGAGTTATGCTTGATGTAGGTTGTTCTAGGATCACTTCTTGATCATAGTTTCTCGAACGTGCTTTGCCTTCTCTTCTCGCTCTCATTTGTGTAAGTTAGTGATACGCCTCCAACGTATCTATAATTTTTATTGCTCCATGCTATATTATCTACTGTTTTGGGCATTATTGGGCTTTATTATCCACTTTTATATTACTTTTGGGACTAACCTATTAACCGGAGGCCCAGCACAGATTTGCTGTTTTATGCCTATTTCAGTGTTCTGAAGAAAAGGAATATCAGACGGAGTCGAAACGGAACGAAATCAACTAGAGAAGTTATTTTTGGAAGGAAACACACCTGATGGACTTGGACCCCATGTCAAGGAAGGAACGAGGTGCTCATGAGGGTGGGGGGGCACCCCCCCTAGGGCACGCCCCCCTGTCTGGTGGGGCCCTCGTGGCTCCACTGACGTACCTCCTGCACCCATATATACCTCCTGCAAGATAGATCGGGAGTTCCGCTGCCAGAAGCCTCCGTAGCCACCAAAAGTCAATCGGGACCCTGTTCCGGCACCCTGCCGGAGGGGGGAACCCTCACCGGTGGCCATCTTCATCATCCCGATGCTCCCCATGACGAGGAGGGAGTAGTTCTCCCTCGGGGCTGAGGGTATGTACCGGTAGCTATGTGTTTGATCTCTCTCTCTCTCTCTCTCTCTCTCTCGTGTTCGTGATTTGGCACGATCTTGATGTATCACGAGCTTTGCTATTATAGTTGGATCCTATGTTTCTCCTCCCCCTCTTCTCTCTTGTAATGAATTGAGTTTCCCCTTTGAAGTAATCTTATCGGATTGAGTCTTTAAAGATTTGAGAACACTTGATGTATGTCTTGCCGTGGATATCTGTGGTGACAATGGGATACCATGTGCCACTTGATGTATGTTGAGGTGATCAACTTGCGGGTTTCATGACATTGGGAACCTATGCATAGGGGTTGGCACTCATTTTCGTCGTGATTCTCCGATAGAACTTTGGGGCACTCTTTGAGGTCCTTTGTGTTGGTTGAATAGATGAATCTGAGATTGTGTGATGCATATCGTATAATCATGCCCACGGATACTCGAGGTGACATTGGAGTATCTTGGTGACATTAGGGTTTTGGTTGATTTGTGTCTTAAGGTGTTATTCTAGTACGAACTCTAGGGTTGTTTGTGACACTTATAGGAATAGCCCAACGGATTGATTGGAAAGAATAACTTTGAGGTGGTTTCGTACCCTACAATAATCTCTTCATTCGTTCTCCGCAATTAGTGACTTTGGATTGGCTCTTTGTTGCATGTTGAGGGATAGTTATGTGATCCAATTATGTTAGTATTGTTGAGGGAACTTACACTAGCGAAACTATGAACCCTAGGCCTTTTTTCAACGAATTGCAATACAGTTTAAGCTCACTTTTATCACTTGCTACCTTGCTGTTTTTATTATTTCAGATTACAAAAACTATTATCTACTATCCATATTGCACTTGTATCACCATCTCTTCGCCGAACTAGTGCACTTATACAATTTACCATTGTATTGGGTGTGTTGGGGACACAAGAGACTCTTTGTTATTTGGTTGCAGGGTTGCTTGAGAGAGACCATCTTAATCCTACACCTCCTATGGATTGATAAACCTTAGGTCATCCACTTGAGGGAAATTTGCTACTGTCCTACAAACCTCTGCACTTGGAGGCCCAACAAAGTCTACAAGAAGAAGGTTGTGTAGTAGACATCAAGCTCTTTCCTGGCGCCATTGCCGGGGAGGTTAGCGCTTGAATGTATATCTTTAGATCTTGCAATCGAGTCTTTTAGTTTCTTGTTTTATCACTAGTTTAATTTATAAAAGAAAATTACAAAAAATGGAATTGAGTTTGTCTCATACGCTTCACCTTTTTAATATCTTTCGTGAGTATGATGGAAAGGAAAATTGTGCTCAAGTGCTAGAAGAAGAAATCTATAAAATGTTTGGCACTAAATATTTGAATGATGAGCATGATTGCAATGTTGTTAGTATGAATTCCTTGAATATCCATGATGCTAATGATATGCAAAGCCACAAGCTTGGGGAAGCTACGTTTGACGAAGATGATATTTTTTGTCCCCCAAGTTTTGATGAGCAAATTTATTATGATGAAAGCATGCTCCTATCTATGATGATTATTGTGATGACACATATGCTTTAAAGAACAATAATAAACATGAAACTTGTCATCTTGATCTTAATTTTCAATCACATGATAGTTATTTTGTTGAGTTTGCTCCCACTATTATTTATGAGAAGAATTTTGCTTGTGTGGAGAGTAGTAAAATTTCTATGCTTGTAGATCATGAAAAGAATGCTTTAGGTGCTGGTTATATTGTTGAATTCATTCATGATGCTACTGAAAATTATTATTAGGGAGGAACATATGCTTGTAGGAATTGCAATAATATCACGTTTCCTCTCTATGTGCTTAAAATTTTGAAGTTATGCTTGTTTTACCTTCCTATGCAAGTTGATTCTTGTTCCCATAAGTTGTTTGCTCACAAAATCCCTATGCATAGGAAGTGGGTTAGACTTAAATGTGCTAGTCATATTCTTCATGATGCTCTCTTTATGTTTCAATTCTTATCTTTTATGTGAGCATCATTGACATCATCATGCCTAGCTAGGGGCGTTAAACGATAGCGCTTGTTGGGAGGAAACCCAACTTTATTTTTATTCCTTGCTTTTTGCTCCTGTTTAGTAATAAATAGTTCATCTAGCCTTTGTTTAGATGTGGTTTTATGCTTTTAATTAGTGTTTGTGCCAAGTAGAACCTTTGGGAAGACTTGGGGGAAGTCTTGTTGATCATGCTGTCAAAAACAGAAACTTTAGCGCTCACGATAATTGCTGCCATTTTTATTTGGAGAGTGCTATTTAGTTAATTATTTTTGCAGATGTTAATAGATAAATTCCTCAGGTCCAGAAATTTATTTGAGAATTTTATGAGTTCCAGAAGTATACGTTTGATCCAGATTACTACAGACTGTTCTGTTTTTGACAGATTCTGTTTTTCATGTGTTGTTTACTTATTTTGATGAATCTATGGCTAGTAAAATAGTTTATAAACCATAGAGAAGTTGGAATACAGTAAGTTTAACACCAATATAAATAAAGAATGAGTTCATTACAGTACCTTGAAGTGGTGATTTATTTTCTTATACTAACGGAGCTTACGAGTTTTCTGTTAAGTTTTGTGTTGTGAAGTTTTCAAGTTTTGGGTAAGGATTCGATGGACTATGTAATAGGGAGTGGCAAGAGACTAAGCTTGGGGATGCCCAAGGCACCCCAAGGTAATATTCAAGGACAACCAAGAGCCTAAGCTTAGGGATGCCCCGGAAGGCATCCCCTCTTTCGTCTTCGTTCATCGGTAACTTTACTTGGAGCTATATTTTTATTCACCACATGATATGTGTTTTGCTTGGAGCGTCAATTTATTTTGTTAGGATTTGCTTGCTGTTTGAATAAAATACCAAGATCTGAAATTATTAAATGTTAGAGAGTCTTCACATAGTTGCATAATTATTCGACTACTCATTGATCTTCACTTATATCTTTCGGAGTAGTTTGTTGTTTGCTCTAGTGCTTCACTTATATATTTTAGAGCACGGTGGAGGTTTTATTTTATAGAAACAAATGAACTCTCATGCTTCACTTAGATTATTTTGAGAGTCTTGATAGCATGGTAATTTGCTTAAAATCCTAATATGCTAGGTATTCAAGAATAATAAAATTCTCTTATGAGTGTGTTGAATACTAAGAGAAGTTTGATACTTGATGATTGTTTTGAGATATGAGGATGGTGATATTAGAGTCATGCTAGTTGAGTAGTTGTGAATTTGAGAAATACTTGTGTTGAAGTTTGTGATTCCAATAGCATGCACGTATGGTGTACCTGTAACGCCCTCGATGCGGCTATATCTCCCACGTGTCGAAGCACGACTTAGAGGCATAACCGCATTGAAAGCAATGTCGCAAGTGAGGTAATCTTTGCAAACAACCCATGTAGTACATAAGGGAAAGAGATACATAGTTGGCTTACAATCGCCACTTCACACAATTACATGAGTAAAACATTACATCATCCAGATACAATCAAGGTCCGACTACGGAACCAAAATAAAAGAAGAACCCCAAACGCGACACGGTCCCCGGTCGACCCCAACTGGGCTCCACTACTGATTAACTAGAACGAAACAACACAAAGGACAAGATCTTCATCGAGCTCCTCCTGAGCTTGGTTGCATCATCTATACGGTCTCATCGGCACCTGCAAACTGGTTTTGGAAGTATCTGTGAGCCACGGGGACTCAGCAATCTCGCACCCTCGCAATCAAGACTATTTAAGCTTATGGGTAAGGTAAAGGTATGAGGTGGAGCTGCAGCAAGCGGCTAGCATATATGGTGGCTAACATATTCGCAAAAGAGAGCGAGAAGAGAAGGCAAAGCACGATCGAGAAACTACGATCAAGAAGTGATCCTAGAACAACCTACGTCAAACATTACTCCAACACCGTGTTCACTTCCCGGACTCCGCCGGAAAGAGACCATCACGGTTACACACGCGGTTGATGCATTTTAATTAAGGTCAAACTTCAGGTTTTCTACAACCGGACGTTAACAAATTCCAATCTGCCCATAACCGCGGGCACGGCTTTCGAAAGTTCAAATCCTTGCAGGGGTGTCCCAACTTAGCCCATGACAAGCTCTCACGGTCAACGAAGGAATAGACCTCCTTCCGAGACATTCCGATCAGACTCGGTATCCCGGTACAACAAGACATTTCGACAGGGTAAAACTAAACCAGCAACACCACCCAGATGCGCCGACAAAACCCGATAGGAGCTGCACGTCGGGTAAGCCAGCCCAGAATTGCCCCTGGTAGCCTCGGACATCGCTCAGTTGGACCAACACTCAGAGGAGCACTGGCCCGGGAGGGTAAAATAATGATGACCCTTAGGAGCATGACTCCCAAGGGAAAAGAAAAGGCTAGGTGGCAAATGGTAAAACCAATGTTGGGCATTGCTGGAAGAGCTTTACTTAAGGCAAACTGTCAAGGGGTTCCCATAATAGCCCAACCGCGTAAGGAATGCAAAATCCGGGAACATAACACCGATATGACGGAAACTAGGGCGGCAAGAGTGGAACAAAACACCAGGCATAAGGCCGAGCCTTCCACCCTTTACCAAGTATATAGACGCATTAATTAAATAAGATATATTGTGATATCCCAACAAGTAAACATGTTCCAACAAGGAACAACATCTCCATGTTCCAACAAGGAACAAACTTCAATCTTCACCTGCAACTAACAACGCTATAAGAGGGGATGAGCAAAGCGGTAACATAGCCAAACAACGGTTTGCTAGGACAAGGTGGGTTAGAGGCTTGGTTCAACAATATAGGAGGCATGATAAGCAAGTGGTAGGTATCGCAGCATAGGCATAGCAAAAGAGCGGGCAACTAAGCAAGCAAAGATAGAAGTGATTTCGAGGGTATGGTCATCTTGCCTGAAATCCCGCAAGGAAGAAGAACGAGTCCAAGAAGAAGACAATCTGACGTAGTCGAACGGGTCCTCACAATCACGACGTTAACGGAACCAACCCGAAGAAGCAACACCGGAAAGAAGCACACAACATAGTAAACAACCAACACATAAACATGGCATGATGCACAACCAAGTATGATGCATGTCCGGTTAAATGAAGCATGGCATGGCAAAGTGCACAAACAATACTACAAATTAAGTGGAGCTCAATATGCAACTCCGTTTCATATTGACGGAACACCACATCACTTATTTAGTTCACTCTCGGTTAGGTACTCAACAATATTAAAAGTTGGTTAACATGGCAAGAGGTGAAGCATAACAAAACTATACTATCTAAACAATTTAAATGGGGCCGGGTATAACAAATAACGAATCCGGTAAATCCCCATATGCATTAGTAATATATTGCAACAACAATTTAAACATTTTAATTGTTGTTGTCATGATGCGGATGACATGAACAAGTTTATGCTTTTTTTGTTAAAAATTTGACAAGAGCATTATGAAGCATTTGTCACTGTGGTGGAAAGGAAAGGGGTGCCATGGCAACGATAACGAAAACGGTACCACGGCAGCGTTCCGGTTCCGGTAACTCGATTGAGACACCGATGCAAAGGAGAAGGGTGCGGATGCATGCAAAAGATGGTGGGGCGCTCCCGGATTCCGGGGGTCCCACGAGTTAGTGGCATGGAAATGAGTGACAAAACGGACACGGTGCAGACAAAGGGTGCATCTCATCCCACATGCATGCGTTCGTTCATGAGCGTCGTCTCTGGGTTATACCTTCGAAGCGTGCAAACGGGACGATTCCCGTTCGATGCAAAGTAGAGGAAGTAGTTGTTCTCGTTTCGTAGTTGTACACACTCCGTAGGTGTTCAGGGTCACACCGAGGAACTTGTCGTCCGCGGGTTCTTCGAGGGTCGACGGTAGTGGTACTCGATCGTTTCGAAGAGGTACTTCGCGACATGCACGGGATGGTAGTTGTACACGGTCATCGTGGGAAGTAAAGGTACACACGAAGGTAGTCGAACTTGACGGTTCCATTGCACGGGTCTTCGGCAACAGTAGTGGTACGTGTTTCGTAGCCGTTTGGGTCATCGTTAGAGGAACTTGACGGAGTTGAATCCCTTCGAGGTTGTCGTGGTACTTGGCGATTTTGAAGGCGACGGAAACGAACTTGGCGGTCTCCGTTGACCTGGTACTTGGCGAATCCCTGTTCGATGGTCTTCCTTGGCGGTTCAGGGCACGGTGCATGTACTTGGCATGATGCAGGGGCGATGGCCGCAGGACACTAGGACCCGAAGCAGAGGAGCAGGGGATCGAGGCTCTGGCCATTTCCTGCAGGTGTTGTGCTGGACGGCGGTGGTAAGCCGACAGCGGCAGAGCTGCCATGGATGGCAACAGCGCCATGGAAGAAGCAGGGGCGTGAGGACGGCGGAAGCGGCAAGGTGGACTTGGGCGCTGGAGGAAGCAGCAAGGTAGCACCATGGAGATCCTGGACGACGGGGCCAGATTGGACGGCAGGGCGCCAAGGGACATCGAGGTGGCGGAGGTCGCAGGTCGGGCGTTAGGCTTGAGGTGCAGGGGAACCCCGGGCGGCGGCAAGGATGGCCGGCTGCGAGGAGGCAGCAAAGACGCGACGAGGTGCATCGGCGGGAGCTTCCAGCTCGGTCGGCTACGGCCATGGAGGACGGCGGCGCGAAGGCGGAAGGAGGCTCGAGCTGATGGCGATGGGGACCGGGCTGCTCTATGTGAGTGAGAAAGAGAAGGTGAGAGGAGAGAGAGAGGGGGATCGAGGAGATGGCTCTGGCGGCGGTGAGGGAACGAGGGAAGGAGTTCGAGGGAGAGGGTAGCGAGGGGAGATGCTGGGCCTAGGGTTAGGGACTGTAGCGGGGCGCTGCTGGGCCTTAGAGGCCGCTAGGCCTAGGTGGGCCGCGGGGATGGCGCCTGCTTGGCAGGTTGCAGCTGGGCTGGGAGGCCCAGCCGGGCACTTCTCTCTCCCATCTCCTTCTCTTTACAAAAAAACAAAGAAATAAAAGAAGGGAAAAGAGAGAAGAGAAGGTTAGAGGAAGAATTTGGGCACGGGGGTAATTTTCACGGACTCAGAAAAATGTGCACGGTCCGGGAAAATAGAAAAAGGTCAAGTTTGAAAGATTAAATTCAAATTCCTTTGAATTTAATTCAAAAGGTTTGAACTAGGATAGGTTTTTTCGAAGTGCCCAAAAATGTTGAGAAATTAGGCGGAGCTCTGGAAAATGATGAAAGGACATGTGGCAAAGTTAGAGGCCAAGAGTTGAAATAATAAAAGGCATTGGGATTTTTGCAAGTGTGTTAAGGTAATTCCACATAATTGGAATAATTACTATAGCTCTCTAAATATCGAGAGGATAAGTTGTAAAGAGAATCACCATGTGAATTCCCTCGATTTAAATGGATCAAAGATCCATACCATTTGTTTAGTTGAGTTCTAAAACGGGTTGCATGATGACATGATGCAATGCACATGATGCAAAGATGAAATGCAGCGGACCAAACAGAACACACGACGAAACCCGGAAACCCTGGAAGGCAGCTGAAGCTCCGGTCATGGGGCGTTACAACACTCCACCACTATGAGAGGATCTCGTCCCGAGATCTAGAATGGCACCGGAGGGAAAAACGGAAGAGAAAGAGAAGAGGTAAGGCTAAGTTGCTTCTTTGGCAAATGAGTGAAACCAAAGAACCTTGAGAGGTTGAACAAATTCGAGAAAAGAATACAACGAAGGTGAACAAAGTCGAAAACACTCTGTTAGAAAAGAGGGACAAAGAACATTGCGAAAACCTTGAGGTTGAAGGGAAGATATATTTTGAACACACTCCGGTTAAGGAAGGGGATCAAGGAAGACCAAATTCGGGCAGCACTCCGGTTGAAAAGAGATGCAAGGCTTGATAAGGCAAAAAGAACTAGAGCAAAAAGGACACACCACTCTGGTTAAATGGATAAACCAAGAAAAAAACACGATCCTGACAGAACGAAAAGATGGGTTGAAGAGAGCAACATCACGAAGCCTCCGGAACAAAATTAAGAATCGAATGGAATGAACGAAGGGAAACAAGATCTTGAGGGAGCACGCTTACAACAAATGCTAGAACGGAGTTGTTGGAAAACCAACAACGAAAAGAATAAGCTTGATATGGTCTTATGGAATACATCTCAAATTATGAGGTGATAACCTGCCACTCACGGGAAAAGAATTGATTGGATTTATATGAACAAGGAGACGAGAAACTTATCACCGGAAGGATACATGAAGAACTTGGGTCATTAATGAGCACCATAACAACAATCCTTAGGGAAGGCTTTAGGTGAAATATAACCCAAGATAATTCCAACGAAGAGGTTGATGGATTTAACATATCTCATTCTTAACAACAATCGAATCATGACACATGAACTCAGATAATCAAGAATGACACAATACCATCTCCAATGATACGGAAGAAAGAATTGCACTCCGGATTACAATATGAAGAAAGCTTGAGCTTCTTGGAAAAGAATCTCGATGAAAAAGTTGGAGAAGGAATTAAATCCTTTATGAACCGTCATGTAGAGCCTCCATGAAGAACTCCGGTAATAAGGAATGATCCAACGAAAGGAAAGAGAAGTTGAAAACACACGGCGAAGACTTGAAATGAATAGATGAATTTCCGTGATGATATAATTGTGAGAGCTTGGAACTCCAGAAAAGAAAAGATGAAAACAATTGAAAACAAGAATTTTTGATGAGGCTCCGGAATAAGTAATTAATCACTTGGATGGAGCAAGAATAAGAATTATGTTATGTGTATCCTTCACCAATTAAATTGATGACAATCAACGGATTTGACATATTACTTATTCTCGTAAAAGATTAAGAGAGATATAGCGCAAACTTGAGAAAGTCTTTAATGACCCACCGGTAGAATTTGAAAGAACGAAAGAATGGATATGATAACGAAGGAAGAAGAATCTTGATCAAACCACCGTAAGAATTGAAAATGAACGAAGAAGAAAAATAAAGAAGCACCAGGAAGAATTAGAGAACAAATGAAGATGCTTGAGGGGAATTTAGATAAAAGAGAACGAAGAGATTACGAGCTAATTAGAGAATCCTTGATTTAAGCACCAGTATGATTTGGAGAACGATAACTGAAAGCTGGGAATGAATAATTATGAGATGATGGGCTCCGGAGAATCAAACTGAAAATACTCTGAATTACTCCGGATGATTGAGAAGAATTCTCATAATCAAAACCAATTATGAGAGGATTGCACGAGCTAGAGCCACGAATCTCTGAGAGAGCGGATAAGATATGGAGGAAAAACTCTTCTTCGGTCTTCAAATGTTGAGAGTGAGGATGAGAAACATCAACATGATTTGTTGAGATACTCCGGGATGAATATTAGAAAGGTTGAACCCATGATGAAAAGAATTTGAGAGATCTTTGAGAAACACATCTAACTGATGAAAATTCATTCTTACGTCAAACTTTAGAAAAGAATTTGAGGATAGCTCCGGGAAAATAAGAAGAGTCAGGTAAGATCCTGGGAAAAGACCTGTGGGTTAGGGTCCACTCAAAAGAAACACCGTTGAACGAATACTTGAAAAGAAGATTGCACCGGTTGAGTTAAACGGCTTGAATGAGATAACAACCTCGAAAGAGCATGAACGAATGTAGAGTGGGAAACACGAATCTTCGAGATATCTTGAGCACTCCGAAACAATTGAATAGCGAGAAATGACTGAATATGAGGTGCACCGGTAAGAGAAGGTATTTGAAACGAGGAAATGATATGATCAACAAGGCTTGAATTGGTTCCACCGGAGAAGAAAGAAAATGAATAATGATGAACTTGAGGTTCCGTTAGAATCTTCATGAGAATCACCGGATAAGAACATTGACGAAAAGAATGGAGAGACTTCACACGAATAAAAAAAGATACTTGATTAAGAAATCTGAGTCCTTGAAGAAAACAAAGGGAGGGAGGGTGGGAAAACAACATTGAGAATGAAACGAACACCATTGAGAAGAAATGATAATTGATCTTGTGATGTTGAAAAGATCAGACCCACTTGAAGAGAAGCACGCTGGTTAAAAAGGATTGACATGACAATCTCGATAATCAAGAAGGATTGGTATTCCCCTCGGAGTATGAGAACACCGCTTAGGTACAGGTATGGAATGAACATTTGACTTCGAAGCAACTCGAATACCACAACTCAAAACAAAACAAAGGATTGGCTTGCAAAATAAGCCGGAACAAACATATGATAGAGATTTCGTCTGAAGTTTTCGTGGTGGGGCCTACATGGGCTCGATCGTACAGCACCATCATGTACAAGGCAGTGCACATGACATATGAAGCGTCCCTGAGTCGGCATAGCCAAGGACTCTTTAAGACACAACGAGACCACTGTAAAACCGACCGTGAATAGGCGGACCACTAGACGTTGAACCCCAATTTCATATCATACATCTGTCGGAAAGATATCCTAAGAGCTACTTGAATTCCCACCTATGAAACTCCCGAACCTTTCCGGTTATGCAATCAGGTGTTGGGGATACAGGGGAAGCATAATATCTCACCCAAAACTAGAAAATCCTACATCCAGCTGTATCCATCCTTCAACACATAACCAAGAAACCTTCGGAAATCATCTACCTCAACCTTCGAAAAGCATCCATTATACAAGTTATGGCGATACTCCTGAACTCCGCCCCAGTACTGGGTGGCGTCGAGGTTATCTCACCAACAACTGCATAAAAGAGATTTTCGATGTCGGCGTACTAAACTCAGGTATTCTAGAACTGCAACGATAAAATTATGACGACAACACCTCAGAGCTCAACTCCCCAGGACACTTCCACAAAACCCCTGACAGGAGGCACCAAGACAATGTTCTCGTCATAAAACCATCGGAACGATTCCAAGATACCCGCGTGATCCTAAAAAAATTTAGTGAAATTTGAGAAGAGAAGAGTCAAAACTCTATGTCAGGATACCATACCAGAGGGATGAGGAGACTGGGGAGTAAAAAGAATTCCTAAACTCTCCGATATATAATTCCTAGGTGACTCAAAACATTTTTCTAGACACAACTCGGCTGCTAAAAACGATCGAGCAATGGGGCTCCTAAGGCCGGGGAAGGCTCTGATACCAACTTGTAACGCCCTCGATGCGGCTATATCTCCCACGTGTCGAAGCACGACTTAGAGGCATAACCGCATTGAAAGCAATGTCGCAAGTGAGGTAATCTTCGCAAACAACCCATGTAATACATAAGGGAAAGAGATACATAGTTGGCTTACAATCGCCACTTCACACAATTACATGAGTAAAACATTACATGATCCAGATACAATCAAGGTCCGACTATGGAACCAAAATAAAAGAAGAACCCCAAACGCGACACGGTCCCCGATCGACCCCAACTGGGCTCCACTACTGATTAACTAGAACGAAACAACACAAAGGACAAGATCTTCATCGAGGTCCTCCTGAGCTTGGTTGCGTCATCTATACGGTCTCATCGGCACCTGCAAACTGGTTTTGGAAGTATCTGTGAGCCACGGGGACTCAGCAATCTCGCACCCTCGCAATCAAGACTATTTAAGCTTATGGGTAAGGTAAAGGTATGAGGTGGAGCTGCAACAAGCGGCTAGCATATATGGTGGCTAACATATTCGCAAAAGAGAGCGAGAAGAGAAGGCAAAGCACGATCGAGAAACTACGATCAAGAAGTGATCCTAGAACAACCTACGTCAAACATTACTCGAACACCGTGTTCACTTCCCGGACTCCGCCGGAAAGAGACCATCACGGTTACACACGCAGTTGATGCATTTTAATTAAGGTCAAACTTCAGGTTTTCTACAACCGGACGTTAACAAATTCCCATCTGCCCATAACCGCGGGCACGGCTTTTGAAAGTTCAAATCCCTTCAGGGGTGTCCCAACTTAGCCCATGACAAGCTCTCATGGACAACGAAGGAATAGACCTCCTCCCAAGACATTCCGATCAGACTCGGTATCCCGGTACAACAAGACATTTCGACAGGGTAAAACTAAACCAGCAACACCACCCAGATGCGCCGACAAAACCCGATAGGAGCTGCACGTATCTCGTTCTCAGGGCACACCGGATGAGCAAGACGTCGGGTAAGCCAGCCCAGAGTTGCCCCTGGTAGCCTCGGACATCGCTCAGTTGGACCAACACTCAGAGGAGCACTGGCCTTGGGGGGGGGTAAAATAATGATGACCCTTAGGAGCACGACTCCCAAGGGAAAAGAAAAGGCTAGGTGGCAAATGGTAAAACCAATGTTGGGCATTGCTGGAAGAGCTTTACTTAAGGCGAACTATCAAGGGGTTCCCATAATAGCCCAACCGCGTAAGGAACGCAAAATCCGGGAACATAACACCGATATGACGGAAACTAGGGCGACAAGAGTGGAACAAAACACCAGGCATAAGGCCGAGCCTTCCACCCTTTACCAAGTATATAGATGCATTAATTAAATAAGATATATTGTGATATCCCAACAAGTAAACATGTTCCAACAAGGAACAACATCTCCATGTTCCAACAAGGAACAAACTTCAATCTTCACCTGTAACTAACAACGCTATAAGAGGGGCTGAGCAAAGCGGTAACATAGCCAAACAATGGCATGATAAGCAAGTGGTAGGTATCGCAGCATAGGCATAGCAAAAGAGCGGGCAACTAAGCAAGCAAAGATAGAAATGATTTCGAGGGTATGGTCATCTTGCCTGAAATCCCGCAAGGAAGAAGAACGAGTCCATGAAGAAGACAATCTAACGTAGTCGAACGGGTC
Organism: Triticum dicoccoides; assembly: GCF_002162155.2. NCBI lineage: Eukaryota > Viridiplantae > Streptophyta > Magnoliopsida > Poales > Poaceae > Triticum > Triticum dicoccoides. The sequence goes on from NC_041392.1 coordinate 405,951,832, forward strand.
GTCACAATCACGACGTTAATGGAACCAACCCGAAGAAGCAACACCGGAAAGAAGCACACAACATAGTAAACAACCAACACATAAACATGGCATGATGCACAACCAAGTATGATGCATGTCCGGTTAAATGAAGCATGGCATGGCAAAGTGCACAAACAATACTATAAATTAAGTGGATCTCAATATGCAACTCCGTTGCATATTGACGGAACACCACATCACTTATTTAGTTCACTCTCGGTTAGGTACTCAACAATATTAAAAGTTGGTTAACATGGCAAGAGGTGAAGCATAACAAAACTATATTATCTAAAAAAATTAAATGGGGCCGGGTATAACAAATAACGAATCTGGTAAATCCCCATATGCATTAGTAATATATTGCAACAACAATTTAAACATTTTAATTGTTGTTGTCATGATGCGGATGACATGAACAAGTTTATGCTTTTTTTATTAAAAATTTGACAAGAGCATTATGAAGCATTTGTCACTGTGGTGGAAAGGAAAGGGGTGCCACGGCAACGATAATGAAAACGGTACCACGGCAGCGTTCCGGTTCCGGTAACTCGATTGAGACACCGATGCAAAGGAGAAGGGTGCGGATGCGTGCAAAAGATGGTGGGGCGCTCTCGGATTCCGGGGGTCCCACGAGTTAGTGGCATGGAAATGAGTGACAAAATGGACACGGTGCAGACAAAGGGTGCATCTCATCCCACATGCATGTGTTCGTTCACGAGTGTCGTCTCAGGGTTATACCTTCGAAGCGTGCAAAGGGACGATTCCCGTTCGGTGCAAAGTAGAGGAAGTAGTTGTTCTTGTTTCATAGTTGTACACACTCCGTAGGTGTTCGGGGTCACACCGAGGAACTTGTCGTCCGCGGGTTCTTTGAGGGTTGACGGTAGTGGTACTCGGTCGTTTCGAAGAGGTACTTCGCGACATGCACGGGATGGTAGTTGTACACGGTCATCGTGGGAAGTAAAGGTACACACGAAGGTAGTCGAACTTGACCGTTCCATTGCACGAGTCTTCGGCGACAGTATTGGTACGCGTTTCGTAGCCGTTCGGGTCATCGTTAGAGGAACTTGACGGAGTTGAATCCCTTTGAGGTTGTCATGGTACTTGGCGATTTCGAAGGCGGCGGAAACGAACTTGGCGGTCTCCGTTGACCTGGTACTTGGCGAATCCCTGTTCGGTGGTCTTCCTTGGTGGTTCAGGGCACGGTGCATGTACTTGGCATGATGCAGGGGCGATGGCCGCAGGACACTAGGACCCGAAGCAGAGGAGCAGGGGATCGAGGCTCTGGCCATCTCCTGCAGGTGTTGCGCTGGATGGCGGTGGTAAGGTGACAGCGGCAGAGCTGCCATGGATGGCAACAGCGCCATGGAAGAAGTAGGGGCGTGAGGACGGCGAAAGCGGCAAGGTGGACTTGGGCGCTGGAGGAAGCAGCAAGGTAGCACCATGGAGATCCTGGGCGACGGGGCCAGATTGGCCAGCAAGGCGCCAAGGGACATCGAGGTGGCGGAGGTCGTAGGTCGGGCGTCAGGCTTGAGGTGCAGGGGAACCCCGGGCGGCGGCGAGGATGGCCGGCTGCGAGGAGGCAGCAGAGACGCGATGAGGTGCATCGACGGGAGCTTCAAGCTCGGTCGGCTACGGCAGGACGGCGGCGCAAAGGCGGGAGGAGGCGGCGTGCCGGATCGAGGAGGAAGGAGGCTCGAGATAATGGAGATGGGGATCGGGCTGCTCTCTGTGAGTGTGAGAGAGAAGGTGAGAGGAGAGAGCGAGGGGGATCGAGGAGATGGCTCTGGCGGTGGTGAGGGAACGAGGGAAGGAGTTCGAGGGAGAGGATAGCGAGGGGAGATGCTGGGCCTAGGGTTAGGGACTGTAGCGGGGCGCTGCTGGGCCTTAGAGGCCGCTAGGCCTAGGTGGGCCGTGGGGATGGCGCCTGCTTGGTAGGTTGCAGCTGGGCTGGGAGGCCCAGCCAGGCACTTCTCTCTCCCATCTCCTTCTCTTTACAAAAAAACAAAGAAATAAAAGAAGGGAAAAGAGAGAAGAGAAGGTTAGAGGAAGAATTTGGGCACGGGGGTAATTTTCACGGACTCAGAAAAATGTGCACGGTCCGGGAAAATAGAAAAAGGTCAGGTTTGAAAGATTAAATTCAAATTCCTTTGAATTTAATTCAAAAGGTTTGAACTAGGATAGGTTTTTTCGAAGTGCCCAAAAATGTTGAGAAATTAGGCGGAGCTCCGGAAAATGATGCAAGGACATGTGGCAAAGTTAGAGGCCAAGAGTTGAAATAATAAAAGGCATTGGGATTTTTGCAAGTGTGTTAAGGTAATTCCACATAATTGGAATAATTACTATAGCTCTCTAAATATCGAGTGGATAAGTTGTAAAGAGAATCACCATGTGAATTCCCTCGATTTAAATGGATCAAAGATCCATACCATTTGTTTAGTTGAGTTTTAAAACGGGTTGCATGATGACATGATGCAATGCACATGATGCAAAGATAAAATGCAGCGGACCAAACAAAACACACGATGAAACCCAGAAACCCTGGAAGGCAACTGAAGCTCCGGTCTTGGGGCGTTACAGTACCGTTATGTGACGAAGTTGGAGCATGATTTATTTATTGATTGTCTTCCTTATGAGTGGCAGTCGGGGATGAGCGATGGTCTTTTCCTACCAATCTATCCCCCTAGGAGCATGCGCGTAATACTTTGCTTTGCTAACTTCTAGATTTTTGCAATAAGTATGTGAGTTCTTTATGACTAATGTTGAGTCCATGGATTATACGCACTCTCACCCTTCCACCCTTGCTAGCCTCTCTAGTACCGCGCAACTTTCGCCGGTATCATAAACCCACCATATACCTTCCTCAAAATAGCCACCATACCTACCTATTATGGCATTTTCATAGCAATTCCGAGATATATTGCCATGCAACTTTCCACCATTCCGTTTATGACACACTCCATCATTGTCATATTGCTTAGCATGATCATGTAGTTGACATCGTATTTGTGGCAAAGCCACCGTTCATAATTCTTTCATACATGTCACTCATGCATCATTGCACATCCCGGTACACCACCGGAGGCATTCATATAGAGTCATATTTTGTTCTAAGAATCGAGTTGTAATTCTTGACTTGTAAGTAAATAAAAGTGTGATGATCATCATTAATAGAGCGTTGTCCCAAATAAAAAAAGGCCAAATAAAAAAAGGAAGGCCAAATAAAAAAAGATAAAGGCCAAATAAATAAAAAGGGGCAATGCTACTATCCTTTTTTCCACACTTGTGCTTCAAAGTAGCACCATGATATAGCGAGTCTCATATATTGTGCTTCAAAGTAGCACCATGTTCTTCATATAGAGAGTCTCATATGTTGTCACTTTCATATACTAGTGGGAATTTTTTTATAGAACTTGGCTTGTATATTACAACAATGGGCCTCCTAAAGTGCCCTAGGTCTTCGTGAGCAAGCAAGTTGGATGCACACCCACTAATTTCTTTTGTTGAGCTTTCATACATTTATAGCTCTAGTGCATCCGTTGCATGGCAATCCCTACTCACTCACATTGATATCTATTGATGGGAATCTCCATAGCCTGTTGATACGCCTAGTTGATGTGAGACTATCTTCTCCCTTTTTGTCTTCTCCACAACCACCATTCTATTCCACCTATAGTGCTATATCCATGGCTCACGCTCATGTATTGCGTGAAGATTGAAAAAGTTTGAGAACATCAAAAGTATGAAACAATTGCTTGGCTTGTCATCGGGGTTGTGCATGATTTAAATATTTTGTGTGGTGAAGATGGAGCATAGCCAGACTATATGATTTTGTAGGGATAACTTTCTTTGGCCATGTTATTTTGAAGAGACATAATTGCTTAAGTTAGTATGCTTGAAGTATTATTATTTTTATGTCAATATGAACTTTTGTCTTGAATCTTTCGGATCTGAATATTCATATCACAAGTAAGAAGAATTACATTGAAATTATGCCAACTAGCATTCCACATCAAAAATTATCTTTCTTTATCATTTACCTACTCGAGGACGAGCAGGAATTAAGCTTGGGGATGCTTGATACGTATCCAACGTATCTATAATTTTTGATTGCTCCATGCTATATTATCTACTGTTTTGGGCATTATTGGGCTTTATTATCCACTTTTATATTACTTTTGGGACTAACATATTAACCGGAGGCCCAGCCCAGATTTGTTGTTTTATGCCTATTTTAGTGTTTTGAAGAAAAGGAATATCAGACGGAGTCGAAACGGAACGAAATCAACTGGAGCAGTTATTTTTGGAAGGAAACACACCTGATGGACTTGGACCCCACGTCAAGGAAGGAATGAGGTGCTCACGAGGGTGGGGGCGCGCCTCCCTATCTCGTGGGGCCCTCGTGGCTCCCCTGACGTACCTCCTGCACCCATATATACCTACGTGACCTAAAACTTCCAGAACGCAAGATAGATCGGGAGTTCTGCCGCCAGAAGCCCCCGTAGCCACCAAAAGTCAAGGACCCTGTTCCGACACCCTGCCGGAGGGGGGAACCCTCACCGGTGGCCATCTTCATCATCCCGGCGCTCCCCATGACGAGGAGGGAGTAGTTCTCCCTCGGGGCTGAGGGTATGTACCAGTAGCTATGTGTTTGATCTCTCTCTCTCTCGTGTTCTTGATTTGGCACGATCTTGATGTATCGCGAGCTTTGCTATTATAGTTGGATCCTATGTTTCTCATCCCCCTCTTCTCTCTTGTAATGAATTGAGTTTCCCCTTTGAAGTAATCTTATCGGATTGAGTCTTTAAAGATTTGAGAACACTTGATGTATGTCTTGCCGTGGATATCTGTGGTGACAATGGGATACCACGTGCCACTTGATGTATGTTGAGGTGATCAACTTGCGGGTTTCGTGACATTGGGAACCTATGCATAGGGGTTGGCACACGTTTTTGTCGTGATTCTCCGGTAGAACTTTGGGGCACTCTTTGAGGTCCTTTGTGTTGGTTGAATAGATGAATCTGAGATTGTGTGATATTGGGGTTTTGGTTGATTTGTGTCTTAAGGTGTTATTCTAGTACGAACTCTAGGGCTGTTTGTGACACTTATAGGAATAGCCCAACGGATTGATTGGAAAGAATAACTTTGAGGTGGTTTCGTACCCTGCCATAATCTCTTCGTTTGTTCTCCGCTATTAGTGACTTTGGAGTGGCTCTTTGTTGCATGTTGAGGGATAGTTATGTGATCCAATTATGTTAGTATTGTTGAGGGAACTTACACTAGCGAACGTATGAACCCTAGGCCTTGTTTCAACGAATTGCAATACCATTTACGCTCACTTTTATCACTTGCTACCTTGCTGTTTTTATTATTTCAGATTACAAAAACTATTATCTACTATCCGTATTGCACTTGTATCACCATCTCTTCGCTGAACTAGTGCACTTATACAATTTACCATTGTATTGGGTGTGTTGGGGACACAAGAGACTCTTTGTTATTTGGTTATAGGGTTGCTTGAGAGAGACCATCTTCATCCTACGCCTCCTACGGATTGATAAACCTTAGGTTATCCACTTGAGGGAATTTTGCTACTGTCCTACAAACCTCTGCACTTGGAGGCCCAACAACGTCTACAAGAAGAAGGTTGTGTAGTAGACATCAGTTAGCCACCATATATGCTAGTGCTTGCTGCAGCTCCACCTCATACCTTTTCCCTACCCATAAGCTTAAATAGTCTTGATCGCGAGGGTGTGAGATTGCTGAGTCCCCATGACTCACAGATTACTTCAAAACCAACTTGCAGGTGCCGATGATATCATGCAGGTGGCGCAACCGAGCTCAAGGAGGAGCTCGATGAAGATCGTGTTCGTTATGTTGTTCTGTTTCCAGTTGATCAGTAGTGGAGCCCAGTTAGGACGATCGGGGATCTGTAGCATTAGGGGTAGTCTTCTTTTATTTTGGTTCCGTAGTCGGACCTTGATTGTATCTGGGTGATGTAATGCTTTATTCATGTATTGTGTGAAGTGGCGATTGTAAGCCAACTATGTATCCCTTCCCTTTTTTCATTACATGGGTTGTGTGAAGATTACCTCTCTTGCGACATTGCTTACAATGCGGTTATGCCTCTAAGTCGTGCTTCGACACATGGGAGATATAGCCGCATCGTGGGCGTTACAACTTTTCTACTGTAGGGAATCATTTTACCCTATTTTCCATATATTTTATTTTTGGAGAAAAATAATTTGAATAAAAACCAAATAACTCCAATTGAAACAAAATAACTTCAAAGGGACTTTCAATTTGATTCTTTGAAACTTCCAACTCTCTTTCTTAGGATTTGAAGAAGTCATTTTTTCTTCTCTCATGAAACTCATTGAGTTGCATAAAGTTTCCGAATTTGAAATATTTCCAAATGGAATTCAAAATCTTTTCAAATCCCTTTTCATTTATTTAAATGGAAGAAGTCATATCATCTTCACTCTAGGGTTTTGTGATGAAATGAATTTGAATTCATGGTGATCATAAATGCAAAGTGAAAGTTTGGGAAAGTCATTTCATTCCCTCTCATTCAACTTTCAAAAGGTTGCAAATTTCACTCAATTTCACACAATCAATCACACAACAATCAAACAAACAATCATAAATATTTATTTAATATAACATTACAAAATTTAGAATTTTGGGATGTTACATAGGGGCCCTGCCTTGCCCTGTGCCCCCCTTTCCATGTATGCATGAAGGGGAAGGAAAGAGAGGGGCTGAGGGAAGGAAGTGGGAATCCTAGTACACACTTTCCCTTCCCTTCCCCCCTTTCCTTCTCCTCCTCCTATAGCCTTATAGGGCACACCAGCCCCTTGTGGGCTGGTGTGTTCCTTCACAAGGCCCATATGGCCCATAGGATTGCCGGGGGTACCCGAAACACCTTCCGGTGACCCGATAAGTACCTGATACCCTCCGGAACACTTTCGGTGTCCGAATACCATCATCCTATATATCAATCTTTACCTCTCGACCATTTCAAGACTCCTCTCATGTTAGTGATCTCATCTGAGACTCCGAACAATATTCGGTCACCAAATCACAAAACTCATATAATATTATATCATCATCGAACGTTAAGCGTGCGGACCCTACGGGTTCGAGAACTATGTAGACATGACCGAGACACCTCTCCGGTCAATAAACAATAGCGGAACCTGGATGCTCATATTGGCTCCTACATATTCTACGAAGATCTTTATCGGTCGAACCGTTATGACAACATACGTTATTCCCTTTGTCCATCGGTATGTTACTTGCTCGAGATTCAATCGTCGGTATCCACATACCTAGTTCAATCTCGTTGCCAGCAAGTCTCTTTACTCGTTCCGTAATACATCATCCTGTAACTAACTCATTATTTACATTGCTTGCAAGGCTTCTTATGATGTCTATTACCGAGAGGGCCCGGAGATACCTCTCCGATAATCAGAGTGACAAATCCTAATCTCGATCTATGTCAACCCAACAAACACCTTCGGAGATACCTATAGAGCATCTTTATAATCACCCAGTTACGTTGTGACGTTTGATAGCACACAAGGTATTCCTCCGGTATCCGGGAGCTGCATAATCTCATAGTCGAAGGAATATGTATTTGACATGAAGAAAGCAATAACAATAAAACTGAACGATCAATATGCTAAGCTAACAGATGGGTCTTGTCCATCACATCATTCTCCTAATGATGTGATCCCGTTATCAAATGACAATCTCATGTCCATGGTCAGGAAACTTAACCATCTTTGATTAACGAGCTAGTCTAGTAGAGGCTTACCAGGGACACGATGTTTTGTCTATGTATCCACACATGTATCAAGTTTCCGGTTAATACAATTCTAGAATGAATAATAAACATTTATCATGATATAAGGAAATATAAAATAACAACTTTATTATTGCCTCTAGGGCATATTTCCTTCACTACAACTATGCAATAATGATCTCAAAAGAACAATAACTATGCCACATAGTTCTGAACTCTGACATTTTATGTTTTGGTTATAAGTTTCTTTTGAATATTTGGTGAATAATCCAATTAATCTTTCCTTATAGGTTGTGCTGTCAGAGTATGTTTCACTATAGGAAATTTATTTCAACGTCTCCATGATGCCATAACTCTATGTAGAGTTGTTCAGCTCCCACATTATCATGATGCTTATTGCTATTACTATGACATTATACTTTTATTTTAGAAAGTGATTGCTCCATCAGGTGCCCATAAAAAGAAATTGCACAACAGCACCATGGCTATCTAGTATGTCAAGCAAGCTCGGGTTCAGATGACTGATGTAGATGGAGTCACAATTTAAGCAGAAGATATTCTTAATGGCAACAAGGAACTAATTGTTCTGTTGCTATGGATTATGCTCATTCATATGCACGTTAATCTGAAAATGCCATTCAGTCTCCCATTACTCCTGTTGAAGTTTTATATTGTTATTATATTGCACCTTTCATTTGTATTGAAAATCGGAAGTAATGGGGTTTGATGTTCAGTTTAGTTTTTCCACTCACTTTCTTGAAATAATGTTGACACTGTTATTATATTACAGTGGGGATATTACTTCTCACTTCTCGTCACTATGTTACTGTTACTTGCCTAAATCAGAAGTGTTGCAGTACCAAATTTCTTTTTAGTAAGAAAGTGTACGTGCATGTGTTATCCAACAAGATTATGTGAATATTTTGAGGCTGCAGTAAACTTGCTCTCTAGCAAGATCAAGCCTCACGTGGTTGTACAGAGAGGCGAGGTTGCAGTGAATTTGTTCATGACGAGACTTGCCGATTATTGCACATCTAAAGATAAGAGATCATATATAATTGCTGCTTATAAATTTAGATAATGTTGTTGCTTATAAATTTACGTGATCTTTTCTGCAGTACCAAAGATGCAAGGTCGATTTAGATGAGAAATGAGTGGATTTTCTACTCTTGGATGTTAAATTCCACCCAACTTAAATCCACGATGCTACCCTAATTATGTGCAACCCACTAATTCACAATGATGTATTTGCTCGAGAGAATGGAGTACTATTGTGATATGTATTTCTATCTGCACAAATAAAATGTATTGATTGTTGATGTCACTACAAAAAGTTTTTGATTATTGTAGAAGCAGAAACACACTTGAGAGGGATTTCATCTAGTATGTACTTTGAGTTCTCAGAGCTAGAGAGGCTGGTGCCAAATCTACATCAAAACAATGACAAGTTAATAAACGAGGAGGCTGCTAAGTTGTACTATGACTACTGTTAGATCTATTTTTGCACTTTTGAATTTTATTTGAGAGTGAATCTCGAAGGTATAACTTCTGCAAAGTGCTAGCGCCCACCTACAGATGATAAAATTTTCTTCTTCTAAATGTAACGAGGAATGAGCCACAAACACTTCATAGAACTTTAAATTAAAATATTGATCCCCTGCGTGTATATATATGACAAACATTGTCCTAATATATTTTCCAGTAAATGATTGTGAACCGGTTTTTTTTCAATCCGTACCTTTTGCAGTTATGTTATTGGTCCAATTAAGTGATATTACTAGTACTTGATTTATTTGGGCATAAACATATAGAGATAATAACTCTAGCACTAATGCCCACAATTAGAAAATTGTAGGACTATCTTTACCTTTACCCATTTAGAAGTGACAAACCACCCCACCCCACCCCCCACACACATGCAACAATCATTCATTCATTTAGCTGTATTATAATTTGGGTCATGCAAACTGGTACCTTAGCAAAGACCATCAACCCACAATGTGTGTTGACAAGTTAGCACTCGTCATCGATGTCGTCGGTCTGAAACCCTCCTCGTTCGACAAGCTGGTGTTCGTGAATACAACCCTTAGACTCGCCTATTATGAGGACGGGAAGGAGGATAAGCGGTGACACCAACACAGTGGGGCGTCGTGTTGACATATAGGTTATATACTTGTGAGGGTCTTGTATCATGTTCAGGGACATGCATTTTTTCTCCCGTTGCAATGCACGAGCATTTTTGCTAATATATACTATAATAGCATGGAACAATAAAAAATTATAGATACGTTGGCGATATATCAAACATTGCCTGCACACACAAAAGAAAATACTTGCACCCAACATGGGCAAGAGGGTTGTCAATCCCCTTAAACTCGTTACTTGCAAGGATCAAATCTTGTATAGGTAGATACATAAATTGTAAAACAAAATAAAAATAGTAAATTGCAGCAAGGTATTTTGGTTTTAGTAATACGATTAAAATAGACCCGAGGACCATAGTTTTCACTAGAGGTTTCTCTGTCGAAACAATATCATACGGCGAGTAGATAAATTACTGTTGGGCAATTGATAGAAAAGCGCATAGTTATGATGTTATTTATGACAATGATCATGTATATAGGCATCACGTCCATGACAAGTAGACCAAAACGATTCTATATCTCTTACTATTACTCCACTTCGAGAGCGCTTCTATGTTTGCCTCTTTACGTTTTAAGTTCATAACAAACAAAGTATTGCATGAGGTATGATGACATGATGTTGACAAAGTAAACCCAAGCAATAAAACCCCATTGATTTATCCTTAATGGCAACAATACAAATACGCGTCTCGCTACCCTTTCTGTCACTAGGTGAAAACACCGCAAGATTGAACCCATTACAAAGCACCTCTCGCACTGAAGAGAAATCAATCTAGTTGGCCAAACCAAATGGATAGATCGGAGAGAAATACAAAGCTATGACAATCATGCATAATAAAGTTCAAAAAAGACTCAATTACTTTAAATGAATAATCTGATCATAAACTCGCAATTCATCGAATCCTAACAAACACACCATAGAAGAAAATTACATCGGATAGAACTTCAAAAAGATCGATGAGAACATTGTATTCAAGATCAAAGAGAGAGAAGAAGTCTCTAGCTACTAGCTATGGATCGCAGGTCTGTGCTGAACTACTCACGCATCATCGGATGAGCAGCAAAGTTGATGTAGGGGCCCTCCGTGATCGATTCCCCCCTCCGGCATAGTACCGGAAAAGGCCTTCAGATGGGATCGCGGTAGAACATAAGCTTGCGGTGGCGGAAAATGTGTTTCGGGTAGCTCTATGTTGGTTTAGGAATATTTGGAAATTTATAGAGGTGGAATTAGGTCAAACGGAGTAAAATTGCGTGGGAGTCACGAGCTCAGGGGGCGCGCCCCAGCCCTAGTGCGTGTCCTGTGAGCTCGTGGCTCTCTCGTAAGTCTTCTGACCTCCTCCCGAACATTTTAGGGTCCATTCTAGTCCAGAAAAAAAATCATCGTAACGCTTCATTGTGTTTGGACTTCGTTTGATACCGATTTTCTGAAAAGCCAAAAATAAGTAAAAAAGAAACTATCATTGGGCACCGAGTTAATAAGTTAATCTAAAAAAATATAGTATAATAAAGCATTCAAGATCGATAATACAATACCATGAAACAATCAAAATTATAAATATGTTGGAGACGTATCAACCATCAGTAAGCCAGAAGATAAGAAACAAACTATTTTCGCCCAAGCACAAGAAGCACACTGAAAGGATATTGAGAGGGCATTTGGTGTGTTGCAAGCTCGGTTTGCTATTGTTCGAGTTCCTGCTTGCTTCTAGTCTAGGATAAGAAATCCCTCTTCAATATCATGGCTGCATGTCTAATTCTACACGACATATAATGATTAAGGATGAAGGATTAAACTTAGCGTTTTTGTATAACAATATTGGTAACCGTGTCAAACCTGTCATGAACCCACATCAGATGAATGCAATTCTTGAGACCTATCGGCAGATTGAGAACAATACCACACACACCTAGCTACGTAATGATCAATCAGTGGCAACCGTATGAGAGATAGACTTCCATTTTATTTATTTGATCTTATTTATATCCATGTGTGATTTGAACATTCTATCATTTTCAGACCATATTATTTTAATTATTTGCAATTGAACATTTGTTGTATTGAGATGATTATTGTATTGTATGATGTCAAAGCATTAACAGGTTTAATTTATATTGCTATTGTATTAAGATTAAATTGTTCAAAAACATGAACTTGTCTAAAACTCCGAGTATGGATTTGCGGTGCCGCGAGGGCGCGTTTTCGAAAACCGTAAACCATTTTGCGGGACTCCGATTTACAGGATCTGCTAAAAATACTTTAAATCCTATTTTTTTTTTTTTAAAAATTATACATATGATGCAGGCTAGAGTTACGACCAAACACACGCAAAAGATTGGGGAAATAGGATCCGCGACACGTCTCGACCAGAAGCTTCCTTCCTCCGCCTCCACGAGGCTGCTCCTCCACCTGTCCGTGCGGCCACCCCTCCTCCCAGTGAACTGCGCGGCGACCTCCCCTGCCCAGACCTGATCCCGCCGCGGCCCAGTCCGCAACGGTATCCAACGGCCGGCCTGTTCCTCCTCTGCCGCCGAGTCGAGCGCCGCGAGGGCTGATCTCGCGGATTTTCGCCTGTTCCCGAGAGGTGCGTGTTGCTGCTGGGGGTTCCGTGCAGTGGCTTTCTCCCCGCCTCGGGGTTGCTTTTTGTTCGGGTGAACTCGAGGTTGCTGTTCGGTTCTCCCCGGATGGGGTTTTCCGGGCCGGGCCATCTTGGCGGTCTCGGATCGGGAGATTGGTTGATCCCGTCAAGCATGGGTTCCCTACCGCAGAATTTGGTCCGGTTGCGCGTCCGTGCAAAGTCCTTTCTACTTTCTGGTATTGAAATGACATCTTCAATCCAGTACAGTCCTCAGCGTAGACCTAACCCTCATCTATCATCAGCGTGCGCGTAGGGTCTGATTGGTCCATTTTTAGAGCTGAACTGATCTGGAAAGTCTCTCCAGTGAACTGATCTGTTCCGGGCTTAGGTCACTATAATTTCCAATTGATGTGTTGCCACTTTTTTTAAATAAAATTATAATAATTTTGATATCTTTTCCTTATCGTTTTCTTCCTGTGTGTTAATGCTGAAGAATTCCATCTGACCACTCGCAGGACGATAAAGCATGCATATGACTTTTAGGAGGGGTTCTCACAAAATAATTCCTCAATATTTTCCAATGTTCAAGATATCGGTAACTGGTACCTTGGTTGGGTGCCGAGTAGTGATAAATAGGGGAAATTTCCAGTTAATTTTTAGAGCATCAGGGAGCCACAAGGGCCTCCCTGGTTCCACTGCAGAGCATGAAACCAAAAGTTTTACAAACACAGTTCAGGAATCGAAAAAACGGAACAGCAAACAGGCTGGCTGCGCGCCGTGGCACCAAACTACCACGATGGAACTAAAATAACCCCTCTAAAGGCTAGTCTAGGGAGGTATCGAAACCATTAATACATGACAGGAAAGACTTCAGATAGCATTTTCCAGTTAATCGGCTGATAAATCAGTTAAACGGCCAATAAATCAATTAATTGGATATTCGGTGACCCACTGAGTGGCGATTAACTGACCGAGATGCCGATTAACTGACCGATATTTGGAACAATATTTTCATGCTGTTATTCCTGTTCTGTGCACCATAACTTGATATCTACTCAGCTGCAATTTTATGTGATCCGCTTGCAGGCCAATTGCGGATAACTCGAGTAACTGCTAGTGCTACCAGGAATCGTGTGGTGTGCTTTATCTGTCTAGCTTGCCAATCATCTACATAAATTTCAAAGTGGGTTTACTTTCAGTCTGGAGGCTGAAAGATAGGTTAACACTCTGCCATCTGACCTTGTTCATGCATGGTTTGAATGCTAACCACAATTGAGTCCTGAAAAAGCAGACGCGGTGCACATGCTTGCCGGCAGTATGAATAACGATAACGATAATGTTATTGACTTGATATCGGATAGTGGTGATGATTTTGATTCTGACTCTGACGATCCAACTTCTACAAATGTCACATCTGGCGAGAATGGCGGAGGGCAATCAGTCTGCTTTCAGGACGAAGATTTGTTGAGGAGCACTCCCTCTTCTTCCAGGTGTAATATAAATGATAATGGTCAGTACAGAACTCTGCCACCTTCCTTCGCAAATGGTATTGATATTGAGAAAGCCCGTTATACACTAGGTTCGGGGGACAGAACTTATCCACATTCAAATTCGGGGCCAAGACACGATTCTGGAAGGGCCTCTCTCTCGTCCAGTAGACTTGATATCGCAGTGAGGGAGCGTAATGGTTTGGCAGTGGATGCAAATGGCAATAACAAGAGGATTCTTCCTTCATCTTTTGCCAGTGGAAGCACGTCAAAATCTACACATCCAAGTGTTGCAAGTGAGAGCCGTAAACTCCCATCACGTTTTACCAATGGAAATTCACAAAGGTTGGATGATAATAGTATAGGAACAAATGATGCCAATGGCACTGGGCAGCCTTCATCTTCAAGGTTCTCAATCCGAAGCTACTCTGTGAGTAATGCCCAGAAGGATACCATGGAAAATGACGATGGTTTGTGTAGCTAGTCTCAAATTAGTCTAATTGAATCATACACTGGAAATGGTTGCAGGATTTCAATACAAGTACTAATGTTTTTCCCTCTTTAAAATTGCCAGATGATGTCTATGTATATGATAGTCCTAGTTCACATAGGATGCTGCCTGCATCTTTTGGAGGCCATAACTCTGCCAGTAACAATGAACTTGCTAATGTTAATGACATGCAAGCTCGTCCAAACCTAGAAAATAGGTTTATGGATCCTGACGAGAGCGCAGTATATCAAGAGGCTCTTCAGGTATGCATCTTTGGTCCGTTGAGACATAAACAACATTCATGTTCATGCCCAGCTAATCATGTGACGTTTTGTCCAGAGGCAATTATCTATGATTGACTTATTCTTCTTTGATAAGTTCCGTGACTTGCATTGCTGACTTGGCTTGATGGATTAAAAGACAGCTGATAATCCCTATCAGAACTCAAAATCATACTCTGTAACGACATGCTGCTTTAACATGTGCCATTGTCTTTTAAAGTATCTATCTGAAGAAAAATACAGGTTCTACCTATATGAATTTGCCATGTTAATCATTTTACTGCATAAATACCAAACTTATGTGCTGCATATTTCTACGGTAGTCAGAATAATAAATACATTACCATTGCATTTGCAGAGCTTTTAATCTTTTTAAAATAATTTTGTTGCATTATAAATGCAAGTGCTAGTTTTGACTTATCAATGAGAATATACATCTGCATGTTCTTGTTTACCAGCCCATGGAGATAGTAAGTTTTAGCAATCCAGGTTATTTATTTGGCTATTACTCTTACATTTGATTCTATGGTTTGAGTAACTTGCTTTTATTATTCTGTTATGCAGAACATTAGTCTGGATAAAAGGGAAGATGATCTCGATGAGGGTGTCTTATCAGTATCTCTGCTTAAGCACCAGGTACACTATTCTTTATATGAGTGCGGGTTTTTTACTTCTGGAGTGCCATGAGATCACACTGTGAGATTCACATATTTATGTTTCCACGCTAATGCACTGTACTCTCCATGATGACCCAGTCCAATTGAAAATGAACTAATGATAAGTGGTAGTCGAATTTAGGATGCATTATCCCTGTTATAGGGCATGCCGTCAGCACTGTACTATTGACTAGTAAGGTGTGAAATGAAGAAGATGGAATAGCAATTCCGCAAGCATGAATTATGCCAGATTTAGGGGTAGTATAACCTAAAAAAAGCACAAATACAGGGACATGGACATGATGATATGCATACAGGGACACGAGATACAGCATTTTCCAAAAACAGCCGTATGGGGATACGGCGAGTATATATAAGGGTGTAGTTACCCCCATAGCATCCACCGTTGATCTCACAATATCCTGATGTTTTGATCGAGCCTGTGTTTATTGGTAGAACTTCTGAATAGTAGTGGCTATCGGTTTCACATCCGACTCGCTTGCAATTATCATTAATTCATTTCTTAGTTTATTGGGCGTTTATCGTGGTTGTGAGCTTATCCCAAAGAGACGTCGAATCTATCTCTTTGTGTGTCATCATTATCTCCCTACCAAACAATCAAATCTTGCTTTATTTCTCTACGTAAAAAATAGATAGTCCAGTTACCAACAACCTACATATATTCTCTCTATCTGGGCGATTCTTTCTCACCGAGCAGACAAAAAATGGGATCCTACTCCCAACTAACAATCTCCCTATAGACTAATAAAATAATAACTGGACATCATTTAGTACAACATGCATGCACATGTAAGTCGATTTTCTTGGCCACATAAAAATTGTCCAAAACCCATTTTCAGCCTGTTTCGAAATTGCCAACAAAAGAATTTGGTTGGCATATAAAGAATAAATACCATATACTCCATATAATGTGCACAACGCCATCCTCCCAATTAACATGCTGCATCCCACGTCCACGCACACACTTGATACTACTGTCTCCTCTTTCCCCACATATAGCATACTACAGAGTTCTTCAATGGCATACTGCCTCCTACATGATTCATCTAGACACGACATACCACATACTCACATATCTTACATAGTATACTTCTTACATCACGCGGCTGGCATACTCCAGTCTATGGGCCTGTTCGGATCTCCTCTGGCTTCTCAAAACTCCACATATCCAGCTTCTCCTCCTTGCTTCTAACTTCACGTAGCGATCGCAGGAACGTTTGGCTGCATCGGCAGCTTCTCGTGGAGCTGCAGCCCAGCTGGGAGGGCTCTGGCCCGTTTGGTACTGATTGGGCCGGCTGGAGGTAGCCTTGTTTGGGCCCAGTGCACCGATACGGGGGAGGGAGAGGGGTACCGATTAGTTGGGGATCGCTGGTTTCTTTTTATCGCGCGGGGGGCAGCGAACCGTTACCTTTGGCGGTGGCAACTCCCTGTAAATTGGGCGAACTTCTGATTCTTCGATTGGTGGAGTTGGGCCGACCGAGCTTCACGTTTTTGCACTGCGAGTTGGGTCAGCTTCGAGAAGTTAGCTTCTTGGAGCCCAAACGTTCGGGACAAAATTATTTATGAAGCTGGTGAAATTAGAAGCTGGAGGAGATCAGAACAGGCCCTATGTGTACTACATTTCTCCGTCACACTGTCTTTTCATGATATCATATACTCCTTACTGCACAAGGCATACTACAGGCTATATACTACATCCTACACCCTGCATATTACATACTTCTTCGATAAAACTATATATATACTCCAGATATCCAATTCAGCTCAGGGGAGCATTTGCTTCTGTGTGCCAATTCTTTTTTTGTAAATGTAAAATGGGTACGAATTTTTCAGCCATGTACATATTGATGTCCAAATGTTATGTGCAAATGTTTAGGTGGAAAGCTAAAGCATTTAGATCGGTGCAAAAAAAAAGTTGAACACCAATTTTTTGGCATTTCTCAACCACGTAACTTTGTTTTTTTCACTGACAAAATGCTATGGTTCCAGTTCGCATGAAAATTGTCAAGCATGCTTTGGACATAACACGAACATGAAAAAGATTTTTTTAAATTTATTTGCTATTTTGTTTGAATTTACTGTTCACCGCAGGAGTACATGCTCCCCAGAGTCAAAACGCCATGCCCTTAGTACGGACAGCATACTCCAGGCTATGTACTACAATCTAGTCACCGAACCCACCAATCTGAACTGTTAAAGTTTGCATCGCACATCAAGATTTTGATATAATAATAATATAACAGAAGGATTTATTATCTTCATTAGTATCAAATTAAATTATTTCGAGGGCACAACAAACTGGATAATGAAAAGAAATACTCCCTCTGTTCACTTATAAGACCTTGAAGACATTTCAGACAATGTACAAAACAGCCCAATTTGAGTTGTCTGAAATGACTTATAAAAGTGAACGGAGGGAGTACAAGTTTATATGGTGCCATAGAAGTTTGGCGTGAATAGAAAATATAACTCACGCCACAACTAAACTAGAGATGGTCTAATTCATGTCTACGCCATCTTTGATCCAGAGGCATGTCTACAAGTACTGTTGTTGCCTGGCTGGCCGCATGCCATGCAACACCTGGTTCTTACTCTATCACGAGCACCATGTATTCTTTCGTATAGTCCCCGTCAAATCTTCAAATTATTCTGCCGCACAACTCAATAACCGTACCTAAATTCTCCATTCTCTGAATTACATACATCATTCTATTGTATTGCTGCAAAAAGAAAGAGATGATGTTCTAGTACTATTACAAGTACTAATCAGATGGATAGTATATATACTCACTCAAGGGGAATAGTGATCCGCGAGTTCTCTTGCTCAACGGGATCTTTCTGTCCACCATGTCTTTGCATACTTTTGGATCCAATATAAAATTTGGATTCTGTTTCGGATCACAAAACCTCAGCGCTGGATTTATGGGCAGTGCTATCCGTGATCAAGCTGTACATATCTGCTATCTGACACTGTCCCGTCACTCTCCCACCTCTTTTGTTCGAATACGCGTATCCCGTCGTATCCGTGCGTATTGCTGTGCACCCCCGTACTAGGACGCCGATATGGCTGTTTTTGCCGTGTCCATGCTTTTTAGGGTATAACCCATGGGGTGTAGTAACATATTTCTGTGTATATATGTATCATGTTCTGAATATCAATTATTTATTAGTTTCTTGTGTTCTGAATATCATGTTCCTTACGTACTTTTTCTCCTTGAAAGAAAATGGCATTAGCTTGGATGGTTTCGAAGGAGAATAGTTCACATTGTGCAGGAGGAATTCTTGCAGATGATCAGGTTATTTGTGGTTTCCAACCTTTCAAAAACTACTCACTTCTTGTTAAATTCTTCTTAATGATAAGTAGTTTATTGTTACAGGGTCTTGGGAAGACTGTGTCTACAATTGCCCTTATACTAAAACAGAAGAGTCAGCAGTCTAAGTTCATGTGTGCTGATTCAGATCCTTTGAAATCTGAAGCGCTAAACCTTGATGAAGACGATGAGGCAGTGACTGTTGTTGATAAGGCGAAACAGTCTATGAACGATGAACCCAAGAAGGATTTAGACGCTAGTTTATCAACAGCAGCTAGTACTAGTGATGTTAAACCATCTAGTAGTCATATGGATATTGTTCCAAATAGAATTGTTGTTGAAAGCAAAGTTGAACGCAAGAAGACTAAAACAGGCACATCATCTGCATCATCGACCATGCGATCCATGACAAGGCCAGCTGCAGGTACTTTAGTAGTATGCCCTGCTAGTGTTCTTAAGCAGTGGGCTAATGAATTGAATGACAAGGTTAGTCAAAGTGCTAGGTTATCTGTTTTAGTCTACCATGGTGGTGCAAGGACCAAAGATCCAAGTGAGCTGGCAAAATATGATGTCGTTGTCACGACATACACAATTGTGGCGAATGAAGTGCCTAAACAGAATGCTGATGATGACCAAGATCAAAAGAATGGGGAAGAATCTTCTGTTGGTAATAAAAGAAAACCACCAAGCAAATCTAAGAAAAGGAAGAAGAAACTTAAGGATTCAGATATTGACCTTGACAGTGGCCCAGTTGCCCGGGTACGGTGGTTTCGGGTGGTTCTTGATGAAGCTCAGACGATAAAAAATTTCCGAACTCAAGTGGCTAAAGGCTGTTGTGGACTAAGAGCAAAAAGGAGATGGTGCTTATCAGGAACACCTATACAAAATTCAATCGATGAGCTCTACAGCTATTTCCGTTTCTTGAAATATGATCCATATTCTACATATAGCTCATTTTGTACAATGATAAAGCACCCAATTGCTAGAAATGCAGTCCATGGGTATAAGAAACTACAAACTGTGTTGAGGATAGTTCTCCTGCGTCGCACAAAAGGTGAGAGAAAAATGTGTATTTACTGCACCTATCTAAGAAATCGTTAACTGGTAACTGTCTGGTTGTCTGGCGAGTGGAGGATTAATAGGCAAATTGGCTAATAATCAGTTAATCAGCTACTCGGTGACCCTCTGAGGAAGGAATAATCGGCCAGTTAACTGATTAACCGGCTGTTTTTTTAATAGTGATAGTTCCAATATCCATGTACCAAGGGAGGGAATACATACGGCATGGTTGAGCCTGAGTACTCACGTATATATGATCTTTGGATATTTCATTGCAAACTAATACAATTCCAACCACGCCGCTTAGTACTTTTTATTAGTTATGGGAACTTGATGAATTATATCCAAGTTTAAATCTGCATGTGATTACACCATTTTTTGGGGTAGGCATTCTCTAGTTCCATGACTTCCTAATCAGTTATAGGTATTACTGTGCGAACAGTTGGAAGAACAGAAACTTTGAGTTACATGTCAGAGAAGATAGTAGGTTATTGATTTCGTGTTTGAGAATGCCAGGGCACCTGTATTAATATTCCTAGCCACTTGTGTTCAGTACTTTGAGTTACATGTAAGAGAAGATAGTAGGTTATTTGATTTCTTGTTTGAAAACACTAGGGCACCTGTGTTAATATCGCTAGCCACTTGTGTTCAGTATCCCGCACTTCCTTTCTCTTTTCTTTTCATAGAAAGAACTTCCATAGGGTTTCACATTGTATAATTTTGTTGGGAGATCTCTAAACACATATTGACATGACTCTTTTCCATTTGCTACCTCTGCTGATCTCATATTGCTGTTTTTTATATGTAGAAACTAAGATAAATGGAGAACCGATCATAAACTTACCTCCAAAGACAATTAAGTTGCAAAAGGTGGATTTCACAAAGGAGGAGCGAGCTTTTTATTTGACACTGGAAGAACGTTCTCGGCAACAGTTCAAGGTTGGTTAAAACTTCATGTTTATCTTACCTTTCCCCATACTTTGTCGATGGCCTTGTTATATTATAATTTTGTACCATTTGATCGCTAAACTGGTGGCATGTGCCTTGTCTCCACTTCCAAGTGTCATATGTAGGTAGAAGATCGTTGTCATGATCTAGAGTCCTATTTTAGAGTTGCTTGCAATCATTGGCTCATTGCTTAATGTAGGGTGTGTGCATGCGGTTTTAGGTGGTTTGGGATGAGAGCCCAGCCCAGCCCGCAAGTACATGGTTTTGGCAGTGTGGTTTCGATAGTTTGCATCTTTTAACGGGTTAGCTGCTTCACTTGCTCCTATTCTTCAATTATGAAGCACCGATATGGGGACGGGGACATGTTAATACGGATAGCGGGGGTTTGAGCGTTTTGCCTCTGGTGATTGTTGGCTTTGTGCAGGAAATTAGCACATGGGTGGTGGACAGAAGAACACACGCCAAAAGATATGGCAGTATTTTCTTACGACGCATGAATTTTTGGTGCTCGGCTGACGCTTCTTAGCCGGAGCGTTTTCTTCTTTTCTCTATTTCTCATGCCACTTAGCTGAACCGATTACAAAGCTTTAAATAGCGCACACATGACACATGGTCAATCTAACAACTGCCTGATCCACTAATTACTCAACTAGCCAATAGAAAAGGCCACCAACTAGCGATCTCACAACTCGGCCATCTCCTCACAACCTGGAGACAACGTCTGATCACTAGTTTCACACTTGAGCCTATCTAACAACTAGCCTTATCCATGCAAGCACACGTGCACCACTTCTACTAACTAACAACGCATGCAACTAATTAACACTACTAGCTTTGCATGCGTACACATGGCCACGTCCACGTCCCAACATATGCACACAGCCGCAGCTTCTAGTGTTACGACTACAAATTAAACATTATCTAATCCTATACACTTAACACTAATAACAAGATTAGTTCAAACAATCACCTCCCTAATCTTATTATTTATCCTCTCGTGAAGCCTTTTGTCCTTTTGTCGTCGATCCCGTTGGTGCAGCACATCGACGACCGTAATTGACATCTCGTCACACCGATTGTCATCGCCGTTGGCTTCAATGAGAGGCGCACCTCCTACGCCTTCGCCGCATCTTCGTTGCTGGCGACACACCGTGTCCACGACTCCGATGTGGATGATGAACTCCTTGTGGCAATGGCCTCCATGCCATGACAATCACCTCCTTGCCGCCGGTGGCACGACTTACCGGGTAGCATGTCCTTCTCCTTTGGTCATGACACAACTTGACGACGACGAAGGATTGGACCTCGACACACGAGGCTTTGGTGCCAAATGTTGGACAGAAGAACACACACATAGAGGAATTTTTTGGTGCTCGGCTGACGCCTCTTAGCCGGAGCGTTTTCTTCTCTTCTCTATTTCTCATGCCACTTAGCTGAACCGATTACAAAGCTTTAAATAGCACAAGCATGACACACGGTCAAGCTCACAACTGCCTGATCCACTTATCGCTCAACTAGCCGATAGAAAAGGTCACCAACTAGCGATCTCACGACCCGGCCGTCTCCTCACAACCTGGAGACCACGTCTGATCACTAGTTTCAGTGACCCCTTTATGTGATCCGACACAATATCGTCGTCTTGTTGGGAGCCTTGTCTATCCAGCTGTCACTCGTCCGGACACCTCCTAGGCTCCTATCCTGTCTATATTTTGAGTCAGTTTGTCTCTGCTCCCACTCTAGTTCAATATAGTCAACCTTCTTCGTGTTCTCCGATATCTTCGTGGCTCCATCTCTCACCGTCTGTGCTTTCCACTCTCCAGTTCATTACAGCTTCAGGTCTATTCGGATGCTACGTGGGCTAGTCATCCCTCGGATCGCCGTTCACTTTTTGCTGTGTTTTTCTAGGTGGTTCTCTCATTGCTTGGAAGACGAAGAAACAAACTGCAGTTTCCATTCAAGTGCAAAGGCTGAGTTTCGAGCTATGGCTCTTTTGACGGTAGAGGTGACTTGGTTACGGTGGTTACTTCAGGAGTTTGGTGTTCTCACTACACCTACTCTGCTATTGTCAATACAGGTGCTATTAGTATTGCACGTCACCCTATGAAGCATGAGCTCACCAAGCATATTGGGGTTGATGCTTCTTTTGTGCGCGCTGGTGTGCATGATCAGGTTAATGCTCTTTAGCATGTGCCTTCCGGGTTACAGTTGGTGGATTTCTTTATGAAGGCCCAAACTAGAGCACAACACGGCTTTTATCACTCCGGACTCAGTGTTGTTGATCCACCAGGGGTTTGAGGGTGTGTGTGTTAAGAGTTATATATATTTAGCCATGTACCCCTTTGTATTTTCCATGTTCTATAAGGGGTTTTCTGCCATCACAATACAAAGGGGTACTCCGTGCCCCCCTGTCTCAAGTATTCTCCCCATCCCTGTAGTGGTTGCCGCCCTCCCCTACCTCTCCCTCTCTTGTTGTGCTCTCCTCAGCCAACTTCCTTAATAGCACCCTTTCCAACGCCACACTATCTGTCGCGCATCTCCGTCGAGGGAAATAAGCTTGGCTGGAACTCAGCTATGGCTTCTTTTGAGTTGGAATTGTGATGGAAACAGGTTCAGTGGTTTAAACCTGACATCACCCGTGACCCAAACTGCAGTTTGATGCGGGTGGGTTCGACAGCAAACATGTCTAGCTTTAATTAATCAGATTTTCCTCCCAGCTTGTTTTCCTACCGCTTTCCTTTGAAATTTTGTTTGTGGAATTCTTTATTGGTATTCCTATACCATTATTTTACATCTAGGGAGGTAAGTGGACAGTAGTTTCTGAGGCGTGGACATTCTTTAGATCAACAGAAGCTTAACATTGGCATCCCTTGTGGAAACTAGAAATGTTGGAAGTGAAATTTATGACTCCTGACATGCTGTCTATCCATTTCAGGAATATGCTGCTGCCGGAACAGTCAAACAAAACTATGCCAATATCCTTTTATTGTTGTTGCGCCTTAGGCAGGCTTGTGATCATCCTCTTCTTGTGAAGGGGCATCAGTCGGTATTTAAAGGCGATGGTTCTATAGAGATGGCAAAACAACTTTCCAAGGAAAGGGTAATAGATTTGCTTGCAAGGCTGGAAGTATCAGCGCTTTGTGCTGTATGCCGTGTAAGTGATTTGATCTTTCCTCACTATTTTGAAGTTCATCTGTTTTCTCTTTTCTTTTGAGTGCAATCGTGCAAACTCTCACGTGTGCCATCTTTATATGAGATTTATGTGTTAGCATCGTTCGATATTTAACCCTGACAAACAATTACCCCAACATTTGAGGGGTTACTTTAGAAAGTTATCATCTATGTGATCCATGCCCCTATGAATCTAGTCCATCCAAACTTCATTGATGGGGGCCTATCTGGGAAGTTATCATGGTTTGACTCGACCATGGTTTGCACTAAAGATATGCCTCCCTCTCTTGTTCACGCTCTTGGCATAAGACCTCATAGCGCGGAGCCACACAACGAAAATGGTACCTGAACACATGTACTGGTTAAAACCTACATATTTTATGGGATAATGCAAAACCTAATTGGGCCCTGCTCGTCATGGTAGTCGTATCCAGGGCTAAAATTCTGAGCCCAGCTTGACACCTGGGTAAGGTTGCATCCATTTTGCCACGATCTTTTCTTATGCACAGTGTGTGCAACAATGTAATAACTGGTCTAATTCATATTTCTAAGGAGTACTTGTCGTTTTGATCTTATTGTAGTGGCTACAATAATAATATAACTTATGTTTTTTGCAGGACACACCTGAGGATGCTGTTGTGGCGATGTGTGGTCATATTTTCTGCTATCAGTGTATATACGAGCGGATAACAACTGATGAAAACATGTGCCCCGTCCCTAATTGCAGAAACACGTTAAGTACTGAATCAGTATTTTCATCAGGGACATTAAAGATTTGTATCTCCGGCAAGACCAGTACTCATGCGATAGCGAGTTCATCAGCAGACGATGGGCTATCTTCTATCAGTCAAAGCAGTTACATCTCCTCGAAGATACAAGCGACCGTCGATATACTGAATTCTATCATTAACATGCATGCTCTTACAGACAGTGATACCATTGAATCAAATCCAAACCGAGTATCCCCTGTGAAAGCCATTGTCTTCTCGCAGTGGACTGGCATGCTGGATTTGCTGGAGTTTTCACTGAACAGCAATCTTATACAGTACAGGAGACTAGACGGAACAATGTCCCTCAATTCAAGAGATAAAGCCGTGAAGGATTTTAACACCGACCCAGAGGTCATCCCCCTCACCCAACTCGTCTCTTTTGCTACTTCTGGACAATCAGCTGACATTATGCTGCTGGATGTCTTCTTTTTTCAGGTTAGAGTTATGATTATGTCATTGAAAGCGGGTAATCTTGGTCTGAACATGGTTGCTGCTTGCCATGTAATACTCCTTGATCTTTGGTGGAATCCTTATGCTGAGGACCAGGCAATTGATAGAGCACACAGAATTGGTCAGACTCGTCCTGTCACTGTCTCTCGTCTAACCATTACAGATACGGTGGAAGATCGTATTTTATCTCTGCAGGTAATTATCCGTCTTACACTTATGATGTGAGTTCATGAGCACTTCTAATCCACATAAGGAACATGTGCTTGTTATTTGTTAATTTGGGGGATGAGAATTATGCACTGCATGAATATCACTGATACCCTTTTATCATGTCAGTGATCGTCTCATGGTAGGTTAGTTTTCTAATCTTTCTTGTGAGAGAACTGTCTGATAGGGATTGAAATTCATTTCTGGTTTGGCACATTACGGAAATGATGGTTAACAAATTAAGCTGGACAGCCAATAAATCCAAGTGCACGGAAAGCCAGCCAGGCAGCTCTACTTAGGTTTACTACAATAACAAACTATTTGACAATGGGGACAAGCAAACTTGAAATAGGATTACATAAATATTTGAAGCAGATGTAGAAATTGCCTTGTCATGGAGTCACCATTGCTTATAATTCCATGGTGCCTGTCTTACATTATTCCTGCATTTGTTAACAGGAGGAAAAGAGAGCGATGGTCAACTCTGCTTTCGGTGAAGACAAATCCAGTGCCCACGCTACTCGGCTCACTGTAGATGATCTGAGGTATCTGTTTAGGATATGATTGGGAGGAGGAGATGATCCCTTGTTGCGTTGCTAGCTTTGGAAAGCGTCAAAGTGGTGGCAGCATGTACGTTGCTTGCAATCTACCTATGTCTCTCCCTGCCCCGCCGAGGATCCAGTTTTGTCATGCTCCGATCGATCCTACATGTGACATCGGATGGCCAGCTAGCTAGCATGTCTAGTGTAACGTGCTTGTGTCCCTGAGACCCTGAGGGGGCCGTCTAGTGTAACTGCCATACCCCCGCCCTGTAGGAGAATTCTTGTGTGCTCTGTTCCCTGTGATGACAGGAGAGATCCATATGTATAGTGTGTCATTGACTCGTTGTACTGTGGCCATTTACTTTTTCCTTTTTTGCAATGTTCCCGAGTGCATTAACAGACAGGTGGACCATCCCACTCGTGTTAGAGCATCTCCAAGAGGTTCCAAAGAAAACCCCTCAAATGAGTGGTTAATGGGGCTTTCCCAATAATTTCAGGGGCCCAATAATTCTTGGATGTGAAGTTCGCTCAATGGGAGGGCTCACTCCAACGGGGCGACCCATTTCGTCCGTCTGGGTCGGCGCGGACAGAAAAGTCGGCTCAACGCGCCGATCTAAACGGACGCGCGTCTGCTTTCGTTCGCCTGCCGACCCATTTTTGGTCCATTTTTAAGCTGGATTTGTGTCTGCACATATACAAGACGAAGCGCGTGCTCGCCTCTTTTCTCAACGGGTCCGCTGATCGGTGGCATATTGGCCTCTCCACATCAAACAACACACCCTCGCCTGTTGCTTCGTCATCGATGTCGCCGATCATTTTTTTGATAAAAATGGATACATAGATAGTTTTAGCGTACACAGATAAAAGAAAAGACCAACTACTCGTCGCTTTTCGACTCCGACTCGGTAATGTCCTCCGACGTCTGAATATAGGTGTCAGCATGCTGCTCGTCTTCGAAGTCCCAATCCGACGTTTCTCGTAGCTTCAGTTTCAATTGAGCGGCATGCTTCCGTGAACGCTTGTCCTCTCGATAGGCGGCTCGCTCCGCCCTCCTCGCGTCCCTCTCCGCCCTCCTTTGCTTGTAGAACTGACACTCGTCGACGATGTCCTGCGGGAAGTGTTCGTGCCACACCACCATGGCTTCCACGTCCATCTCGGCGACGGCGAGGCGACGCTGCCGCCTCCAGTGGACACGACGATCCTCGTCGGGGGAAAGGCGCGGGAGAGGCGCGAGATCCTGCGCCCGCTGGCTCGACACGTCGGGAAAATTCATATCCCGACGAGGCCTCAGGAGGCGCCACGCGGCCGCGTCGTGCGCGCGGGCGGCCTCCTCTGCGGTGTCGAAGGTGCCAAGGATGAGGCATTTCTCGCCAAACCAGATCTCGAAGGAGAAGGCGCCGGAGCGGCGCTCGCGGACTCCGCGAAAATCTGAAGCGCCCAGGCGGCGCATCGACATGGTGGCGCAGAAACGGCGAGGCTAGTGAGAGGGGGCGAGACGAGTGGGCGGCGGACAGAGTATGGAGGGAGCGCCTTCTTATAACGAGCGTCGGCCGCGGCGCGCGCGCGAACCTTTCCCGCGTGCTGGAGCGCCACAACCAGCACGCTAGGCCACTTCCCCCCTCCTCCCCCCCCACCCCCCACCGCGCACTGGAGCGCCAAAACCAAAGCAACGGTATGGCCGCTGGCATGATCTAAAACGCGCACGGTCATGAAATGGATCGACCCATTGGACGTACTGTCGACCCAAATCTAAAAAGGGCGGACGGCAGGCGGGCGGCCGACCCAAACAAACAAAAAATAGGTAAAAACACTGTCCATTTGGATCGGTCCGTACTAACGCAGTTGAATGTACTCGTCCGCCTGAGAAACCTGCCCACGTGATGAGCGTGAGCCGTGACCAAATCGAGTTGCTGTCCACTTTTCTTCATCGACGTGTCGCCCCACTGCCACAGAATCCCTTGCTCCTTCCCACCTTGCTTCACACGTAAAACCATCTTTGTCCTTCTCTTGTTTCTTGCCCTCCTCCCACCGCCGGTCGCTTGTTCTTATTTCTTGTCCCCCTCTCCTTCACCATGGCAATTCCACCGTTTCTTGTCCCCCTCTTCATTTAACCAGTGATTTGCCATGTGGATTTTCCATGAAGAAATTTATGCATATGCTAGGGGGGAGTTGTCACGCGAAATCACATAGACTTGTCATGGGATTTCAGGACATGCGATTGCCCTGTTCGATTTGACCTCAAAACATACAAGAGTATATTCCCTCGGTACCGAAATATGTGTCGTTGAAGCAATTGTAGTTTAACTTCTCCAGCGACATATATTTCAGTAAGAAGGGAGTATTTAACAGAAATTTGCTATGACATTGTATGTAAATGTGCCATGTATAAAAAGGTGTGTTAAGCTGTGTGAGAAAACTGCATGAGATGAATAGACTCTCATATGATATTGACATATAAATGTGTGTTTTGTACTGCTCAGAATTGTCATCGTATTGTTTGTGAAAATGCGGCTGTAGTAGATTTTTTTTACTGTTCATAGGATGCAGATGAGCCCGGGCTCAGAAATGAATATTCAAGTGCATGATAGCCTATCATATGATAATGGCATACTAGTGCGTATGTTGGACATTGATTTGCCATGGCAGTCAAAATGATTAGCCATATGGACATGTGTGAAAATGCCATTTCAATCTATGGGGAAAACATATCATGAGAGGTAAATTTGCATGACTTTTAGTTTATATTGCCATGTGATACTGAGGTATGTTGCCAATAAAATATGAAAAAAAAGAAAAAACACAATAATTACCACCATAAGGGCATGTCCAATGGGGAGGCGTTGAGTAGACGCTCGATAAAGGGGAACAAATAAAAGCATCTACACTAGCAGGGCACCCTCCAATGCAAAGTGTTATTCCATAGGCGCTTAGACAACCAAATTGCACTAATAGAGCACCTAAGCATCTGGGGCAAATTAAAGTGTCGGAAGCCAACTTTGGATTGGAAATAAAACACACACTAGCAAAACTACCGGGATTGTTTTTCCTAGTGCCCACTTAAGCGTCCCCATTGAAGATGCCCTTACCCTCACTTAAAAGCTAAACATATTATAATTCAGAAATGACGAGTATCTGACATACTTGTTTGGAACCTTTTGCCATTACCGATGAACGAACTTTGCATGAGAGAGACGACATTGCTATATGCATTATTTGGCCCTCGCTTAACATGTTTTTGATTTTTGTGATTGTTTGCAGTTGCAAAAAAGAAGATGGATACAAGAGGTAGCAGCCAATTGTGGATGAATGTCTGGTGGGTCGTGCCACTGTTGACATACGCGCAAGCAATGGTGACATAGTTTGACGCTTTGGACTTGTCTTATCCCATGCTACCCCTCCTGTTCCATATCTACCGAAGTATTAGGTGGTCACATATGCTATATTTTGCCATGTTTGTTTAGATTGTCGTTTGCTGTCGTGCAACAAAAAAGAGACCGAAGATGCCATTTGAACACTCATTGCAAACTAACTAACCTATTTTGTGGAGGCTCTCATGAGTTCCATGATTTCGGGGTCTAATCCCGCGACAACATTCACTGGTAAGAAAGATGTACTTTCGAAGAGCTACATGAAAAATAATTTCCATGAACTGTGAGTACATGTTACCATGCATTACGAAAAAGTTATTATCAACTAACAAAAGTATGTAATTTGGCATAATCACATTGCAATAATTTCCATGGACTATGTGAAAGTGCGTTATATCGACTAGAGAGGGTGAATAGGCAATTTTTACAAATTCGTCACTGAGGAATTTCAGGGTGAGGAAATTCCTAAGCAACGAACTACTTAGCAGCGGAATAATTACTCAGATGCAAGCATAACAGAGTAGTAGCACAATCATCATGATGAAATGAAAACAAGCACATAGTACAAGTAGCGTAAACACATGATAAGCAGGCTAAAGACAAAATGACTGAAGAATTAGGATTGAGAAAATTGAGAAAGTCTTCAGTCAAAGTCTTCAAACAGTAACGATCAAGTACTTCTACACAGAAATGAGGAAATGAAAGGTTGGGGAAATAGAACCAGTAGCTTGGTGAAGACTGTGATTTGGTAGACCAGTTCCAACTGTTGTGACAGTCGTACGTCTGGTTGGAGCGGCTAGGTATTTCTGAGGACACACAGTCCCGGACACACAGTCCTCACCGTATTCTCCTTGAGCTAAGGTCACACAGACCTCGCCTAATCACTCGTGGTAAGTCTTCAGGTGACTTCCAAACCTTCACAGACTCCGTCACTCGGCGATCCACAATTTCCTCTTGGATGCTCTAGACCATGACGCCTAACCGTCTAGAAGATGCATAGTCCTTAAAGGTAACAAGCGTCGGTTCCACACAGGAACAATATCTTCAGTGATGCTCAATCACTTTGGGTTTGTAGGTGGTTGGTTTGGATTTTCCTCACTTGATGATTTTTGCTCAAAGTACTCGGAGGATGGGATGCTCTCAATGACAAGTGTCAGTATCTCTCGGAGCAACCAACCAGCTAGTGGTTGTAGGGGGCGGCTATTTATAGCCTAGGGAGCAGCCCGACATGATAAGATATAAATGCCCTTTAATGATATGACCGTTAGGTGGGTTGATAGTTTGGGACAGCTGGCACATAGCACAGCAACGGTCGGAAATTTGGCTATCAAATTCCTTAGGGCTATCATGTTCCTCACTTGTAGGCAATCCGCACCGGTGAACCCCTGACTCCTCAGTCAGAACAAGTTCCTCAGAGACCAGAAGATATTTGTCTCTGTCACTGAAGAAATTGACTGAACTATATGAGATTTCCAATGGCCTCACTCGAAAGGATTGGTTGGTGTAGGATTTTGAGATGAGCATCACTTGGAAACTTCACCTCAACCCCCTTTAACAGTACGGTGTTTCCTATGACTCAAGAAAGAGAAAATGAAACTATGAAAACAAAAGTCTTTACGCTTCATAATCTTCGCATGAATATCAAGTCTTCAGGGTCACACCAATTTCTTCACTTTCAAAGTCTTCAGAAAGCCAAAGTCTTCAGTTGAAGACATTCATTTTTAGGGGTCGACTTTCTCTCTAAATATCAAACTCCTCATAGACTTATAGACCTGTGTACACTCACAATCGCATTAGTCCCTTAACCTATAAATCTTCAATACACCAAAATCACTAAGGGGCACTAGATGCACTTACACTATGAATAATTATTGTCAATCTTTCTAAAACTCTTTTATGGGAACCCACAAGGGGAGAGATCGGCATGCCTCCATGCGACCGCTAGAATCCACACAAAGTGGAACGACAGACCACGAGAGCTCAAGGGGCTCGTCCAAGTAGAGCAGCATTAATGTTAGTTGCTCCAACTAGGATGGCAAGAGGTTCGCCCGTTAAGGCTGACATTGGTGTACATGGCAGCGGAGCGCACGCGTGCTCGCAGTGAAGACAACTGGCGACTCAGAAATTCGCGGTCACCATGGCTACCGTTAGGCCACGCACTCGAAGACTAGCGGGCGTAGCCTTTGGCCAGACTCTCCCGCACCTCTTTGGGTGGTGGGGCCTGCCCCGAGGTAGGTATGAAGAGCTGGCGGTGCTGTCTGAGTGGATGTAGCACCACTCATCAATCCACTGTAACACCCCGGATGTAATTTACCTTATATGTATCCCAACTCTTGCCATTTCCGACACTAAGTTATTTCATTTCGTCGTTGTCGGGTTTTTGTCTCCATGTGTTGTTGTCTTTGTCATGCATCTCATATCATGTCATCATGTGCATTGCATTTGCATACGTGTTCGTCTCATGCATCCGAGCATTTTCCCCGTTGCCCGTTTTGCATTTCGGCGCTCCTATGTCACCCGGTGTCCCTTTCTACCTCTTTTTGTGTGTGGGGGTTAAACATTTCCGGATTGGACTGAGACTTGCCATGCGGCCTTGGTTTACTACCGGTAGACCGCCTGTCAAGTTTCGTGCCATTTGGACTTCGTTTGATACTCCAACGGTTAACCGAGGGACCGAAAAGGCCTCGTGTGTGTTGCAGCCCAACACCCTTCCAATTTGACCCAAAACCCACCAAAAACCCCTCCATCGTCTAGAGCGTTCGATCACGATCGCGTGGACAAAAACCGCACTCCATTTGGAGCTTCCTAGCTCCCTCTACCTCTATAAATAGATCACTCCCGAAAATTTCGGATCTTCCCCTACCCTAAACCCTAATTTTCCCTCCTCCGCGCACCGGACATGTCCGGCCCGTGCCGGACGACGTCCGCCGCCAACGCCGCCCAACCACGCGCAGCCAAGTGTCACCGCCGCCTCCTCCCGCCGCCGGCCCGGAGGAGCCCGATTTGGGCCCTCCCGAGCCCATCGCGCCGCCCGTGCCTGTCTGCCTCCTCGCCCGCGGAACCGCGCCGCCCTCGCCGGCCTTCCGCTCGCTGCCGACGCCCTTCGTCGCCCCACCGCCATCTCCGCCGTCCAGCCGCGCGCCTCGGCGCCGCCCCAGTCGGCCGCCTCGCCGCTTCCTCGAACGCCGCGCGCCGCCCCTCGCCACTCCGGCCGCCGCGCGCCCCGCCTTCCTCCTCCACGCCGGCGACCCCAAGTCCGGCGACCTCCCTCAAGTCCGGCGACGAGTTACTGTTCCGGCGATCTCCTCGGGAAGCGTGCAGATCTGGATCTGACATCCACGGTTGACTTTCCCCCCTCCAAAACCCTAACTATTTACAATCTTTGACATGCCATAACTCTGCATTCGTAGCTCCGATTCGTGCGTGTAGCATATCAAAATGTTCGCCTCGACGAGTACATCATTTCATCTCATTGCATCATTTTCATTTGAGCTCATCTTGATGCCTGAAATACTGTTGGAAGAGGGCTATGTGATGAATTTGTCAGATCTGTTTTAGCAAATGGCCTTTTGTCACTTTTGCCATGATTAATGTGTGCATGCTATGATCCTGAGCTCTACATGTGTTTTGTTATATGCCATGCCATCTTTACAGGGGTGCTTGCCATGTATTTTTGTGATATTTCTGGTGACTAGCACAAGCTTGCAAAGTAGCGTAATCATTGATGCTGATTTCAGGGACTTAGAATTTCACCAAGCCCTGTCCTGTTTTTGTTGTTATGCCATATGTTCATGTTGTTTCCTAGTGATCCGTGCCTCTTTTGAGGATGATCAGTAATGATGTGTTGTTAACATTGTGGTTCTATATCCATCCATGCCTTTGTTTGCAATTATGGAGCACCCTAGCTTGAGTCAATCGAGCTCTACTTTTGCTATAAAATAATCCTGGCAGATTCTTGACATGTTTAGCGATTTTGCCGAGGATGTTGCTATTGATCCGTGCATGCTATGTTGTTGTTCTTACCATGTATAGCTTCTATGCCATGTATTGTTGATGGGTGTATGCTTAGTTTGTCATGCCATGCTCTGTAGTGAGTGCATCGAGCTCGTAAACATGCCTACTTGTCAAATCTGTTTGCATGCTCCAGTTTTTCACTAAGTCTGAATTTGTTTATGTTTTTGCCATGTTCACATGCTTGCAATGGTATTTTATGATCCCTTTTGGCTCAAGGTCACTAAGGGACTTTTGGTAAGTGCTTTGGGTAGCTTCATGCCATGCCTTGCTTTGCCATGTTAAGTTCCTGTAGCATGTAGTTTTCATGCTCTAAAGTTTGCTTCCTCATGATGAATTCCAGACTTGTGTTAATTTCACTAAGTCTGAAACCTGTTATCGTTTGCTCTTTTGCCATGCTTGTTTGAACCTGTTAATGGATGAATTAGCCGTAGCTCAGTGTTCATCTTTTGTCAAGCATCATGAGTGAATCTCTGTCATGTATTTTGTTG
This sequence comes from Triticum dicoccoides, assembly GCF_002162155.2. Lineage (NCBI taxonomy): Eukaryota > Viridiplantae > Streptophyta > Magnoliopsida > Poales > Poaceae > Triticum > Triticum dicoccoides. Next base: position 405,985,637 of record NC_041392.1, read on the forward strand.
TCATGTTTGAGTGCCGTAGCATATTTATCTTGATGCATTTAGTTGGTCACTTGCTGATTATCGCAGACCGGTGCCATATTTGTTTTGCTTGCCATTTCCAAACCGTGCATCCGATTCCGGTGATCTTTATATCGATTTCAACCGAAATCACCTCACCTTTCCAGTGGCACTCTTGGATTTCCAAGTTGAGGCCAGGTTCTATCTTTCCTTGTCAAATCTTGCATATGCATCACATACCGCATCCCGCATATCATACCATGTTTTGCATCATGTTGCTTGAGCATTGCACGTGGTTGATTGTGCTCCTTTTGCTTGTTTTTCTTGTTTGGGTAGAGCCAGGAGACGAGTTCGTGAACGAGGAGCCCTTTGAGTTCGCTTATGAGGATCAAGGCAACTCTGACAACTTTGCAGGCAAGATGACCATACCCTCGAAATCACTTCTATCTTTGCTTGCTAGATGCTCGCTCTTTTGCTATGCCTATGCTACGATGCCTACCACTTGCTTACCATGCCTCCCATATTGCCATGCCAAACCTCTAACCCACCATGTCCTAGCAAACCGTTGTTTGGCTATGTTATCGCTTTGCTCAGCCCCTCTTATAGCGTTGCTAGTTGCAGGTGAAGATTGGAGATTGCTCCTTGTTGGAACATTGTTTATTGTTGGGATATCACCTTATTATATTGTTTATCTTAATGCACCTATATACTTGGTAAAGGGTGGAAGGCTCGGCCTTTTGCCTAGTGTTTTGTTCCACTCTTGCCGCCCTAGTTTCCGTCATATCGGTGTTATGTTCCCGGATTTTGTGTTCCTTACACGGTTGGGTTATAATTGTTGGGAAACGTAGTAATTTCAAAAAAAATCCTACGCACACGCAAGATCATGGTGATGCATAGCAACGAGAGGGGAGAGTGTTGTGTACGTACCCTCGTAGACCGATAGCGGAAGCGTTATGACAACGCGGTTGATGTAGTCGTACGTCTGCACATCCCGACCGATCAAGCACCGAAACTACGGCACCTCCAAGTTTTAGCACACGTTCAGCTCAATGACGATCTCCAAACTCCGATCCAGCAAAGTGTCGGGGAAGAGTTCTGTCAGCACGACGGCGTGATGACGATCTTGATGTTCTACCGTCGCAGGGCTTCGCCTAAGCACCACTACAATATTATCGAGGAGTATGGTGGAAGGGGGCACCACACACGGCTAAGAAAACGATCACGAGGATCAACTTGTGTGTCTAGAGGTGCCCCCTTGCCCC
>NC_041392.1:405987519-405994582 GCF_002162155.2 Triticum dicoccoides
TAGGAGGAGGCGCGCCGGAGGAGTCCTACTCCTACCGGGAGTAGGACTCCCCCCTTTCCCTAGTTGGATTAGGACTTGGGGGGAAGGAGGAGAGGGAAGAAAGGAAAGGGGGGGGGGGCGACCTCCCTCCTTGTCCAATTCGGACTAGGGGGGGAGGGGCGCGCGGCAGCCCCTAGGCCTCCTCTCCTCTTCCTCCACTAGGCCCATTAAGGCCCATTAGGTTACCGAGGGGTTCCCGTAACCTCCCGGTACTCCGGTAAAATGCCGATTTCACCCGGAACACTTCCGATGTCCAAACATAGGCTTCCAATATATCAATCTTTATGTCTTGACCATTCCGACACTCCTTGTTATGTCCATGATCACATCCGGGACTCCGAACAAACTTAGGTACATCAAAATATATAAACTCATAATGAAACTGTCATCGTAACGTTAAGCATGCGGACCCTACGGGTTCGAGAACAATGTAGACATGACCGAGACATGTCTCCGGTCAATAACCAATAGCGGAACCTGGATGCTCATATTGGCTCCCACATATTCTACGAAGATCTTTTATCGGTCAGACCGCATAACAACATACTTTGTTCCCTTTGTCATCGGTATGTTACTTGCCCGAGATTCGATCGTCGGTGTCTCAATACCTAGTTCAATCTCATTACCGGCAAGTCTCTTTACTCGTTTCGTAATACATCATCTCGCAACTAACTCATTAGTTGCAATGCTTGCAAGGCTTATGTGATGTGCATTACTGAGAGGTCCCAGAGATACCTCTCCGACAATCGGAGTGAAAAATCCTAATCTCGAAATACGCCAACCCAACATGTACCTTTGGAGGCACCTGTAGAGCTCCTTTATAATCACCCAGTTACGTTGTGACGTTTGGTAGCACTCAAAGTGTTCCTCCGGCAAACGGGAGTTGCATAATCTCATAGTCATAGGAACATGTATAAGTCATGAAGAAAGCAATAGCAACATACTAAACGATCGGGTGCTAAGCTAATGGAATGGGTCATGTCAATCACATCATTCTCCTAATGATGTGATCCCATTAGTCAAATGACAACACATGTCTATGGTTAGGAAACATAACCATCTTTGATTAACGAGCTAGTCAAGTAGAGGCACACTAGTAACGTTTAGTTTGTCTATGTATTCACACAAGTATTATGTTTCCGGATAATACAATTCTAGCATGAATAATAAACATTTATCATGATATAAGGAAATAAAATAATAACTTTATTATTGCCTCTAGGGCATATTTCCTTCAGTTTCCCACTTGCACTAGAGTCAATAATCTAGATTACACAGTAATGATTCTAACACCCATGGAGCTTTGGTGCTGATCATGTTTTGCTCGTGGAAGAGGCTTAGTCAATGGGTCTGCTACATTCAGATCCGTATGTATCTTGCAAATATCTATGTCTCCCACCTGGACTTGATCCCGGATGGAATTGAAGCGTCTCTTGATGTGCTTGGTTCTCTTGTGAAATCTGGATTCCTTTGCCAAGGCAATTGCACCAGTATTGTCACAAAAGATTTTCATTGGACCCGATGCACTAGGTATGACACCTAGATCGGATATGAACTCTTTCATCCAGACTCCTTCGTTTGCTGCTTCCGAAGCAGCCATGTACTCTGCTTCACATGTAGATCCCGCCACAACGCTTTGTTTAGAACTGCACCAACTGACAGCTCCACCGTTCAATGTAAACACATATCTGGTTTGCGATTTAGAATCATCCGGATCAGTGTCAAAGCTTGCATCAACGTAACCATTTACGATGAGCTCTTTGTCACCTCCATATACGAGAAACATATCCTTAGTCCTTTTCAGGTATTTCAGGATGTTCTTGACCGCTGTCCAGTGATCCACTCCTGGATTACTTTGGTACCTCCCTTCTAGACTTATAGCAAGACACACATCAGGTCTGGTACATAGCATTCCATAGATGATAGTGCCTATGGCTGAAGCATAGGGAACATCTTTCATTTTCTCTCTATCTTCTGCATTGGTCGGGCACGTAACACAGGCAAGAATCCTTTCTTTGCTTGATCCATTTTGAACTTCTTCAAAATTTTGTCAAGGTATGTGCTTTGTGAAAGTCCAATTAAGCGTCTTGATCTATCTCTATAGATCTTAATGCCCAATATGTAAGCAGCTTCACCGAGGTCTTTCATTGAAAAACTCTTATTCAAGTATCCCTTTATGCTATCCAGAAATTCTATATCATTTACGATTAGTAATATGTCATCTACATATAATATCAGAAATGCTACAGAGCTCCCACTCACTTTCTTGTAAATACAGGCTTCTCCAAAAGTCTGTACAAAACCAAATGCTTTGATCACACTATCAAAGCATTTATTCTAACTCCGAGAGGCTTGCACCAGTCCATAAATGGATCGCTGGAGCTTGTACACTTTGTTAGCTCCCTTTGGATCGACGAAACCTTCTGGCTGCATCATATACAACTCTTCTTCTAGAAATCCAATCAGGAATGCAGTTTTGACATCCATCTGCCAAATTTCATAATCATAAAATGCGGCAATTGCTAACATGATTCGGATAGACTTAAGCATCGCTACGGGTGAGAAGGTCTCATCGTAGTCAATCCCTTGAACTTGTCGAAAACCTTTTGCGACAAGTCGAGCTTTGTAGACAGTAACATTACCGTCAGCGCCAGTCTTCTTCTTGAAGATCCATTTATTCTCAATTGCTTGCTGATCATTGGGCAAGTCAACCAAAGTCCACACTTTGTTCTCATACATGGACCCCATCTCAGATTTCATGGCTTCAAACCATTTTGCAGAATCTGGGCTCACCATCGCTTCTTCATAGTTCGTAGGTTCATCATGATCTAGTAGCATGACTTCCATAACAGGATTACCGTACCACTCTGGTGCGGATCTTACTCTGGTTGATCTATGAGGTTCAGTAGTATCTTGTTCTGAAGTTTCATGATCATTATCATTAGCTTCCTCACTAATTGGTGTAGGTGTCACAGAAACCGGTTTCTGTGATGTACTACTTTCCAATAAGGGAGCAGGTACAATTACCTCATCAAGTTCTACTTTCCTCCCACTCACTTCTTTCGAGAGAAACTCCTTCTCTAGAAAGTTTCCGAATTTAGCAACAAAAGTCTTGCCTTCGGATCTGTGATAGAAGGTGTATCCAATAGTTTCCTTTGGATATCCTATGAAGACACATTTCTCTGATTTGGGTTCGAGCTTATCAGGTTGAAGCTTTTTCACATAAGCATCGCAGCCCCAAACTTTCAGAAACGACAACTTTGGTTTCTTGCCAAACCATAGTTCATAAGGCGTCGTCTCAACGGATTTTGATGGTGCCCTATTTAACGTGAATGCGGACGTCTCTAAAGCATAACCCAAAAACGATAGCGGTAAATCAGTAAGAGACATCATAGATCGCACCATATCTAGTAAAGTACGATTACGACGTTCGGACACACCATTACGCTGTGGTGTTCCGGGTGGCGTGAGTTGCGAAACTATTCCGCATTGTTTCAAATGTACACCAAACTCGTAACTCAAATATTCTCCTCCACGATCAGATCGTAGGAATTTTATTTTCTTGTTACGATGATTTTCAACTTCACTCTGAAATTCTTTGAACTTTTCAAATGTTTCAGACTTATGTTTCATTAAGTAGATATACCCATATCTGCTTAAGTCATCCGTGAAGGTGAGAAAATAACGATATCCGCCACGAGCCTCAACATTCATCGGACCACATACATCTGTATGTATGATTTCCAACAAATCTGTTGCTCTCTCCATAGTACCGGAGAATGGTGTTTTGGTCATCTTGCCCATAAGACACGGTTCGCAAGTACCAAGTGATTCATAATCAAGTGGTTCCAAAAGTCCATCAGTATGGAGTTTCTTCATGCACTTTACACCGATATGACCTAAACGACAGTGCCACAAATAAGTTGCACTATCATTATCAACTCTGCATCTTTTGGCTTCAATATTATGAATATGTGTGTCACTACTATCGAGATTTAATAAGAATAGACCACTCTTCAAGGGTGCATGACCATAAAAGATATTACTCATATAAATAGAACAACCATTATTCTATGATTTAAATGAATAACCGTCTCGCATCAAACAAGATTCAGATATAATGTTCATGCTCAACGCTGGCACCAAATAACAATTATTTAGGTCTAATACTAATCCCTAAGGTAGATGTAGAGGTAGCGTGCCGACCGCGATCACATCGACTTTGGAACCATTTCCCACGCGCATCGTCACCTCGTCCTTAGCCAATCTTCGCTTAATCCATAGTCCCTGTTTCGAGTTGAAAATAGTAGCAACAGAACCAGTATCAAATACCCAGGTGCTACTGCGAGCATTAGTAAGGTACACATCAATAACATGTATATCATATATACCTTTGTTCACCTTGCCATCCTTCTTATCCGCCAAATACTTGGGGCAGTTCCGCTTCCAGTGACCAGTCTGCTTGCAGTAGAAGCACTCAGTTTCAGGCTTAGGTCTAGATTTGGGTTTCTTCTCCTGAGCAGCAACTTGCTTGCTGTTCTTTTTGAAGTTCCCCTTCTTCTTCCCTCTGCCCTTTTTCTTGAAACTAGTGGTCTTGTTGACCATCAACACTTGATGCTCCTTATTGATTTCTACCTCCGCAGCTTTCAGCATTGCAAAGAGCTCGGGAATTGTCTTAACCATCCCTTGCATATTATAGTTCATCACGAAGCTCTTGTAGCTAGGTGGAAGTGATTGGAGAATTCTGTCAATGACGCATTCATCTGGAAGATTAACTCCCAATTGAATCAAGTGATTATTATACCCAGCATTTTGAGTATATGCTCACTGACAGAACTGTTCTCCTCCATCTTGCAGCTATAGAACTTATTGGAGACTTCATATCTCTCAATCCGGGCATTTGCTTGAAATATTAACTTCAACTCCTGGAACATCTCATATGCTCCATGACGTTCAAAACATCGTTGAAGTCCTGATTCTAAGCCGTAAAGCATGGCACACTGAACTACCGAGTAGTCATAAGCTTTGCTCTGCCAGACGTTCATAACATCTGGTGTTGCTCCAGAAGCAGGCCTGGCACCCAGCGGTGCTTCCAGGATGTAATTCTTCTGTGCAGCAATGAGGATAATCCTCAAGTTATGGACCCAATCCGTGTAATTGCTACCATCATCTTTCAACTTTGCTTTCTCAAGGAACGCATTAAAATTCAATGGAACAACAGCACGGGCCATCTATCTACAATCAAACATAAACAAGAAAGATACTATCAGGTACTAAGTTCATGATAAATTTAAGTTCAATTAATCATATTACTAAAGAACTCCCACTTAGATAGACATCCCTCTAATCCTCTAAGTGATCACGTGATCCAAATCAACTAAACCATGTCCGATCATCACGTGAGATGGAGTAGTTTCATTGGTGAACATCACTATGTTGATCATATCTACTATATGATTCACGCTCGACCTTTCGGTCTCCGTGTTCCGAGGCCATATCTGTATATGCTTGGCTCGTCAAGTATAACCTGAGTATTCCGCGTGTGCAACTGTTTTGCACCCGTTGTATTTGAACGTAGAGCCTATCACACCCGATCATCATGTGGTGTCTCAGCACGAAGAACTTTCGCAACGGTGCATACTCAGGGAGAACACTTCTTGATAATTAGTGAGAGATCATCTTAAAATGCTACCATCAATCAAAGCAAGATAAGATGCATAAAAGATAAACATCACATGCAATCAATATAAGTGATATGATATGGCCATCATCATCTTGTGCTTGTGATCTCCATCTTCGAAGCACCGTCATGATCACCATCGTCACCGGCGCGACACCTTGATCACCATCGTAGCATCATTGTCGTCTCGCCAATCTTATGCTTCCACGACTATCGCTACCGCTTAGTGATAAAGTAAAGCATTACAACGCAATTGAATTGCATACAATAAAGCGACAACCATATGGCTCCTGCCAGTTGCCGATAACTCGGTTACAAAACATGATCATCTCATACAATAAAATTTAGCATAATTTCTTGACCATATCACATCACAACATGCCCTGCAAAAACAAGTTAGACGTCCTCTACTTTGTTGTTGCAAGTTTTACGTGGCTGCTACGGGCTTAAGCAAGAACCAATCTTACCTACGCATCAAAACCACAACGATAGTTTGTCAAGTTGGTGCTGTTTTAACCTTCGCAAGGACCGGGCGTAGACACACTTGGTTCAACTAAAGTTGGAGAAACTGACACCCGCCAGCCACCAGTGTGCAAAGCACGTCGGTAGAACCAGTCTCGCGTAAGCGTACGCGTAATGTCGGTCCGGGCCGCTTCATCCAACAATACCGCCGAACCAAAGTATGACATGCTGGTAAGCAGTATGACTTATATCGCCCACAACTCACTTGTGTTCTACTCATGCATATAACATCAACACATAAAACCTAGGCTCGGATGCCATTGTTGGGAAACGTAGTAATTTCAAAAAATTTCCTACGCACACGCAAGATCATGGTGATGCATAGCAACGAGAGGGGAGAGTGTTGTCTACGTACCCTCGTAGACCGATAGAGGAAGCGTTATGACAACGCAGTTGATGTAGTCGTATGTCTTCACGGCCCGACCGATCAAGCACCGAAACTAAGGCACCTCCGAGTTTTAGCACACGTTCAGCTCGATGACGATCCCCGAACTCCGATCCAGCAAAGTGTCGGGGAAGAGTTCTGTCAGCACGACGGCGTGATGACGATCTTGATGTTCTACCGTTGCAGGGCTTTGCCTAAGCACCGCTACAATATTATCGAGGAGTATGGTGGAAGGGGGCACCGCACACGGCTAAGAAAACGATCACGAGGATCAACTTGTGTGTCTAGAGGTGCCCCCTTGTCCCCGTATATAAAGGAGCAAGGAGGGTGCAGCCGGCCTTAGGAGGAGGCGCGCCGGAGGAGTCCTACTCCTACCGGGAGTAGGACTCCCCCCTTTCCCTAGTTGGATTAGGACTTGGGGGGAAGGAGGAGAGGGA
>NC_041392.1:405994919-406003421 GCF_002162155.2 Triticum dicoccoides
GCGGCAGCCCCTAGGCCTCCTCTCCTCTTCCTCCACTAGGCCCATTAAGGCCCATTAGGTTACCGGCGGTTTCCGGTAACCTCCCGGTACTCCGGTAAAATGCCGATTTCACCCGGAACACTTCCGATGTCCAAACATAGGCTTCCAATATATCAATCTTTATGTCTCGACCATTCCGAGACTCCTCATCATGTCCGTGATCACATCCGGGACTCCGAACAAACTTTGGTACATCAAAATATATAAACTCATAATGAAACTGTCATCGTAACGTTAAGCATGCGGACCCTACGGGTTCGAGAACAATGTAGACATGACCGAGACATGTCTCCGGTCAACAACCAATAGCGGAACCTGGATGCTCATATTGGCTCCCACATATTCTACGAAGATCTTTTATCGGTCAGACCACATAACAACATACTTTGTTCCCTTTGTCATCGGTATGTTACTTGCCCAAGATTCGATCGTCAGTATCTCAATACCTAGTTCAACCTCGTTACCGGCAAGTCTCTTTACTCGTTTCATAATACATCATCTCGCAACTAACTCATTAGTTGCAATGCTTGCAAGGCTTATGTGATGTGCATTACCAAGAGGGCCCAGAGATACCTCTCCGACAATCAGAGTGACAAATCCTAATCTCAAAATACGCCAACCCAACATGTACCTTTGGAGACACCTGTAGAGCTCCTTTATAATCACCCAGTTACGTTGTGACGTTTGGTAGCACACAAAGTGTTCCTCCGGCAAACGGGAGTTGCATAATCTCATAGTCATAGGAACATGTATAAGTCATGAAGAAAGCAATAGCAACACACTAAAAGATCGGGTGCTAAGCTAATGGAATGGGTCATGTCAATCACATCATTCTCCTAATGATGTGATCCCGTTAATCAAATGACAACACATGTCTATGGTTAGGAAACATAACCATCTTTGATTAACGAGCTAGTCAAGTAGAGGCACACTAGTGACGTTTAGTTTGTCTATGTATTCACACAAGTATTATGTTTCCGAATAATACAATTCTAGCATGAATAATAAACATTTATCATGGTATAAGGAAATAAAATAATAACTTTATTATTGCCTCTAGGGCATATTTCCTTCAATAATGGGGACCCTTTGACAGTTCGCCTTGAATAAAACTCCTCCAGCAATGCCCAACCTTGGTTTTACCATTTGCCACCTAGCCTCTTTTTCCCTTGGGTTTCCGGAGCCCGAGGGTCATCTTTATTTAACCCCCCCCCCGGGACAGTGCTCCTCTGGGTGTTGGTCCAAACTAGAGCCCTGTGCAGCGCCCCCTCGGGGGAACTCGAGGTTTGGTTTTAGTTGTATGGAACGCTCATCTGAGTGTGCCCTGAGAACGAGATATGTGCAGCTCCTATCGGGATTTGTCGGCACATTCTGGCGGTGTTGCTGGACTTGTTTTACCATTGTCGAGGATGTCTAGTAACCGGGATGCCGAGTCTGATCAGATTGTCTTGGGAGAAGGAATATCCTTTGTTGACCGTGAGAGCTTGTGATGGGCTAAGTTGGGACTCTCCTGCAGGGATTTGAACTTTCGAAAGCCGTGCCCGCGGTTATGGGCAGATGGAAATTTGTTAATGTTCTATTGTAGATAACATGAAACTTAACTTAATTAAAATGCACCAACCGCGTGTGTAACCATGATGGTCTCTTCTCGGCGGAGTCCGGGAAGTGAATACGGTGTTGGAGTAATGCTTGACGTAGGTTGTTCTAGGATCACTTCTTGATCATAGTTGTTCGACCGTGCCTTTGCCTTCTCTTCTCGCTCTCTTTTGCGAATAGGTTAGGCACCAAACATGCTAGTCGCTTGTTGCAGCTCCACATCATTCCTTACCTTACCTATAAGCTTAAATAGTCTTGATCGCGAGGGTGTGAGATTGCTGAGTCCCCGTGACTCACAGTTTACTTCCAAAACCAGATGCAGGGACCGATGATACCGCTCCAGACGATGCGCTTGAGCTCAAGTGGGAGTTTGATGAAGACTCTCGTCGTTACTATGTGTCTTTCCCAGATGATCAGTAGTGGTGCCCAGTTGGGGTGATCGGGGACCGTGTCGCATGTGGGGCTTGATCTTTATTTTGGTACCATAGGCGGACCATGAGTGTATTGGATGAATGTAATGTTATTCATGTATTTGTGTGACATGGCGAGTGTAAGCCAACTATGTATCTTTTCCCCTTTTATTTATTTACATGGGTTGTTGTGAAGATTACCTTACTTGCGACATAGCTTTCAATGCGGTCATGCCTCTAAGTCGTGCTTCGACACGTAGGAGATATAGCCGCATCGAGGGCGTTACAAGTTGGTAATCAGAGCCTTCCCCGACCATAGGAGCCCCCTGCTTGATCGAATCGTTGGCGTTGTTGAGTCTAGAAAAATGTTTTGAGTCATTTAGGAATTATATATCGGAGAGTTAGGAATTCTTTTTACTCCCCAGTCCCTTCATTGCTCTGGTGAGGCATCCCGACGTAGAGTTTTGACTCTTCTCTTCTCAAATTTCACTAAAAAAATTTAGGATCACGCGGGTTTCTTGGAATCATTCCGATGGTTTTGTGAAGAGAACATTGTTCTTGGTGCCTCCTGTCATTTAGGGGTTGTGGCAGTGTCCCGGGGAGTTGAGCTCCGAGGTGTTGTCGTCACAATTTTATCGTTGAGATTCTGGAATACCTGAGTTTCGCCGACATCGAAAATCTCTTTTATGTAGTTGTTGGTGAGATAACCTCGACGCCACCCAGTACTGGGGCGGGAGTTTGGGAGTATTGCCATAACTTGTATAACGGATGCTTTTCGAAGGTTGAGGTAAATGATTTCCGAAGGTTTCTCGGTTATGTGTTGAAGGATGGATACAGCTGGATGTAGGATTTGCTAGATTTGGGTGAGATATTATGCTTCCCCTGTATCCCCAACACATGATTGCATAACCAGAAAGGTTCGGGAGTTTCATAGGTGGGAATTCGTGTAGCTCTAGTTCTTCTTCCGTGGATATTTGGTTTGGGATTGGGTAATCCTCACCAAGTATTTGCTCTTGTCCGTACCTTGTTGTTTTTCTTCTACCTCAATTCTAAGTGGCTTCTCAAATGATGGAAATGTGACCATTTTGATTGGAATGCATTCGTTCATTTGGTTCGGATGTGAAGACTTTATGTTGCAATTTCAATCCGTTCGTTCCAGCTTGAATATTTGTCTGGCAAGATGCTAACGGATGTCAACCTCTTCAGGATGGCTCCTCCAACGCGCACGACTCCGAATCCTGATCCGTCACCACCACCTCCACCTCCGGAGGCATGGCAAGCTGTGATGGCCGATACCAATGCAAACACGCAACTGATCATGCAACTTCTTCAAGAGTGCAACCAAGGGAACCAGGGCCATGGCAACAATCAGAATCAGTTTGCTACACTCAACCAGTTCCTTGCTAACCAGCCAAAGACCTTCAGCAATTGTGTTGAGGCAACATACGCTGATGATTGGCTCGTGGACATATGCAAGCATTTCGAGTGCAGTAACGTCAGGCCTGAGGACTTTGTCAAGTTCGCCTCCTTCCAACTCAAAGACCAAGCTGCAGAATGGTTTCAGCAGTACAAAGATTCCAGAGGAGGCCGTGTAATTACCCGAGATGAATTCCGTCAAGACTTCAAAGCTCATCATATTCCTCAGAGTGTGGTTGAGAGCAAGCGCGAGGAATTCCGTAACCTGAAGCAAGGCACTATGTCTATTTACCAGTACAACATCATGTTTCAGAAGTTTGCCTGTTTTGCTAAGCAAGACATCCCTGACGAGAAGAGCATGATATACCAGTTCAGGGGTGGTCTCAGAGAAGAACTCCAGCTAGCTCTCGTCCTCTTTGAGCCCAGGAAGTACGATTAGTTCTACAATATGGCAATTAAGCAAGAGACTACTCAACTAAAGTGCGACGCTTCCAAGAAGCGAGTCAGAGATTCAACTCCTTCTTCCTCAACTCAAGTGGCTAAGCAGCAAAAGTATTGGCTTCCTCCTCCGTTCCGTCAGCCTTATCAGCAGAAGAGCAAAGGTGGCAATGGATCTTCCCACCCACCCAAACCTGGTTTTTAGAACAAGACTTCGTCTCAAGCTCCAAGATCAAGTGCTCTGTATCACCGTTCACTCTCGGAGGTCACATGCAACAAGTGCCAAAAGAAGGGTCACTATGCCAACAAATGCTTCAATCAGAGGCGTCTCCCTCCTCCTCCTGTGAGATCGGCAAGTACAACTGTGGTCAAGCATAACCCCAAGCACGCCAAGGTCAACATGGTGAATGCAGCTCAGGCAGAGGACTCGTCAGATGTCATCATGGGTAACCTTCCTGTTAACGATGTTCCTGCAAAAGTTCTTTTTGACATTGGTGCATCGCATTGCTTCATTTCTAAACCTTTTGCATCAAAGTATGAGTGCGATTATCAGCATTTGCAAAGACCTTTGCAAATCATGTCCCCGGGCAAGCAAATGACAGCTAATATCTGCGTCCCGGATGTTACTATCACGTTGGGCGACTACAAATTTCTAGCTTCTCCTATTGTTTTGGGCGACTCGGATATCGATCTTATTCTTGGAATGGATTGGCTTTCTAAGCACAAGGCTCATCTTGATTGTGCTGCCAGGCAGATTCAATTGACTCATTCGTCTGAGGATGTAATTGTCTTTGCCGCTCGTGATGATACCATCCGTCTGTTTTCTCTCAATGAGAAGGGTGAACTTGATGCCACCTCTCAAATTCCAGTCGTTTGTGAATATCAAGACGTCTTTCCAGAAGAGCTTCCAGGAATGCCTCCGCACCGGCCAGTTGAATTCGTCATCGATCTTGAGCCTGGCACGGAACCTGTTTGCAAACATCCTTACAAGCTTGGACCTGAAGAGCTGAAGGAGCTGAAGAAGCAACTCGATATTCAAGAGCGAATGGGTCTCATCCGACCTAGTTCTTCTCCGTGGGGTTGTGGAGTTCTTTTTCTGAAGAAGAAGGATGGAACGAATCGACTTTGTGTTGACTACCGTCCATTGAACAAGAAGACTATAAAGAACAAGTACCCACTTCCCAACATAAACGAGCTGTTTGAACAACTCAAAGGTGCTCAAGTGTTCTCCAAGCTTGATCTCCGTATGGGCTATCACCAGATTCGAATTTGTGAGCAAGATATCCCCAAGACAGCATTCAGAACAAGCTATGGTTCATATGAATACACTGTCATGTCTTTTGGCCTCGTCAACGCTCCGCCAACTTTCTCTCGCATGATGAACTTCATCTTCAACCCCTACACAAATGACTTCGTCTTGGTCTACCTCGATGACATTTTGGTCTTTTCCAAGAACAAGGAAGATCATGCCAAGCACTTGCGTTTGGTGCTGGATAAGCTCAGAGAACATCAGTTCTATGCCAAGTTTTCAAAGTGCGAGTTTTGGCTCGATGAGGTTCTCTATCTTGGGCATATCATCTCTGCCAAGGGCATAGCGGTGAATCCTGAGAAGGTGTCTGCAATTGTGAATTGGGAACCACCTCAAAACGTGAAGCAACTCCGCAGCTTCCTTGGTCTCGCAAGCTACTATCGAAGGTTCGTTGAGAACTTCTCAAAGATCGCGAAGCCTCTTTCAAACCTTCTCCAGAAGCACGTCAAGTACGTTTGGTCTCCGGAATGTGACATCGCTTTCAACACCCTGAAAGAGAAATTAGTCACTGCTCCAGTTCTGACTCCTCCTGATGAATCCAAACCATTCGAGGTCTTCTGTGATGCCTCTCTTCAAGGTCTTGGTGCAGTGTTGATGCAAGAGAAGAAAGTTGTGGCTTATACTTCTCGCCAGTTGAAGCCCAACGAAAAGAACTACCCCACTCACGACCTCGAGTTGGCGGCAGTTGTGCATGCTCTTTTGACTTGGAGACATCTCTTATTGGGAAGAAAAGTGGACATCTTCACTGACCACAAGAGTCTCAAGTACATCTTCACTTAGCCTAATCTCAACCTCATGCAGACTCGTTGGGTCGAAATGATTCAAGAGTATAATCCGAGTATCGAATACAGGCAAGGCCAATGTAATTGCTGATGCATTGAGCAGGAAGGCTTACTGCAACAGTTTGATTTTCAAGCCTTACCAACCCGAGCTTTGTGAAGCTTTCCGCAAACTCAATCTGCAAGTTGTTCCTCAAGGTTTCCTCACCAACCTTCAAGTCTCTCCTACTTTGGAAGATCATATTCGTGAGGCTAAACTTCTTGATGCTATGGTGAAGAAGGTGAAGATTGGGATTGCCAAGAGTCAACCCAATTACAAGTGCTATCGCCTTGATGACAAGGATACTCTATTCTTCGAGGATCGCATTGTTGTGCCTAAAGGTGACCTTTGTAAAGTCATTATGAACGAGGCTCACAATTCACTCCTCTCTATCCACCCTAACAGTACAAAGATGTACCATGACCTCAAGCAGGCGTATTGGTGGACTCGAATGAAGCACGAGATTGCTCAGTTCGTGAATGAATGTGATGTCTGCAGAAGAGTGAAGGCAGAACACCAACGACCAGCTGGTCTCCTCCAACCTCTTGCCATTCCAGAATGGAAGTTTGACCACATTGAGATGGACTTCGTGACTGGATTTCCAAAGTCCAAGTGTGGCAATGATGCTATATTCGTTGTCATCGACAAACTCACTAAAGTGGCTCATTTTCTGCCGATCAAAGAATCCATCACTGCAGCTCAATTGGCAGAGCTTTATACCTCTCGGATTGTCTCTCTGCACGGTATTCCGCAGTTGATTTCTTCAGATCGTGGCACCATCTTTACCTCCAAGTTTTGGGATTCTTTTCAGAAGGCCATGGGCACCAACATCCGTTTCAGCATAGCTTTTCATCCTCAAACTAGCGGCCAAGTCGAGCGTGTCAATCAGATTCTGGAAGATATGCTCAGGGCTTGCGTTATCTCTTTCGGTATGAAGTGGGAAGATTGTCTTCCATATGCCGAGTTCTCCTACAACAACAGCTTTCAAGCGAGTTCGGGCAAGGCCCCATTTGAAATTCTCTATGGCAGGAAGTGCCGTACTCCTCTAAACCGGTCAGAGACTGGTGAACGTCAACTTCTTGGAAATGACTTGATCACAGAGGCAGAAGATATGTGCAAAGTCATTCGTGATAACCTCAAAGCAGCGCAATCACGCCAGAAGAGCTACTATGATAGTAAGCATCGTGATTTGGCTTTCGAGATCGGAGACCATGTTTACCTCCGCGTCTCCCCAATGAAAGGTACTCGTCGCTTCGGTATCAAAGGGAAGCTTGCCCCTAGATACGTGGGTCCTTTCAAGATCGTCAGCAAGAGAGGCGATCTCGCCTATCAACTCGAGCTTCCCTCCAACTTTGCAAACGTGCACGACGTGTTCCATGTCTCTCAGCTCCGCAAGTGCTTCAAGACCCCTGACTGTACCGTCAACTTCGAAGACATTGATCTCCAAGGAGACCTTTCTTATCGTGAGCACCCAGTTGCTATTCTTGAAGAAACTGAGCACAAGACTCGCAACAAGTCAATCAAATTCCTCAAAGTCAAGTGGTCACATCATTCCGACCGTGAAACCACATGGGAACGCGAGGATCACCTCCGTTCTGAGTACCCAGAGTTTTTACAGTCCTAGATCTCTGGACGAGATCCTTTCATAGTTGTGGAGTGTTGTAACACACCGGATGTAATTTACCTTCTATGTATCCCAACTCTTGCCGTTTCCGGCACTAAGTTATTTCATTTCGTCGTTGTCGGGTTTTTGTCTCCGTGTGTTGTTGTCTTTGTCATGCATCTCATATCATGTCATCATGTGCATTGCATTTGCATACGTGTTCGTCTCATGCATCCGAGCATTTTCCCCATTGTCCGTTTTGCATTCCGGCGCTCCTATGTCACCCGGTGTCCCTTTCTACCTCTTTTCGTGTGTGGTGGTTAAACATTTCCAGATTGGACCGAGACTTTCCATGCGGCCTTGGTTTACTATCGGTAGACCGCCTATCAAGTTTCGTGCCATTTGGACTTCGTTTGATACTCCAACGGTTAACCGAGGGACCAAAAAGGCCTCGTGTGTGTTGCAGCCCAACACCCTTCCATTTTGGCCCAAAACCGACCCAAAACCCCTCCATCGTCTAGAGCATTCGATCACGATCGCGTGGTCAAAAACGACACTCCATTTGGAGCTTCCTAGCTCCCTCTACCTCTATAAATAGACCACTCCCGAAAATTTCGGATTTTCCCCTACCCTAAACCCGAATTTTCCCTCCTCCATGCACCGGACGTGTCCGGCCCGCGCTGGACGATGTCCGCCGCCACCGCCGCCCAACCACGCGCAGCCAAGTGTCACCACCGCCTCCTCCCGCCGCCGGCCCGGAGGAGCCTGATTTGGGCCCTCCCGAGCCCATCGCGCCGCCCGTGCCTGTCTGCCTCCTCGCCCGCGGGACCGCGCCGCCCGCGCCGGCCTTCCGCTCGCCGCCGACGCCCTTC
>NC_041392.1:406003919-406053712 GCF_002162155.2 Triticum dicoccoides
GTCCAGCCGCGCGCCCCGGCGCCGCCCCAGTCCGCCGCCTCGCTGCTTCCTCGAACGCCGTGCGCCGCCCCTCGTCACTCCGGTCGCCGCGCGCCCCGCCTTCCTCCTCCACGCCGGCGACCCCAAGTCCGGCGACCTCCCTCAAGTCCGGTGACGAGTTACTGATCCGGCGATCTCCTTGGGAAGCGTGTAGCATAACAAAATGTAGCATAACAAAATCTTTGACATGCCATAACTCTACATCCGCAGCTCCGATTCGAGCGTGTAGCATAACAAAATGTTCGCCTCGACGAGTACATCATTTCATCTCATTGCATCATTTTCATTTGAGCTCATCTTGATGCCCGAAATGCTGTTGGAAAAGGGCTATGTGGTGAATTTGTCAGATCTGTTTCAGCAAATGGCCTTTTGTCATTTTTGCCATGATTAATGTGTGCATGCTATGATCCTGAGCTCTACATGTGTTTTGTTATATGCCATGCCATCTTTACAGTGGTGCTTGCCATGTATTTTTGTGATATTTCTGGTGACTAGCACAAGCTTGCAAAGTAGCATAATCATTGATGCTGATTTCAGGGACTTAGAATTTCACCAACTCCTTGTCCTGTTTTTGTTGTTATGCCATATGTTCATGTTGTTTCCTAGTGATCCGTGCCTCTTTTGAGGATGATCAGTAAGGATGCGTTGTTAACATTGTGGTGCTCTATCCATCCATGCCTTTATTTGCAATTATGGAGCACCCTAGCCCGAGCCAATCGAGCTCTACTTTTGCTATAAAATAATCCTGGCATATTCTTGACATGTTTAGCGATTTTGCCGATGATGTTGCTATTGATCCGTGCATGCTATGTTGTTGTTCTTACCATGTATAGCTTCTATGCCATGTATTCTTGATGGGTGTATGCTTAGTTTGTCATGCGATACTCTGTAGTGAGTGCATCGAGCTCGTAAACATGCTTACTTGTCAAATCTGTTTGCATGCTCCAGTTTTTCACCAAGTCTGAATCTGTTTATGTTTTTGCCATGTTCACATGCTTGCAATGGTATTTTCTGATCCCTTTTGGCTCAAGGTCACTAAGGGACTTTTGTTAAATGCTTTTAGTAGCTTCATGGCATGCCTTGCTTTGCCATGTTAAGTTCCTGTAGCATGTAGTTTTCATGTTCTAAAGTTTGCTTCCTGATGATGAATTCCATACTTGTGTTAATTTCACTAAGTCTGAAACCTGTTATCGTTTGCTCTTTTGCCATGCTTGTTTGAACCTGTTAATGGATGAATTAGCCGTAGCTCAGTGTTCATCTTTTGTCAAGCATCATGAGTGGATCCCTGTCATGTATTTGTTTGTCATGTTTGAGTGCTGTAGCATATTTATCTTGATGCATTTAGTTGGTCACTTGCTGATTATCGCAGACCGATGCCATATTTGTTTTGCTTGCCATTTCCAAACCGTGCATCCGATTCCGGTGATCTTTATATCGATTTCAACTGAAATCACCTCACCTTTCCAGTGGCACTCTTGGATTTCCAAGTTGAGTCCAGGTTCTATCTTTCCTTGTCAAATCTTGCATATGCATCACATACCGCATCCCGCATATCATACCATGTTTGCATCATGTTGCTTGAGCATTGCACGTGGTTGATTGTGCTCCTTTTGCTTGTTGTTCTTGTTTGGGTGGAGTCGGGAGACGAGTTCGTGAACAAGGAGCCCGTTGAGTTCGCTTACGAGGATCAAGGCAACTCTGACAACTTTGCAGGCAAGATGACCATACCCTCGAAATCACTCCTATCTTTGCTTGCTAGATGCTCGCTCTTTTGCTATGCCTATGCTATGATGCCTACCACTTGCTTACCATGCCTCCCATATTGCCATGCCAAACCTCTAACCCACCATGTCCTAGCAAACCGTTGTTTGGCTATGTTACCTCTTTGCTCAGCCCCTCTTATAGCGTTGCTAGTTGCAGGTGAAGATTGGAGATCGTTCCTTGTTGGAATATTGTTTATTATTGGGATATCACCTTATTATCTTGTTTATCTTAATGCACCTATATACTTGATAAAGGGTGGAAGGCTCGGCCTTTTGCCTAGTGTTTTGTTCCACTCTTGCCGCCCTACTTTCCGTCATATCGGTGTTATGTTCCCGGATTTTGCGTTCCTTACACGGTTGGGTTATAATGGGGACCCCTTGACAGTTCGCCTTGAATAAAACTCCTCCAGCAATGCCCAACCTTGGTTTTACCATTTGCCACCTAGCCTCTTTTTCCCTTGGGTTTCCGGAGCCCGAGGGTCATCTTTATTTAAACCCCCCCGGGCCAGTGCTCCTCTGAGTGTTGGTCCAAACTAGAGCCCTGTGCAGCGCCCCCTCGGGGAAACTCGAGGTTTGGTTTTAGTTGTATGGAGCGCTCATCTGAGTGTGCCCTGAGAACGAGATATGTGCAGCTCCTATCGGGATTTGTCGGCACATTCGGGCGGTGTTGGGGATATCACTACTAGGCGTAAACCAGCCTATCTGGGCCGGGTTAACTTCGTCAGTAGTTAAGTATGTTAAAGCCCAAGAAGGCAGATGAGGGCTCAAGGCCCATAGTCGGTTCAAGGCCTGTAGCCGTAAACCGGCGTTGGTATTTAACTTGTATTGTAAGTTAGGAATAAGTAGAGACCAAACCAGACACATCTATGAGCCGGTATTGGGACTCTGTGAACCGACAGGCGTCACCCGTGTATATAAGGGGACGACCCGGCGGCGGTTCAAGGACAACAGACAACAACTTGAGACTTAGCCGAAGCTTGTTTGCTCCCTAGCGATCGAAACCCCATCAATTCCATTACAACTAGACGTAGGCTTTTACCTTCATCGAAGGGACCGAACTAGTATAAACTCTCTTGCGTCCCTGTGTCCGCTTTAACCCCTTCAAGCTAACCCGTCGTGATGGCTCCATGACTAAGTCCTTTCTCTAGGACATCTGCCGTGACAAAACCACGACAGTTGGCGCCCACCGTGGGGCTATCGCACGATTGTTTCAAGTTCTTGGAGGGCCGCTTTGAAGGACTCGAGGGCTACGTTGTGGGCCGGATGACTAAGAGTCATCGCGGCAAGCTCTACATCGATGATGCAGGCTGGGGCCTCGAGGCCGGCTCAGTTGAGTACGGGTACCTGGTCCTCTTTGGTGGCATACACGTTTTCATCGGCAGGATTGGTGAACCGGGCCCTGAGCCGGACATCTGCACCGACCTCGTCGAAATGGCTCAGCATGCACGATCCGCCCGGGTTAAACCGGCCGTGAAGCGTGCCTTCGTGGGAGTCATCCATGGAGGAAGTTATGAGGATGGATCGGAATCTCGTGGCGAGACCGTCGTTTATTCCGGCGACGAGTCATCAACCGAAGAAATTGAATCTCTATATCGGCTACAAGATGGCCGGATTGGGGGCTGTTCCGATGGCGACAGTATTCCGGACCCCTCTGATCAACCCAACCGAGTTGGAATATTCCTGGCCGGCACACAAGCAGTGCTTCATTCTTCGACCTCTGCGCCAATAACCTCCGGTTCAGTTGCGGCGACAGCTGCCAGGGCAGGAAGCTCTGCACGCCCGCCGACTCAAGTTCTGTGAGATCTATTTGATGCATTGGCTGCGCTTATGGCAGAAGCTAATCCGGCGGATCAGGAAGTCCACAACGTGGAGATTGCAAAGGTGAAGGAACAGATCACCCAGGCCAAGGTGGACCTGGTAGCTGAGAATGCCAGGATGACCACATAGCGGGCCGCTTTAGACGCACAAGCCTACAGGCTCATGTTGGACCAGAACGCGTCGCATGAAGTCATGAAGAGGAAGTACCGATCCCGTTTGCCTTCGGTTTTCGAGGCCAGAGACCTTTTCAACACCCCAGGAGCAGGAACCAGTAATCCGCTGGAGGGAAACTAGCCGGAAGCTCCGGGGACCGGTGCGCCGGTTCAGCCCCGTCTGATGAATCCGCCTCGTCAAAACACTATCATACCTCAGCTGTTTCAACACCACCGGGTCACTACTCCAACCCAATGGACAATCTCGTTGCCGCTGCTGCACGGCTGGAGGCCATTCCAATTGAAGGTGACTCGCCGCAGGCGGTAGAGACACGACGGGTCAAGGAGCTTCTTAGGACAGCTTTGGTCCAACAGGAAGCGTACTCGTATAGCCGCGACCGGATCCACTCGATCCCTTGTCCAAGCCGGAGCTATAGCAGGCGTATGGATGAGCCAGTAGTGTCAAGTAATGAACGACATGGAGCACCCCGCGGCAACAACCCGGTGGGTGGTGCTGATAACGCTCAGGAAGTGGTGGACCGGGCCCGAGCATGCAGGGAGGCTGAGTTAGCCGCACAGTATCAGGCTCGGTAGCTTACGTCGGTTCGTCCCGCTATTTCGGTCGAACCCGGTGTTACTTATAGCTCTTTGGGGGTGCCTTGCCTTGTCCCCGCTTTACGCAATGTGTGCCTGCCCAAGGATTTCAAGGGCCCGCGCAAGGTACCAAATTACACGGGAGATCAACCCCCAGAGACATGGGTGGACAGCTATGAGATGGCCATGGAGATGCTTGATGTGGATGATGCGGCATGTGCGAAGTACTTCACCATGATGCTTGAAGGAACGGCCCGCACTTGGTTAAAAAGCTTACCGGCCAATTCTACCAGTTCATGGGCCCAATTACGAGCCTGGTCTATCAGTAATTTCAAGGATACATGTAAGCAGCCCATGTCGATAGTAGACTTAGCTGCCTGTGTCCAGGAGGAAGGAGAATCGACGACTCATTGGGTGCGGCGGGTCTCACAAGTGTTGCATTCATCAGACCGCATCAACGCTGACACCGCAGTCTTAACCCTAGAAGGCAACTGCCGGTTTGGGCCCCTAAAGCTGAAGTTGGGATGGATGAAGCGCCATTGCACTGACATGGGGACCCTCATGGCTGCTTTGGTAAAGTATGCTGATTCTGATAGTACCAAGGATCCTGAATCTGATGATGACAAGGCAGGGAAGGGAAAGAGGAACAACAACTCCAAAGGTCAGCAGCATCACTTGGCAGGCAATGGTGGTGGAGGCAAGCGTAAAGCGGATGGTAACATGGACTTTGTGGCTAATACCAACGCGCAGGACAAGGGCCAGCGACGCAAGGGTAAACCGCCAAATCGTAGTGGGGCACCCAACCCTAACCCGGACCGCCTAAATTATCTACTGAGCCAGCCCTGTCCAAGACATGGGACGAAGGAGGTGCCAGCAAACCACCTTTGGAAGGATTGCTTCATTATGCAGGAGTTCAAGAATTCTAATGCTTTCCAGTATGATCACGGCTCCGGCGGTGGCTCAGGATCCGGGTCGGGTTACGGTGGAGGAAATTCCGGTTCATGATTTAATGGTAATCCGGGCGGACATAACAATCAAAATAATCAGAACAACCAGGGTGGTTACAACCAGCAGCAGCAACAGTCAGGTTACCAGAGCAACCCAAAGCAGTTGAATAGTGGGCAGTACCATGTCTTCACCACTAGCTTGGACAAGTGAGACCAGAAGGTTCAGAGGCGGGCAGTAAACTCTGTTGAACCGGCCGTGCCCCGTTATCTACGCTGGTCTGAACAGCCAATCATATGGAGCAGAGAGGATCACCCTCCCCAGGTTGATAATCCGGGTCAGTTGGCTCTGGTGGTGGCGCCTCAGGTGGGAGGTTACAAGTTCACCAAAGTGCTCATGGATGGAGGGAGCAGCATTAATATCTTGTACTATGAGACCTTCCGTCGTATGGGACTAACAGATAAAAATCTCAAACCGTCTAATACGATGTTCCACGGTGTGGTACCTGGCAAGTCAGCATATCCTGTTGGTAAGATAGCTTTGGAAGTCGCCTTTGGAGATGATCATGATTCCAGGTCGGAAACATTGACGTTTGAAGTAGTGAAAATCCAAAGTCCATATCACGCCCTGTTTGGGCGGCCGGCCTACGCCAAGTTTATGGCACGGCCCTGTTATGTGTATTTGCAGCTCAAGATGCCGGGTCACAAGGGGACAATAACGGTTCACGGAAGCCGTAAAATCGCTTTGGAATGCGAGGAAGGAGATGCGGCCTACGCAGAGTCGGTTTGTGCCACCGAGGAGCTGAAGTATTATAAGGACAATGTTGATCCGGCGGACATGACTCCATTAAAGAAGCCAACTACGGAGCATGATCCGGCCCTGAAGTTCAAATCAGCAGCAAAAACTAAGCTTGTTGACTTCGTACCTGGCGATTCGTCCAAGCAGTTCAGCATCAGTGCCAACTTGGATCCGAAATAGGAAAGCGCGCTCATCGAGTTCATCCGTGAGAATCGGGACATTTTTGCATGGAAACCCTCGGACATGCCAGGTGTACCGAGGCAACTCGCTGAGCACACCCTTAATGTGGGTCCTAAATACAAACCGGTGAAACAGTTCCTCCGCCGGTTTAATGAAGAAAGACGCAAGGCAATTGGAGAAGAGGTAGCCAGGCTCTTAGCGGCTGGCTTTATTGTTGAAGTTTTTCACCCTGAGTGGCTTGCCAATCCGGTGCTGGTCCTTAAGAAAAACGGCACCTGGCATATGTGTGTGGATTATACAGATCTTAATAAGGCTTGTCCAGCAGATCCTTTTGCCCTCCCCCGTATTGATCAAATTATTGATGCTACGGCGGGTTGCGAGCGTTTAAGTTTTTTGGATGCATATTCTGGCTATCATCAGATCAAAATGGCAGTTAAGGACCAGGAGAAGACGGCATTCATAACTCCCTTTGGAGCCTTCTGCTATGTGTCTATGCCCTTTGGGCTCAAGAGTGCCCAGGCAACTTATCAACGGTGTGTACAAAATTGTCTTCACAAGCAAATTGGCCGTAATGTACATGCTTACATGGATGATATCGTGGTTAAGTCCAGGGAGAAGGAGACTTTGGTTGACGACTTGAAGGAAACCTTTGATAACCTGAGGACATACAAGATGATGCTTAATCCGGCCAAGTGTGTCTTTGGTGTACCAGCAGGCAAGTTATTGGGTTTTCTGGTGTCCAACAGGGGAATTGAGGCTAATCCGGAGAAGATCACAACCATCACCTCCCTGGCTAAACCGAAGTGTATTAATGATGTTCAACGCCTGGCAGGCCGGATTGCCGCGTTAAGCCGGTTTATCAGCCGCCTTGGTGAGAAGGCAATCCCTTTGTATCAGATGTTGAAGAAGACGGATCAATTCGTCTGGAGTTCCGCTGTTGATGAAGCATTTGAGGACTTAAAGCGGCAATTGGTCAATCCCCCTGTGCTCGCCGCTCCCATTGACAAGGAGCCGTTACTGCTATATGTTGCTGCTAATGCTCATGCGGTCAGCGTGGCTATTGTGGTGGAGCGAAAGGAGGCAGGTAAGGAGCATCCGGTTCAACATCCGGTCTATTATATCAGCGAGGTACTCATTGAGTCCAAGCAAAGGTATCTGCATTGGCAGAAGCTGGTGTACGGAGTTTTTATGGCAAGCCGGAAGCTTAAGCAATACTTCCAAGGGCACCCAATTACGGTGGTTAGTTCTGCTCCTTTGGGGGATATCATCCAGACCGAGAAGCGACTGGCCGGATTGCCAAGTGGGCTATAGAGCTTGGGCCGCACGGATTGAAGTATGTGCCTCGAACGGCGGTTAAATCTCAAGCACTTGTTGATTTCATCAATGATTGGACGGAACTGCAAGCACCTGAAGAAAAGCCGGATCACACATATTGGACCATCCATTTTGACGGATCCAGGCAATTGGAAGGCTCGGGGGCTGGAGTCGTATTAACTTCCCCACGAGGTGATAAGTTTTGTTACGTTCTCCGCTTAATGTTCCCTTGTACTAACAATGCAGCTGAGTATGAAGCCTTGCTCCATGGTCTCCGGATGGCTAAGGAGATGAATCTAAGTCGAGTTATGTGCTTCAGTGACTCAGACCTCGTGGCTCAACAAGTATTTGGCACTTGGGATTCCAAGGACCCACTCATGGCAGCGTATCGTCATGAGGTGGATATTGTTGCAGGTCACTTTAAAGGCTATCAGGTGGACCACGTGGACCGACGGAAGAATGAAGTGGCGGACGCTTTAAGCCGGCTGGGCTCTCAGCGCAAACCGGTCCCGCCCAATGTTTTTCTGGATGTGCTGCACAACCCGTCGGTCAAGCTCCCTGGTGAAGCGGATTTGGCTATTCCTGATCCGGAGGCTCAATTGGTGGCAGCTCTTCATGTCATTCCGGATTGGACGCTTCCTTACTTGGCGTACATGAACCGGGGCGAGTTACCAGAGGATGAGACTCTGGCCCGACAAATAATCCGGCGGTCCAAGTCCATGACTATTGTCAATGGCGAGTTGCATCATTGCAGTGTATCAGGGGCGTTTCAACGCTGTGTGTCTCCTGAAGAAGGCTGTGAAATTTTGTGTGAGATCCATGAAGGAGATTGTGGTCACCACGCCGATTCAAAATCTTTGGTAGCTAAAGCGTTTCGCCATGGCTTCTATTGGTTAACTTCTCATGCTGATGCGGAGGATCTGGTCAGACGATGTGATGGTTGCCAAAAGTTTTCAAGACGTGCTCATGTGCCGGCCCAAGAATTGAGAATGATTCCAATTACTTGGCCGTTTGCGACTTGGGGGCTGGATATGGTTGGGCCTTTCAAAAGGTCCAAAGATAAGAAGACCCACCTCCTGGTGGCGGTTGACAAGTTTACAAAGTGGGTGGAAGCAAAACCTGTTAGCAAGTGTGATGCGGCCACGACGGTTCAATTCATCAAAAAAGTGATTTTCCGGTTTGGCTTTCCACACAGTATCATCACAGATAATGGTACCAGTTTGTCCAAGGGTGCCATGAAGGAGTTCTGCGAGCGGGAGCACATCCGGCTTGACGTTTCATCAGTGGCACACCCACAGTCCAATGGTCAAGCAGAAAGGGCTAATCAAGAGATCTTGAGAGGCATCAGGCCCCGGCTTATGGTTCCTTTGTAGAGAACGCCGGGTTGTTGGGTAGAAGAGTTACCATCTGTGTTACAGAGCATCAATTCTACACCCAACAGATCAACAGGATACACGCCGTCCTTCATGGTCTACGGAGCGGAGGCGGTTCTCCCAAGTGATATCCGTCATGGCTCACCTCGTGTGGCGGCTTATGTTGAAGCGGACAACGAGACAACACGGCAAGACGCTTTGGACCTGTTGGATGAAGAACGTGACATAGCAGCCGCCCGCTCGGCGATTTACCAATAGGATCTTCATCGTTATCATAGTCGCCGAGTCAGAACCAGAGCCTTTCAGGAAGGATATTTGGTGCTTCGGCTCATCCAAGACCAGATTGATATGCATAAGCTATCCCCACCTTGGGAGGGACCTTTCGTGGTCAGCAAGAATCTGCACAATGGGTCATACTATCTGATCGATATTCGAGAGCATAAAGACTCACGTACATTAGAGGAAGAGACCAACAGGCCGTGGAACATAGCTCATCTTCGGCCTTACTATACCTGAGCCATTGGCTCTACTTATGTACATATTACAATGATGTATATATTATGATTAAATATAATAAACCGGAACCTCAGCTAAAGCGGGGTATCTGTTCTTTTACATCATGTGTGGTTACACGGAGTTGTTCTAAAGCGGCCTCCGGTTTACCCCTTGAGTTAGCTTTTCAAAAGCATCATGCTATATCACTTGGGGGCTTGGTCGTGTCCGAACCAATGCAACATCTCTTGATAGGCGAGAGCCACCAGATCACTTGGGGACTTGCTCACGTCTGAACCAGTCACGCCTCTTGATCGGCTTAAGGCCATAGAATCACTTGGGGGATTGGTCGAACCCGAACCATTGCCACGCCTCTTGATCGGCATAAATGCCACGGTTTCATTTGGGGACCTGGCTGACTTGAACCATAGCTACACCTATCGGGAGCTTGGTCGTGTCCGACCATGGTAACGCCATCTGATCGACTGAAATAAGCCTCTTTTTGCAAACGGTTTTATCATTGCCTTTGCTTCACAATTTTCTTTGATAGATATTTCTTTCTTTTTGTTGCGTTTTTTAAACCGACAAAATTTTAAACCGGTTCACACTGTCAATTGACGGAACACGGTCCATTTTTAATCCGGAGACTATTTGCTCGGTTTGATTTTTTGTTAACATCCTATTACGGAGTAACACGGTGTTTTATTATAACCTGGCACGGTTTACATGGTAAACCAACATTATATATATACAGGAGCTACTATCTCCTCCAAAAGTGTGGGTTTATGAAACCTCCGCTTCAAGATTGGCTAAGCCAACTTCATGCCCAACGATGGCAGGTATTATGTATCTCAAAGATTTGATCATATGCTTAAATTTCAGATATTTTGATTTTATATATGCAGACATCATACTCCGCCTGACGGTACAACTGCGGTGGCACTTTAAGATTTTTTATGTTGCAGAAAATACTTTGGAAAGTTCATCACCCAAAGGAAGCACAAGTTGCAGTGGTTATGCACGAAGGCATATTAAGATCAAGAGTATCAGCTAGCCTATTACAAGGCAACATGGTGCCCAAAACAAGATCATTGTTTTTTCAAAGGAGAAGCAGTTTAAACCGGCTTCTGGTTCAAGCTTGGTCACCAGCCTGGCCTGATGGTTGTGGGTCATCCCGCGCCGCTTCAACTTCAGTTTCTCTACCCAGCGGCTGGAAATCAATAGTTGTGCAGTCGATTCCCATTCATGCTCGAAAGACAACTTCATCATGGATCAGCAACGACGGTTCAATATCGGGAGCGTAAGTATGCTTACGGATTGGAGGGATAAGATTTTCCGCTTCATGAATTGGTGCAGCTACTCGCTTGTTTTGATTGTCATATTGGGCTTGATAATGAGACAAGTCTGCTTCTTCAACCAATTGACAAGCTAGCGGACGCACCTCCCAGTTTATTGCTCACAGATCCGCTTCACTAAACTCTGACCCGTCTTCCTTCAAGCTGGGATAGCCCTGAGTCGCTTCAATAGGATCAAAATCCGGCACCCAAGCTTTTGCCCGGATTAAGGCCTTGATCGCACTAGTTCGAGCAGCAGATTCTTCAGCTCTTCAACCCGGGCAGGAAGCACCGACAGTTTCTTCCGAGTGTCCTGAATCAAAGTGGGCGCCGGATTGTTGTGGGATGTAGTACAGATGATCCGCTGTGCACCAGTGTACAGTTGTTCGATCAACGTGTAGGCGGCTTTCAATTTCTTCCGCACATCTGACCCCAAGTGACCAATGCGTGTCCCTGAAATATCACAAAGGGTTAACAAACCAGCAGCTCTGTAAGACGGCAGAATCAATTCAGAAATCAAACCGGCTTACCAAAGATAGGAGCGGTCATGGCATGCACGTGCCGCTTTATGCTGGTCAGTTCGTCCACCACCGGTTTTAGTGCAGCCTCGGCGTCTTCTGCTCGTTTGGTTAAAGCGGATTTTTCAGTAGCCTAATCCGCCCGCTCCTTCTTGAAATCCTTCTTAAGCTGTTCCATGACGCTTAAGGCGCTGGTCAACTCCTCTTTTGCTTTTGAGGTTTCAGTCTGTTGGGACTTCAGATTTTCTTGGAGATCGGTGATTTGGGTCTCTTTTGTCTTCAGCTCAGCCTGCATACAGACAGTTATATGATTCAACAAGCAGTGCAAGAATTGAAGCACCAACCACATAACAAGTTATGCACTTGGCGCTTGGGGGCTAATGCCTATTTGATCTTCATATTTCACTTGATTATAAAGTCCCAAGATCAATACAAGTATTCAACTTGGCACTTGGGGGCTAATGGCTATTTGCTCGAATATATTCTGATGCGGCGATCTCAATCACTTAAAGTCCCGGTTTAACTACACTAAGTTGAACCGGCCCTTGGGGGCTACATCAGCGAGTTCCGAAGCATTGGGATTTATATTAGCAAGTCCCGGTTTGGATGCAGATTCTAAACCGGCCCTTGGGGGCTAGGAGAGTTAACAAGATTGAAATATCCAAACAAGAAAAAGTACATGGAAGTTACCTCAAATTTCTCTTTCATCATATTAACCAGACCAGCTTCATAGTCACGGCTGGTGTATAGCCGGTTCAGATAGCCGGAATGGAGATCTTGGGCGTTCAAAGCGGCATAAGTTGTCAGATCAGCATTCCATTTTCCCTTGCCAATGGCAGCAAATTCTTCCTTGCCAGTGTGTCTGGATAAAGCAACATGATTGCCTGGCTCTGTGCGACCAATGCCAGTAATGACAACCTCATCATCCTTGGCATCGCCGGTTTGCACTGGGGCCATTGGCTTATCAGTAGGCTTTGTTGGATTGGTGGATTTCTCAATCCGGATGGGGCTTGTGGGCTGGTTGACAGGACTTGAGGTATCAATAGGCCTCTCTTCATCAATAAGATCGCCATCTCGCTGCGGTGGATCATTGGGTATATCTTCAGGAATAGCCGCTTCAAGATCTGGTGTTTTGCCCGGTTCAGGGACGGCATCCTCCTCGGCCGCTTTATCCAGGCGAGCCTTCTTGCTCGGCCTAGGCTTGGCCCTGAAAGGAATAACAAAGTCAAATACAGCATAGGTTCCAAGGTGATGTACCAGAAATATTATGATAAGTATAGCTTACCCATGCACCGTTTTGAGCGGTGGCAACTGAGTAGCCGATGACTCGCCAGAGGATGAGTGGGAAGTAACCTGATAATCGGAGTCAGATGGATTAAGAGGTTGACAAAAACAGCCCGCTTTAGGACAAGCACTGGCAAGCAAATTAGAGACCTCTGAACAGCGTTTCTGAACCAGACTGTTCGGTAAACCGACGGAGGTAACTACCTGGCCGCTGTGCCGGGTTGTGCGGCGAGCTTTGTGCTGTTGGGTCTTCATAAGAAATTTGGGATCCAAGTAAGCAAGAGGATGAGAAAATTTAACCTTCCGGTTTGCCCGACGGATTTTTAGTGAAGGCAAAGGGTCTGAATCAGAAGAGAGAATAATTACCTCTGCAGCATCAGCATGGCTGGCTTCGGCATCATCCTGACAAACATCATCATCAATAAGACGCATGAAAAATAAGCCAAGTGAGTCAAGCTCTACCTCAAGGTCTAGATTATCCACATCATCATCAGGGGCCGGATCAGAAGATGCAGTGGTTTTCTTCTTGTGAGCAGGCCGTTTCACGACTTTAGTCTTTGGCCGGGTTGGTCGTTCCGGTTTGTCTGGTTTTTCTGGCTTCTCCTGTGGAAGTTTCTTGCTCCAAAACGGATCATTACCCTGTTTA
This sequence comes from Triticum dicoccoides, assembly GCF_002162155.2. Taxonomy (NCBI): domain Eukaryota; kingdom Viridiplantae; phylum Streptophyta; class Magnoliopsida; order Poales; family Poaceae; genus Triticum; species Triticum dicoccoides. The sequence goes on from NC_041392.1 coordinate 406,017,170, forward strand.
AGCAGACATTGATATTAAACAATGACCAGATATATCAATAACAAGTTCAGTAAAAAGAAAAAAAATCAAATTCTTACAGCTGGCGGTTTGTTGGTGGCACAGAAGGGAAGCAGGCCGGTTCGAGCACAGACGTGTTCCGGTTCATTCATCATTTTATTCACAGCCTCTGTGATTTCTTCGTCGGTGAGCTGGATGTTAGCATGTCGCAGTGGGTCGTCAACACTGCCAGTATACTCACACATTAAACCAGAGCGCTGACTAAGGGGTAGTATGCTCCATGATATCCAACAGCGAGCAAGATCAACTCCTGTTAAACCATTAGCCATGAAGGCTCTGATCTTGGACAGTTGAGGAGCGTATTTGCTTCTCTCCTTGGCAGTCAACCTTTGCGGAAAGGGGTGTGTATTGCTAAGCCGCTCCGAACGAAAGCCAGGCAAAGGATTTTCACCAGCAGGGGAGGTGTCTTTGCAATAGAACCATGTTTGATTCCACTCTTTGGGGTGGCTGTGCAGTTTGGCGTGAGGGTATGTGACCTCTTTCCTTTTCTGAATCGCCACACCACCCAATTCCGTATTGGAACCGTCAGAAAACTCAGTACGGCGGTTTAGATGGAAACAGTCTCTGAACAATTCCACTGTGGGCTCCTCTTGGAAGAACACCTCACAGAGCACTTGGAAGTGACACATGTTTGTAATAGAGTTGGGGCCAGTGTCTTGTGGATGGAGTTGAAAATCGGCTAAAATGTCCCGGTAAAATTTAGAACCGGACGGCTTAAAGCCCCGGGCTAAGTGATCTACGAAAACGACGACCTCTCCTTCTGAGGTGTGGGAGGACATTCTTTGCCAGGGGCTCTCCAATGGATGGTGTTTTTGCTGCCTAAAGCGCCGATCAGGACTAAATTGTTCAGTTGAGTCTCTGTGACGCGAGAAGGAACCCAGTTGCACTCATATACTTGCTTGGCCATGATGAAATCTACAAGATAGGTGATTCCGGTTCAAGAACGAGTTGATTAAAGTGCACTAGTATGTACAATGTTAAACCAGAGACAGTTCTATCTAAACCGGAGTTTTATGAAGCAAGAACATTCGGCGGTTCAACAAGGGGACTAATGGTATATACCGGTTTGGCAATTTTTCTACAAAGTTAAACCACCTGATCTAAGCATTGAAACAGTTGAGATTGCGGATGGATAAGTGTACAGAAACAGATTTCACAAGATTTCTCTACAGCGACGGATCTGAAGCAAGTTCAGAAAACAAGGAAAATATTCAAGGTTCAAAAAAGAACAGTACCGAATCAATGGGCAGAGATACAGGTAGATCTATGGTCTTGAAGCATATAAGTAAAGGCGGATGCTAAGAACTACAGCTACACAGAGCAAAGGTTCACAGGTTCATCTAAGATCTATCATCTGAGTACGAAGCAGACAATGAACACTGAAGAACTTGGAAACCCTAGAACGGATCTACGGGGGAAAAGGTGAAGAACTCACCGGAGCCGAGGAAGAAACAGAAGGTGACCGTGATGCTCTGGTACAATCAGGGTGATGCAGCGGCCAAGGTTGGAGCAGAGGTCGTCGATGGCGGCGGAGCTCCGAAGCTGGATGACGCGGGGAAGACGAAGCAGAAGGGCACGAAGGGGAAAAAGAAATGACCCTTCGGTCCTATTTATAAGGCAAGGGACAGGTGTGAGGCGCGAAAATCAAGGGACCGTGGGTTTGGAAACGAAGCTGTCGCCTTAATTGTCGCAGACCTATTAAAAAAGGGGGGGATATCATGGTTAAGGTTCTTTATAATAGGTGACGTCACGCCGGTTTACAATGACCAGAGAAGATGACATCACGGCGGTTCAACAAACTACAAGAAGATATTGAAGATGAAGATTTTTGCTAAGGATTGACATGAACCTGTTCAAATCAATCCGGGGCCTAATGTTGGGGATATCACTACTGGGCGTAAACCGCCCTATTTGGGCCGGGTTAACTTCGTCAGTAGTTAAGTATGTTAAAGCCCAAGAAGGCAGATGAGGGCTCAAGGCCCATAGTCGGTTCAAGGCCTGTAGCCATAAACCGGCGTTGGTATTTAACTTGTATTGTAAGTTAGGAATAAGTAGAGACCAAACCAGACACATCTATGAGCCGGTATTGGGACTCTGTGAACCGACAGGCGTCACCTGTGTATATAAGGGGACGACCCAGCGGCGGTTCAAGGACAACAGACAACAACTCGAGACTTAGGCGAAGCTTGTTTGCTCCCTAGTGATCGAAACCCCCTCAATTCCATCACAACTAGACGTAGGCTTTTACCTTCATCGAAGGGGCTGAACTAGTATAAACTCTCTTGCGTCCCTGTGTCCGCTTTAACCCCTTCAAGCTAACCCGTCGCGATGGCTCCACGACTAAGTCCTTTCTCTAGGACATCTGCCGTGACAAAACCACGACAGGCGGTGTTGCTGGACTTGTTTTACCATTGTTGAGGATATCTTGTAACCGGGATGCCGAGTCTGATCGGATTATCTTGGGAGAAGGAATATCCTTCGTTGACCGTGAGAGCTTGTGATGGGCTAAGTTGGGACTCCCCTGCAGGGATTTGAACTTCCGAAAGCCGTGCCCGCGGTTATGGGCAGATGGGAATTTGTTAATGTTCGATTGTAGATAACATGAAACTTAACTTATTTAAAATGCACCAACCGCGTGTGTAACCGTGATGGTCTCTTCTCGGCGGAGTCCGGGAAGTGAACACGGTGTTGGAGTAATACTTGACGTAGGCTGTTCTAGGATCACTTCTTGATCATAGTTGTTCGACTGTGCCTTTGTCTTCTCTTCTCGCTCTCTTTTGCGAATAGGTTAGCCACCAAACATGCTAGTCGCTTGCTGCAGCTCCACATCATTCCTTACCTTACCTATAAGCATAAATAGTCTTGATCGCGAGGGTGTGAGATTGCTGAGTCCCCGTGACTCACAGTTTACTTCCAAAACCAGATGTAGGGACCGATGATACCACTCCAGACGATGCGCTTGAGCTCAAGTGGGAGTTTGATGAAGACTCTCGTCGTTACTATGTGTCTTTCCCAGATGATCAGTAGTGGTGCCCAGTTGGGGCGATCAGGGACCGTGTCGCATGTGGGGGTTGACCTTTATTTTGGTACCGTATGCGGACCATGAGTGTATTGGATGAATGTAATGTTATTCATGTATTTGTGTGACGTGGCGAGTGTAAGCCAACTATGTATCTTTTCCCCTTTTATTTATTTACATGGGTTGTTGTGAAGATTACCTTACTTGCGACATAGCTTTCAATGTGGTTATGCCTCTAAGTCGTGCTTCGACACGTAGGAGATATAGCCGGATCGAGGGCGTTACAAGTTGGTAATCAGAGCCTTCCCCGACCTTAGGAGCCCCCTGCTTGATCAAATCATTGGCGTTGTTGAGTCTAGAAAAATGTTTTGAGTCATTTAGGAATTATATATCAGAGAGTTAGGAATTCTTTTTACTCCCCAGTCCCTTCATCGCTCTGGTGAGGCATCCCGACGTAGAGTTTTGACTCTTCTCTTCTCAAATTTCACTAATTTTTTTAGGATCACGCGGGTATCCTGGAATCATTCCGATGGTTTTGTGACGAGAACATTGTTCTTGGTGCCTCCTGTCATTTAGGGGTTGTGGCAGTGTCCCGGGGAGTTGAGCTCCGAGGTGTTGTCGTCACAATTTTATCGTTGAGATTCTGGAATACCTGAGTTTCGCCGACATCAAAAATCTCTTTTATGTAGTTGTTGGTGAGATAACCTCGACGCCACCCAGTACTGGGGCGGGAGTTCGGGAGTATTGCCATAACTTGTATAATGGATGCTTTTTGAAGGTTGAGGTAACTGATTTCCGAAGGTTTCTCAGTTATGTGTTGAAGGATGGATACAGCTGGATGTAGGATTTGCTAGATTTGGGTGAGATATTATGCTTCCCCTGTATCCCCAACACATGATTGCATAACCGGAAAGGTTCAGGAGTTTCATAGGTGGGAATTCGTGTAGCTCTAGTTCTTCTTCCGTGGATATTTGGTTTGGGATTGGGTAATCCTCACCAAGTATTTGCTCTTGTCTGTACCTTGTTGTTTTTCTTCTACCTCAATTCTAAGTGGCTTCTCAATTGATGGAAATGTGACCATTTTGATTGGAATGCATTCATTCATTTGGTTCGGATGTGAGGACTTTATGTTGCAATTTCAATCCGTTTGTTTCAGCTTGAATATTTGTCTGTCAAGATGCTAACGGATGTCAACCTCTTCAGGATGGCTCCTCCAACGCGCACGACTCCGAATCCTGATCCGCCACCACCACCTGCACCTCCGGAGGCATGGCAAGCTGTGATGGCCGCTACCAATGCAAACACGCAACTGATCATGCAACTTCTTCAAGAGCGCAACCAAGGAAACCAGGGCCATAGCAACAATCAGAATCAATTTGCTACTCTCAACCAGTTCCTTGCTAACCAGCCAAAGACCTTCAACAATTGTGTTGAGGCAACAGACGCTAATGATTGGCTCGTGGACATATGCAAGCATTTCGAGTGCAGTAACGTCAGGCCTGAGGACTTTGTCAAGTTCGCCTCCTTCCAACTCAAAGACCAAGCTGCAGAATGGTTTCAGTAATACAAATATTCCAGAGGAGGCTGCGTAATTACCTGGGATGAATTCCGTCAAGACTTCAAAGCTCATCATATTCCTCAGAGTGTGGTTGAGAGCAAGCGTGAGGAATTCCGCAACCTGAAGCAAGGCACTATGTCTGTTTACCAGTACAACATCATGTTTCAGAAGCTTGCCCGTTTTGCTAAGCAAGACGTCCCCGACGAGAAGAACATGATATACCAGTTCAGGGGTGGTCTCAGAGAAGAACTCCAGCTAGCTCTCGTCCTCTTTGAGCCCAATAAGTACGATTAGTTCTACAATATGGCAATGAAGCAAGAGACTGCTCAACTGAAGTGTGACGCTTCCAAGAAGCGAGTCAGAGATTCAACTCCTTCTTCCTCAACTCAAGTGGCTAAGCAGCAAAAGTATTGGCTTCCTCCTCCTCCGTTCCGTCAGCCTTATCAGCAGAAGAGCAAAGGTGGCAATGGATCTTCCCACCCACCCAACCCTGGTTTTTAGAACAAGACTTCGTCTCAAGCTCCAAGATCAAGTGCTCCGTATCACCGTCCGCTCTCGGAGGTCACGTGCAACAAGTGCCAAAAGAAGGGTCACTATGCCAACAAATGCTTCAATCAGAGGTGTCTCCCTCCTCCTCCTCCTATGAGATCGGCAAGTACAGCTGTGGTCAAGCATAACACCAAGCACGCCAAGGTCAACATGGTGAATGTAGCTCAGGCAGAGGACTCGTCAGATGTCATCATGGGTAACCTTCCTGTTAACGATGTTCCTGCAAAAGTTCTTTTTGACACTGGTGCATCGCATTGCTTCATTTCTAAACCTTTTGCATCAAAGTATGAGTGCGATTATCAGCATTTGCAAAGACCTTTGCAAATCATGTCCCCGGGCAAGCAAATGACAGCTAATATCTGCGTCCCGGATGTTACTATCACGTTGGGCAACTACAAATTTCTAGCTTCTCCTATTGTTTTGGGCGACTCGGATATCGATCTTATTCTTGGAATGGATTGGCTTTCTAAGCACAAGGCTCATCTTGATTGTGCTGCCAGGCAGATTCAATTAACTCATTCATCTGAGGATGTAATTGTCTTTGCCGCTCGTGATGATACCATCCGTCTGTTTTCTCTCAATGAGAAGGGTGAACTGGATGCCATCTCTCAAATTCCAGTCGTTTGTGAATATCAAGACGTCTTTCCAGAAGAGCTTACAGGAATGCCTCCGCACCGGCCAGTTGAATTCGTCATCGATCTTGAGCCTGGCACGGAACCTGTTTGCAAACGTCCTTACAAGCTTGGACCTGAAGAGTTGAAGGAGCTGAAGAAGCAACTTGATATTCAAGAGCGAATGGGTCTCATCCGACCTAGTTCTTCTCCGTGGGGTTGTGGAGTTCTTTTTCTGAAGAAGAAGGATGGAATGAAACGACTTTGTGTTGACTACCGTCCATTGAACAAGAAGACTATAAAGAACAAGTACCCACTTCCCAACATAAACGAGCTGTTTGAACAACTCAAAGGTGCTCAAGTGTTCTCCAAGCTTGATCTCCGTATGGGCTATCACCAGATTCGAATTTGTGAGCAAGATATCCCCAAGACAGCATTCAGAACAAGCTATGGTTCATATGAATACACTATCATGTCTTTTGGCCTCGTCAACGCTCCGCCAACTTTCTCTCGCATGATGAACTTCATCTTCAACCCCTACACAAATGACTTCGTCTTGGTCTACCTCGATGCCATTTTGGTCTTTTCCAAGAACAAGCAAGATCATGCCAAGCACTTCCGTTTGGTGCTGGATAAGCTCAGAGAACATCAGTTCTATGCCAAGTTTTCAAAGTGCGAGTTTTGGCTCAATGAGGTTCTCTATCTTGGGCATATCATCTCTGCCAAGGGCATAGCGGTGAATCCTGAGAAGGTGTATGCAATTGTGAATTGGGAACCACCTCAAAACGTGAAGCAACTCCGCAGCTTCCTTGGTCTCGCAAGCTACTATCGAAGGTTCGTTGAGAACTTCTCAAAGATCGCGAAGCCTCTTTCAAACCTTCTCCAGAAGCACGTCAAGTACGTTTGGTCTCCGGAATGTGACATCGCTTTCAACACCCTGAAAGAGAAATTAGTCACTGCTCTAGTTCTGACTCCTCCTGATGAATCCAAACCATTCGAGGTCTTCTGTGATGCCTCTCTTCAAGGTCTTGGTGCAGTGTTGATGCAAGAGAAGAAAGTTGTGGCTTATACTTCTCGCCAGTTGAAGCCCAACGAAAAGAACTACCCCACTCACGACCTCGAGTTGGCGGCAGTTGTGCATGCTCTTTTGACTTGGAGACATCTCTTATTGGGAAGAAAAGTGGACATCTTCACTGACCACAAGAGTCTCAAGTACATCTTCACTTAGCCTAATCTCAACCTCAGGCAGACTCGTTGGGTCGAAATGATTCAAGAGTATAATCCGAGTATCGAATATACTCCAGGCAAGGCCAATGTAATTGCTGACGCATTGAGCAGGAAGGCTTACTACAACAGTTTGATTTTCAAGCCTTACCAACTCGAGCTTTGTAAAGCTTTCCACAAACTCAATCTGCAAGTTGTTCCTCAAGGTTTCCAGAATGGAAGTTTGACAACATTGAGATGGACTTCGTGACTGGATTTCCAAAGTCCAAGTGTGGCAATGATGCTATATTCGTTGTCATCGACAAACTCACTAAAGTGGCTCATTTTCTGCCGATCAAAGAATCCATCACTGCAGCTCAATTTGCAGAGCTTTATACCTCTTGGATTGTCTCTCTGCATGGTATTCCATAGTTGATTTCTTCAGATCGTGGCAACATCTTTACCTCCAAGTTTTGGGATTCTTTTCAGAAGGCCATGGGCACCAACATCCGTTTCAGCACAACTTTTCATCCTCAAACTAGCGGCCAAGTCGAGCGTGTCAATCAGATTCTGGAAGATATGCTCAGGGCTTGCGTTATCTCTTTCGGTATGAAGTGGGAAGATTGTCTTCCATATGCCGAGTTCTCCTACAACAACAGCTTTCAAGCGAGTTCGGGCAAGGCCCCATTTGAAATTCTCTATGGCAGGATGTGTTGTACTCCTCTTAACCGGTCAGAGACTGGTGAACGTCAACTTCTTGGAAATGACTTGATCACAGAGGCAGAAGACATGTGCAAAGTCATTCGTGATAACCTCAAAGCAGCGCAATCGGGCCAGAAGAGCTACTATGATAGTAAGCATCGTGATTTGGCTTTCGAGATCGGAGACCATGTTTACCTCCGCGTCTCCCCAATGAAAGGTACTCGTCGCTTCGGTATCAAAGGGAAGCTTTCCCCTAGATACGTGGGTCCTTTCAAGATCGTCGGCAAGAGAGGCGATCTTGCCTATCAACACGAGCTTCCCTCCAACTTTGCAAACGTGCACGACGTGTTCCATGTCTCTCAGCTCCGCAAGTGCTTCAAGACCCCTGACCGTACCGTCAACTTCGAAGACATTGATCTCCAAGGAGACCTTTCTAATCGTGAGCACCCAGTTGCTATTCTTGAAGAAACTGAGCGCAAGACTCGCAACAAGTCAATCAAATTCCTCAAAGTCAAGTGGTCACATCATTCCGACCGTGAAGCCACCTGGGAACGCGAGGATCACCTCCGTTCTGAGTACCCGGAGTTTTTATAGTCCTAGATCTTGGGACGATATCCTTTCGTAGTGGTGGAGTGTTGTAACACACCGGATGTAATTTACCTTCTATGTATCCCAACTCTTGCCGTTTCCGGCACTAAGTTATTTCATTTCGTCGTTGTCGGGTTTTTGTCTCCGTGTGTTGTTGTCTTTGTCATGCATCTCATATCATGTCATCATGTGCATTGCATTTGCATACGTGTTCGTCTCATGCATCCGAGCATTTTCCCCGTTGTCCGTTTTGCATTCCGGCGCTCCTATGTCACCCGATGTCCCTTTCTACCTCTTTTCGTGTGTGGTGGTTAAACATTTCCGGATTGGACCGAGACTTTCCATGCAGCCTTGGTTTACTACCATTTGGACTTCGTTTGATACTCCAACGGTTAACCGAGGGACCGAAAAGGCCTCATGTGTGTTGCAGCCCAACACCCTTCCATTTTGGCCCAAAACCCACCCAAAAACCCTCCATCGTCTAGAGCGTTCGATCACGATCGCGTGGCCGAAAACCGCACTCCATTTGGAGCTTCCTAGCTCCCTCTACCTCTATAAATAGATCACTCCCGAAAATTTCGGATCTTCCCCTACCCTAAACCCTAATTTTCCCTCCTCCGCGCACCGGACGTGTCCGGCCCGCGCCGGACGATGTCCGCCGCCACCGCCGCCCAACCACACGCAGCCAAGTGTCACCACCGCCTCCTCCCGCCGCCGGTCCGGAGGAGCCCGATTCGGGCCCTCTCGAGCCCATCGCGCCGCCCGTGCCCGTCTGTCTCCTCACCCGCGGGACGGTGCCGCCCGCGCCGGCCTTCCGCTCGCCGCCGACGCCCTTCGTCGCCCCGCCGCCATCGCCGCCGTCCAGCCGCGCGCCCCGGCGCCGCCCCAGTCCGCCGCCTCGCCGCTTCCTCGAACACCGAGGGCCGCCCCTCGCCACTCCGGCCGCCGTGCGCCCCGCCTTCCTCCTCCACGCCGGTGACCCCAAGTCCGGCGACCTCCCTCAAGTCTGACGACGAGTTACTGTTCCGGCAATCTCCTTGGGAAGCGTGCAGATCTGGATCTGAGATCCGCGGTTGACTTTTCCCCCTCCCAAACCCTAATTATTTGCAATTTTTGACATGCCATAACTCTGCATCCGCAGCTCCGAATCGTGCATGTAGCATATCAAAATGTTCGCCTCGACGAGTACATCATTTCATCTCATTGCATCATTTTCATTTGAGCTCATCTTGATGCCCGAAATGCTGTTGGAAGAGGGCTATGTGATGAATTTGTCAGATATGTTTCAGCAAATGGCCTTTTGTCATTTTTGCCATGATTAATGTGTGCATGTTATGATCCTGAGCTCTACATGTGTTTTGTTATATGCCATGCCATCTTTACAGAGGTGCTTGCCATGTATTTTTGTGATATTTCTGGTGACTAGCACAAGCTTGCAAAGTAGCGTAATCATTGATGCTGATTTCAGGGACTTAGAATTTCACCAAGTCCCTGTCCTGTTTTTGTTGTTATGCCATATGTTCATGTTGTTTCCTAGTGATCCGTGCCTCTTTTGAGGATGATCAGTAAGGATGTGTTGTTAACATTGTGGTGCTCTATCCATCCATGCCTTTGTTTGCAATTATGGAGCATCCTAGCTTGAGTCAATCGAGCTCTACTTTTGCTATAAAATAATCCTGGCAGAGTCTTGACATGTTTAGCGATTTTGCCGATGATGTTGCTATTGATCTGTGCATGCTATGTTGTTGTTCTTACCATGTATAGATTCTATGCCATGTATTATTGATGGGTGTATGCTTAGTTTGTCATGCCATGCTCTGTAGTGAGTGCATCGATCTCGTAAACATGCCTACTTGTCAAATCTGTTTGCATGCTCCAGTTTTTCACTAAGTCTGAATCTGTTTATGTTTTTGCCATGTTCACATGCTTGCAATGGTATTTTCTGATCCCTTTTGGCTCAAGGTCATTAAGGGACTTCTGTTAAGTGCTTTGAGTAGCTTCATGCCATGCCTTGCTTTGCCATGTTAAGTTCCTGTAGCATGTAGTTTTCATGTTCTAAAGTTTGCTTCCTGATGATGAATTCCAGACTTGTGTTAATTTCACTAAGTCTGAAACCTGTTATCGTTTGCTCTTTTGCCATGCTTGTTTGAACCTGTTAATGGATGAATTAGCCGTAGCTCAGTGTTCATCTTTTGTCAAGCATCATGTGTGGATCCCTTTCATGTATTTTTTTGTCATGTTTGAGTGCTGTAGCATATTTATCTTGATGCATTTAGTTGGTCACTTGCTGATTATCGCAGACCGGTGCCATATTTGTTTTGCTTGCCCTTTCCAAACCGTGCATCCGATTCCGGTGATCTTTATATCGATTTCAACCAAAATCACCTCACCTTTCCAGTGACACTCTTGGATTTACAAGTTGAGGCCAGGTTCTATCTTTCCTTGTCAAATATTGCATATGCATCACATACCGCATCCCGCATATCATACCATGTTTGCATCATGTTGCTTGAGCATTGCACGTGGTTGATTGTGCTCCTCTTACTTGTTGTTCTTGTTTGGGTGGAGCCGGGAGACGAGTTCGTGAATGAGGAGCCCGTTGAGTTTGCTTACGAGGATCAAGGCAACTCTGACAACTTTGCAGGCAAGATGACCATACCCTCGAAATCACTTCTATCTTTGCTCGCTAGATGCTCGCTCTTTTGCTATGCCTATGCTACGATGCCTACCACTTGCTTACCATGCCTCCCATATTGCCATGCCAAACCTCTAACCCACCATGTCCTAGCAAACCATTGTTTGGCTATGTTACCGCTTTGCTCAGCCCCTCTTATAGCGTTGCTAGTTGCAGGTGAAGATTGGAGATCGTTCCTTGTTGGAACACTGTTTATTGTTGGGATATCACCTTATTATCTTCATTATCTTAATGCACCTATATACTTGGTAAAGGGTGGAAGGCTCGGCCTTTTGCCTAGTGTTTTGTTCCACTCTTGCCGCCCTACTTTCCATCATATCGGTGTTATGTTCCCGGATTTTGCGTTCCTTACACGGTTGGGTTATAATGGGGACCCCTTGACAGTTCGCCTTGAATAAAACTCCTCCAGCAAAGCCCAACCTTGGTTTTACCATTTTCCACCTATCCTCTTTTTCCCTTGGGTTTCCGGAGCCCGAGGGTCATCTTTATTTAACCCCCGGGGCCAGTGCTCCTCTGAGTGTTGGTCCAAACTAGAGCCTTGTGCAGCGCCCCCTCGGGGAAACTCGAGGTTTGGTTTTAGTTGTATGGAGCACTCATCTGAGTGTGCCCTGAGAACGAGATATGTGCAGCTCCTATCGGGATTTGTCGGCACATTCGGGCGGTGTTGCTGGACTTGTTTTACCATTGTCGAGGATGTCTTGTAACCGGGATGCCGAGTCTGATCGGATTGTCTTGGGAGAAGGAATATCCTTTGTTGACCGTGAGAGCTTGTGATGGGCTAAGTTGGGACTTCCCTATAGTGATTTGAACTTTCGAAAGCCGTGCCCGCGGTTATGGGTAGATGGGCATTTGTTAATGTCCGATTGTAGATAACATGAAACTTAACTTAATTAAAATGCACCAACCGCGTGTGTAACCGTGATGGTCTCTTCTCGGCGGAGTCCGGGAAGTGAACATGGTGTTGGAGTAATGCTTGACGTAGGTTGTTCTAGGATCACTTCTTGATCATAGTTGTTCGACCGTTCCTTTGCCTTCTCTTCTCGCTCTCTTTTGCGAATAGGTTAGCCACCAAACATGCTAGTCGCTTGCTGCAGCTCCACATCATTCCTTACCTTACCTTACCTATAAGCTTAAATAGTCTTGATCGCGAGGGTGTGAGATTGCTGAGTCCTCGTGACTCACAGTTTACTTCCAAAACCAGATGCAGGGGCCGATGATACCGCTCCAGACGATGCGCTTGAGCTCAAGTGGGAGTTCGATGAAGACTCTCGTTGTTACTATGTGTCTTTCCCAGATGATCAGTAGTGGTGCCCAGTTGGGGCAATTGGGGACCGTGTCGCATGTGGTCTCTCGGCTCACCATTGTAAACCATGGGATGTAGCAGTCGGCGGAGCCCTTGCGAAGGACGAAACAATAGCTGACTGCCACCTCTTCCCCTTCAGATGGTCGAAGGACGAAGTAGTGGTGGAAGAGCGCCATGGAGGGTGGCACCCCCATGAACATCTCATAGAGATGGATGAAGGTGGCCAACATGAGAATGGAGCTGGGAGGAAGGTGGATGAGGTAAAAACCGAAGTCGCTCGGGACGGCAAGGAAAAACATGGCGAACAGCGACAAGAGGCCTGCCAGGATGTGGCGGTGAAGATGGCTGCCTGATCCATGTCCGGATCCAGGGGATAGGAGGGGAAAAGAATCGCCCACACATCCTTCTAGTCGGGCGGCACCAGCCATGGGCGAAGACGATCAGGCTCCGCCTTATGAAAGCCGTATGGAAGAACTTGTTACGGCGGCGCATCGTTGTGTGCTCGCTTCTTTGATATAGAGGACTTCGACGCCTTCTTCTTTGGAGCCATGGTGCTGAGCACCAAAGGATAAGTTGGGAGCAGGGGAAGTGAGATGGGGATGCGTCCTAACCAAGAACAAAGGAGGTGTATTTATACCTCTGAATGGTTCGATAGGAGGCCCCTTCCCCTTACCCTCCTAGGGCGGTTCCGGAAGTCTAAAACCATCATTACCACCTAGCCCATGATTGGGGCAAGTGACTATCAAAGCGTGGGAATCGAGAGGGAGGACGGTAGCCTTTTCATTTCAGTCATGATCCCACTCATGACAATGCACATACGAAAATGAGGCCTCACCCCTCTTCTCAAATCCATCCCGGGTAGAGAGGAGGGCGAGGGACCGGGGGCTACTATCAGCTGTATGAGGGAGGGACCCCCCTCCAAGCCATACCAAGAGCATCCTGCTCGGGCCAAAGCGCATTTTCTTGGGTGAAGTCCCTTGTCCGGGTTACCTCCTATGATGAGTACCACCCCTGAGGTTGGACTTATTGAGGAATCTGCCTGGGGTAAAGCCGCGTCGAGGCATGGAATCAACCGGCGGTTCGGTCGAGAATCACTGATCTGACCAAACAAAGGGCGTGGTTGATTCCTCTTCAAACCGTGACGTGCGGGGGGCACACTGCCCATGTGTGGGGTACGACGAATTTTAGGGCATGTCTCTCTCTAAGTAGTTTTGGTGATTGATGACAATGTTTTTTCGGACTAATCATGTGCTTTGAGTACTTCAGAGATTCATTCATTGGCACGAGACAATTCTTTCCCCTCGGAGTTTTAAAGTGAAGACGGTGTAGTCTCCTTCGTTTCGGTTTCGGTGGATTTGAGTCGTAGCAGACACCGTACTATCAAGAGGGGGTCCGCATTGGAAAGGCTAGGGTGGAATCAACACGTACACTTGATCTTTGCACCCCAGCTCCTTTCCTCTCCTTGGGGGTTGTCGTTTCAACGGAAGTGGAGATTGTGAGGAGATAGCGGTAGTACCATCGCCAGCGCGGTAGTACCGCCCATGGTCCTCAAGCAGCAGTACCGCTGTCCTACATCGCTAGTAACGCTTGGGTGCATCGGCGACAGTACCGTCCTGGTTCGGCACCGCTACCGCCTTGATTCGAGGATGTCTTTTATCTTGTCGGGATGTGCGGCAGTAGTAGCGGCAGTAACAACGGTAGTACCGCCCGTGAGCGGTAGTACCGCGGCTACCACCGCTACTAGTGCCGCCCATACCCTCTTTCTCTCTCCCGTTCTCCCTCTTTTGCTTCTACTCTCAGTCACCGCAGTAGTACCACTGGGGGTCGTGGTAGTACCGTTGCTACCAGCGGTAGTACTGTTGCTACCAGCGGTAGTACCGCCCCACTGAGCAGTAGTACTGCTCTGTGTGGGCTGAAGAGGGGGTAACGGTTGGATTGGTTCCCCCACTATAAAAGGAGGTCTTCTTCTCCAAGTTGACCTACCTCTTTTTCCCCAAGCTCCATTGTTGCTCCAAAGCTCATTTTTCTCCCGATCTCTCTCCCTAGCCAGTCAAACTTGTTGATCTTCTAGGGATTGGTTGAGAAGGCCCGGATCTACACTTCCACCAAGATAAATTTGATTCCTCCCACTAATCCCTTGCGGATATTATTACTCTTGGGTGTTTGAGCACCCTAGATGGTTGGGGTCACCACAAAGCCACATTCCAATGTGGTGAAGCTCCGCGGTATCGTTGGGAGCCTCCAATTAAGTTCTGGAGATAGCCCCAACCTTGTTTGTAAAGGTTCGATCACCGCCTTCAAGGGCACCAATAGTGGAATCACGACATCTCGCATTGTGTGAGGGAGTGAGGAGAATACGGTGGCCCTAGTGGCTTCTTGGGGAGCATTGTGCCTCCACACTGCTCCAACAAAGACGTACTTCCTCTCAAAGGGAAGGAACTTCGATAACACATCCTCGTCTCCACCGGCTCTACTCTTGGTTATCTCTTACCTTTGCTTGTGCAAGCTTATATTGTGTTGTATTCCTTGGTTGCTTGTGTGCTAGTTGTTGTTGCATCATATAGATTGCTCACCTAGTTGCATATCCAGACAACCTATTTTTATGCTAAGTTTAATTTGGTAAAGAAAAGCTAAAAATTGTTAGTTGCCTATTCCCCCCTCTAGTCAACCATATTGATCCTATCAATTGGTATCAGAGCATCGTCTCTTTAGTAAGAACTTTGTCGTCCGAAGAGTATGGTTGACACCTGATACGTCTCCAACGTATCTATAATTTTTGATTGTTCCATGTTGTTATATTATCAATCTTGAATGTTTTATAATCATTTTATAGTCATTTTATATCATTTTTTGGTACTAACCTATTGACATAGTGCCACGTCCCAGTTCGTGTTTTCTGTGTTTTTTATATCGCAGAAAATCAATATCAGACGGAGTCCAAATGCCGCAAAACTTTAAAGAGATTTTTTAAGGATCAGAAGGATCATGTTGGGACCTGGTTGCACCTGGGGGGAGTCCCGAGGAGGGGACAACCCACCTGGGTGCGCCAGGAGGCCCAGGCGCGCCCTGGTGGGTTGTGCCCACCTCGGGTGCCCCACGGACTGCCTCTTTTCTCTATAAATACCCCAATATTTCCAGAACCCTAGGGGAGTCGACGAAATATTCATCCAGCCGCCGCAGAGTCCAGAACCACTAGATCCAATCTAGACACCATCTCGGATGGGGTTCACCACCTCCATTGGTGCCTCTCCGATGATGTGTGAGTAGTTCTTTGTAGACCTTCGGGTCCATAGTTAGTAGCTAGATGGCTTGATCTCTCTCTCTCTCTATCTCTCTTGATTCTCAATACAATGGTCTCTTGGAGATTCATATGATATAACTCTTTTGCTGTGTGTTTGTTGGGATCCGATAAATTTCGAGTTTATGATCAGATCTATATTTTTATATCCATGAAAGTTATTTGAGTTTCTTGGATCTCTTATATGCATGATTGCTTATAGCCTCATATTTCTTCTCCGATATTTTGGTTTTGTTTGGCCAACTTGATATATTTATCTTGCAATGGGAAGAGGTGCTTTGTAGTGGGTTCAATCTTACGGTGCTTGATCCCAGTGACAGAAGGGGAACCGACACGTATGTATTGTTGCTACTAAGGATAAAACGACGGGGCCTATCTCTACATAGATAGATCTTGTCTACATCATGTCATCGTTCTTATTGCATTACTCCATTTCTCCATGAACTTAATACACTAGATGCATGCTGGATAGCGGTCGATGTGTGGAGTAATAGTAGTAGATACAGGCAGGAGTCGGTCTACTAACCTTGGACGTGATGCCTATATAATGATCATTGCCTGGATATCGTCATGAGTATTTGAAGTTCTATCAATTTCCCAATAGTAATTTGTTCACCCACCGCTTTGTTATTTTTCGTGAGAGAAGCCACTAGTGAAACCTATGTCCCTCAGGTCTCTTTCTCACATTATTTGCCTTTGTGATCTATTTTTATTTGCTTTTATTTTCAGATCTATTAAACCAAAAACCCAAAAATAACTTGGTGCAATTTATTTTATTTGGCGTTCGATCTATCAATATTTACAACTCTCTCACGTCCACGTGCCATTTCTGGCGCCGCTACCCGAAAGGGATTGACAACCGAGTGGTTGTTATTTGTGTGCAGGGACTGTTTATGTTGTGTTGCTTGGTTCTCCTACTGGTTCGATAACCTAGGTTTCATATCTGAGGGAAATACCTACCGCTGTTGTGCTGCATCATCCCTTCCTCTTTGGGGAAATACCGACGTAGCTTCAAGCGACATCAAAAGGAATTTCTGGCGTTGTTGCCGGGGAGGATCTTCAACATATACCAGGTTCCTAATCACAAATCTCATCTCCTCGCAATTTACATTATTTGCCATTTACCTCTCATTTTCCTCTCCCACACTTCACAAAAATTTGTCGTTTTATTCACCACTCTTTTTCGTTCACCACTTTTTTGCCATGTCCGATCTTAAAAGAGCTAAGAGTTGTCTCCCGAGTCTTAATGTTTTGGATAGCCCCTCTGTCCTCTCCAAGCTCATAAACAATGATGCTATGGAAGGATCTACTGGGGTTGTTAAGAAAAATCTTAACCATTGTGATGATGATGGTCCCGTAATTTTTCACTATTTACTTGATGAATCTTTGAAAGATGTTTGGGATAGGTTGTTAAGAATACGAGCTAGCTTTGTGCCCCAATACCAGATAGAGATATACCTGAAAAGTTTTTATGATGGTTTACCTTCTTCCTTCAAGCAAGTTTTAGATTCTATATTTGAAAACGGTTTTCTTGAAGGGGATGTCGTTGATACTTATGAGAAGATGAAAGCTATATTTGGGCACCCCGAAGGAGAAAATGTTGAATCTACCACTCTTATGTGCTTTTATCAGAATGAAAAAATTAAAGAGATGAAGGCTAGTTTAGATAAGAACTTTCGCGACATGCTTAATCTTTATTCTACTATCAATGGCCATGTGCTTCCACAAAATAGAAAATTAAATGCCATTGATAGAAAATTTCCCCTTTTCTTTCCAAAGTACAAGGATGACAAAACTTAGATCCTTGCCTTATGCCTAGCTAAGGGCATAAAACTATAGTGCTTGTTGGGAGGCAACCCAATGAATAAATTTTGTTTTTGCTTTTTTACTTCCTGTTTTTGTGTGCTAACGTAGTTATGCTACTATTATGATTGTGTTTTTTATGTTTTAACTAGTGTTTGTGCCAAGTAAAGCATTTAGGATCTTCTTGGGCGATAGTTGATTTTGCTAAAAAATAGAAACTTTTATGCTCACGAAATTAAATTAATTTTTTTACCAGAGAGCAATAAAATGCCCATTCCACCTGTAGTAGATCAATATACAAATTGCTCAGGCCGTCCTAATTTTTCAAAATTTTTGGAGTTACGGAAGTATTCGAAATAGTCAGATTGCTACAGACTGTTCTGTTTTGACAGATTATGTTTTCTTTGTGTTGTGTGCTTATTTTGATGGCTCTATGGTTTTCTTTGATTAGTTTTTGCCATACAAGAGTTGGAATAAAGTAGATATAATAGAAAAACAAAATATGAATTGGTTTGATACAACACTTATAGTAGTGGTTTATTATTCTTATACTAACAGATCTCATGAAGGTTTTGTTGAGTTTTGTGTGATTGAAGTTTTCAAGTTTAGGGTTATCTTACGATGGATGAAGGAATGATGGAAGAGACTAAGATTGGGGATGCCCTGGCATCCCAAGCTATTATCCAAATATGAGCAACCAATTAAGCTTGGGGATGCCCCCGAGTGGCATCCCCGCTTTCTTCCAACGATCATCAGTATTTTACTCGAAACTATATTTTTATTTGTCACATGATATGTGTTTTGCTTGGAGCATCTTGTATGATATGAGTCTTTGCTTGTTTTATTTTGTATTTTAAGTCATCAATCCTTGCTGTACACACCTATTTGAGAGAGCCAAACTTATGTCATGACTTGTTAGAATTGCTCTCTATGCTTCACTTAAATTTTTATGACCAATGGACTTGCTCTAGTGCTTCACTTATATCTTTTTGAGCATGCTGTGCTTTAGTATTTTTGAAGAAATGCTCTCTTGGTTAACTTAGATTTATTTGAGAGTTAGTAAAATTTTCAAGAAATTCTCTCTTGCTTCACTTAAATTAATTTGAGAGAAAGAAAGAAATATTATGCTCATGATCTTCACTTATATTTGTTTGAGCTTATGAAAAGGAACACATGAAAATTAGTCCCAAAGTGATAGATATCCAAGAAGGATATAATAAAAACTTTCATGAAGATCATTGGACAAAATAAACTTGATTCTTAGTAATAGTTTTTAGATATGATGATGTGATATGTGAGTCATCTTGATGAGTAATTATGCTGTAGTAAGAATATTGGTGTTAAGGTTTGTGATTCCCTATGCAAGTACGAAAGTCAATAGTCCTGCAATTAAGTTATATCCTACTTGTGGTGCATTATTCGGTGTTATTTATGCTTAATGCTTGCTTATGAGATTATCTGTTTCTTAGTTGGCCGCTTCCCGATCTTTTGCTAGCCTTCATTTTGCACTAAGTATGATCACTACTTGTGCATCCAAAACTGTTTAACCCAGTTTTGCCACATGATTCCACTATATCTACCTATATGCGGTATTCTCTTGCCATTCTAAGAAAATTTGCATGTGCCATCTCTAATTTTCAAAATAAACTTCTCTTTTGTGTGTTTGTTTCGCTCGCGGATCGGTGAGGGGTGGCTAATATTTTTAATGCTAGATGTGTTATTCGCAAGATGAGTGTTCATTCACTTGTCATTGCACGAGAGTAAGGCAAAGGTATTAGGGATGCCCAGTCTCGAAATGCAACCAAAAATTGAATTTACTTTATGTTGTCAAATAATAAATTCCTCAGAAAGTGTTGGTATGGAGGGCACCCGTGGATATGGTTAGCCATGGAAAGTGAAAGTTGTGGTGGAAAAAAGAATAAACTTTATTTTCTGTTTGGGAACCGCCTATGATATATCTATGCATGGAAAGTATTGGGAACTCTAAGTCATTTTCGTTGGTGGGATGGATACACCTCTCAAAATGTTTTTATCTCTAACTTTTCCGCTTTGAGCTCTGGCACCTCTACAAATTCCTACTTCCCTCTGCGAAGGGCCTTTCTTTTACTTTATGCAATTTTATTTTTGAATTTGAGTCTCCATATTCTCTTATAAAAGCACCAACTAGGAGGCAATATGATCGTACTTAAGTATTGGGTGTAGCTAATATTCGAGTGTGTTTCATGAATGGATCAATGTTTGAGCATGATGGGCTAGGGATAACTTATTTTAGCGTTGATATTTTGAAAGACATGGTTGCTTGTTCCTATGCTTGAGTATCTAAATTATCATGTCAAAACTAGACTATTGCTTTGAACAACTAAAATTCCAATTGTCCATGCTATAAAGAAAATAATATGATATGACATGATAGGCAACATTCCACATCAAAAATTCTGTTTTTGTCACTTACCTACTCGAGGACGAGTAGGAGTTAAGCTTGGGGATGCTGATACGTATCCAATGTATCTATAATTTTTGATTGTTCCATGCTGTTATATTATCAATATCGGATGTTTTATAATCATTTTATATCATTTTTTGGTACTAAACTATTGACATAGTGCCAAGTGCCAGTTCTTGTTTTTTCTGTGTTTTTTACATCGCAGAAAATCAATATCAGACGGAGTCCAAATGCCACGAAACTTTATGGAGATTTTTTATGGACTAGAAGGAACATGTTGGGCCCTGGTTGCACCTGGGGGAGTCCCGAGGAGGGGACAACCCACCAGGGTGCGCTAGGAGGCCCAGGCGTGCCCTGGTGGGTTGTGCCCACCTCGGGTGCCCCCCGGACCACCTCTTTGCTCTATAAATACCCCAATATTTCCAGATCCCTAGGGGAGTCGACGAAATATTCATCCAGCCACCATAGAGTCCAGAACCACCAGATCCAATCTAGACACCATCTCGGATGGGGTTCACCACCTCCATTGGCGCCTCTCCGATGATGCGTGAGTAGTTCTTCGTAGACCTTCAGGTCCGTAGTTAGTAGCTAGATGGCTTCATCTCTCTCTCTTGATTCTCAATACAATGGTCTCTTGGAGATCCATATGATGTAACTCTTTTGCGGTGTGTTTGTTGGGATCCGATGAACTTCGAGTTTATGATCAGATCTATCTTTTTATATCCATGAAAGTTATTTGAGTTTCTTTGATCTCTTATATGCATGATTGCTTATAGCCTCGTATTTCTTCTCCGATATTTGGGTTTTGTTTGGCCAACTTGATCTATTTATCTTGCAATGGGAAGAGGTGCTTTGTAGTGGGTTCGATCTTACGGTGCTTGATCCCAGTGACAGAAGGGGAACCGACACGTATGTATTGTTGCTACTAAGGATAAAACGATGGGGCCTATCTCTACATAGATAGATCTTGTCTAGATCATGTCATCGTTCTTATTGCATTACTCCGTTTCTCCATGAACTTAATACATTAGATGCATGTTGGATAGCGGTCGATGTGTGGAGTAATAGTAGTAGATGCAGGCAGGATTCGGTCTACTAATCTTGGACGTGATGCCTATATAATGATGATTACCTGGATATCATCATGAGTATTTGAAGTTCTACCAATTGCCCAACATTAATTTGTTCACCCATCGCTTTGCTATTTTTCTCGAGAGAAGCCACTAGTGAAACCTACGGCCCCCGAGTCTCTTTCTCATATTATTTGCCTTTGTGATATATTTTTATTTGCTTTTATTTCTAGATATATTAAACCAAAAACCCAAAAATACCTTGCTGCAATTTATTTTATTTGGCGTTCGATCTATCAATATTTACAACTCTCTCCCTTCCACGTGCCATTTCTGGCACCGCTACCCGAAAGGGATTGACAACCCCTTTAACACGCCGGGTTGCGAGTGGTTATTATTTGTGTGCAGAGGCTATTTACATTGTGTTGCTTGGTTCTCCTACTGGTTCGATAACCTTGGTTTCATATCTAAGGGAAATACCAACCGCCGTTATCATCCCTTTCTCTTTGGGGAAATACCGACGTAGCTTCAAGCGACATCAACACCTCAGACGAGGTGGAGGAGCACTCTAGTGCGAGTCCCCCTTTACCTGCGGCCGATGGGGGACCCTCGGTCTCTCGTGAGGAGTTTAATGTGGACTTGGACACATTGAAAACCTCCATGATGGCCGAGATCAAAGGCATTCTTGAGAAGTTTCTTGATGGTCTTAAAGTTTCCACCGCACCATTAGAAGTGGTCGATCCCACTAACAAGGTGATGGATGCTACCTCCAAAAGGGGGGAAGCTACTAATGATCAAGTTCCTTTGACTAGTGGTAGAAGTGGAAATGGCATCTTTGCCCATGTTGAACCTCCAATTACTTATGGAGGACCAGTTCCCTCCACGCATATGAATCATGTTGGTCCTCCTCCCAAGCTTGTGAAAAATGAGGATTTTGCCGCTTGGGTCTATCGCTTTAAACGTCATTTAAATCATAGTTCTACTAATCTTTGGAGAATTATTGAGCAAGGTTTCTACCCGCACGACCCAAGCAACTTCACTCCTAGAGAAGCCGCGGATCATCAATTCAACAAGTCCGCTCTCTTCATTCTCTAAGAAGCAATTCCACCCAAAGATATTGCGCATCTCCGTCCTTTCACCATGGACAAGGAAGCATGGCAACATGTTGTTTGCATTTACAAGGGAAGCGCAAGCATTCAATGCTCAAACTTTGAAGTGGTGCAAGATTAAGCCGATGAGTTTGCAATGAATGAAGATGAAGAACCTCGAGAGCTTTTCCGAAGGTTAACCACTCTCGCGGTCTCACTCCGAGATCTTGGGAGCAAAGGACATGGATGAGAATTGGATCAAGCAAAAGTTTCTCAAGGCCATGATGCCTTACCATAAGGCCATGTCCTCCATCATCCATCAAAGGCCAATGTAACACCCCGGATGTAATTTACCTTATATGTATCCCAACTCTTGCCGTTTCCGGCGCTAAGTTATTTCATTTCATCGGGTTCGGGTTTTTGTCTCCGTGTGTTGTTGCCTTTGTCATGCATCTCATATCATGTCATCATGTGCATTGCATTCGCATACGTGTTCGTCTCATGCATCCGAGCATTTTCCCCGTTGTCCGTTTTGCATTCCGGCGCTCCTATCTCCTCCGGTGCCCCTTTCTACCTCTTTTCGTGTGTGGGGGTTAAACATTTCTGGATTGGACCGAGACTTGTCCTGCGGCCTTGGTTTACTACCGGTAGACCGCCTGTCAAGTTTCGTGCCATTTGGACTTCGTTTGATACTCCAACGGTTAACCGAGGGACCGAGAAGGCCTCGTTTGTGGTGCAGCCCAACACCCTTCCAATTTGGCCCAAAACTCCCTAAACCCTCTCCATCATCTAGAGCGTTCGATCACGATTGCGTGGCCGAAAACCGCACTTCATTTGGAGCTTCCTAGCTCCCTCTACGTCTATAAATAGACCCCCATTCCCAACCCCGGATCTTTTCCCATGAAACCCTAAAAAATCTACTCCTCGCGCCGCCGGACGAGATCCGGTCGGCCGGACATGTCCGCTCTCCCCGCCGTCCACTCCTGAAGCGCCACCTATCCCGGGGACCGCTTCGCCGCCTCCCCACCGACGCGGGCCCGCTAGGCCCAGCGCCAGCCCTCCCGCGTGCCTCCCGGGCCGAGCCGCCCAGCGCGCCCGCGCCTGCTTCTTCCTCCGCCGGTCGCCGCCTGGCACCACCACCGCCGCCCGCCTGCCAGAGCTCCTCCATCCGCGGCCGCCTCTCCCCGCCGACAGCCCTCGTGCGCCGCGCCGCCCGGAGCTCCCCGAGTCGCCCCGCGCCTGCTCCTCCGCCCTCGTCGCCACACCACTCCGCCGGCGCCGGATCCGGTAGGTCCGACGTCTCTGGCGAGCTCCTCAGCAAGCTCCGGCCGCCTCTCCGATTCCGGCGAACCTCGGTGACCGCGCCTGCTACAGTGTTTCGGCCGATCTAGATCTCAGATCTGACGGTTGACTTTTGATCCCCGTAACCCTAATTTTTTTAGCAATCTTCATCATGTCGTATGTGAGGACCCCGACTCGATGTCACATCGATCTAGCCGGTAACACCTCATATCACTTTGCGGCCTCACGCACGGTATCCCCACGGGTGTCGCCTTACCTTTGCCCGGGACCGTTTGCGCATTTTGGCTCACGTATATGATAGTGTCGCTAGCATCCATATGATAAAGAGCCCGGGCTGACATGACTAGTCGTAAACCCAAAGTGGCACAGACTTACAGGGACAGGCATCCATGACCCAGCTTCGAACGTGTCGGTCATCAGCAAGTGGGTCCGGGCTGTAGCACTGGGCTAGCAGGACTCCGGTAAACCGGGCTGTAGCGGGCTAACAGGACTCCGGTACTCAAAGCGTGACATTTCCCCGAAGGGACAGACACAGGAACGAAGAAGGACACATGCCGGCCAGCCTAAGTGTTCCAGAGCAGTAGCAAGCTACCATGGCGCAGCGGTAACACTAGGAGACATTTCCCGGTAAGAGAGGCTACTAAAGATAAACAACTAGATAGTCAGATCCCACACATACCAAGCATTTCAATCATACACACAATATGCTCGATATGTGCAAATACAACGAAGCATCACAACATGACTCTACGACACAAGTACTTTATTTAAGGCTCAGGGAGCCATACATAACATACACAAGGTACAGGTCACACGACCCAGCATTCAAGTCATACAGTCATACAAACCAGCAGCGGAAGTAACTTGTCTGAGTACAGACAACTAGTAAAATAAAAGAGGCTTGGAAAGCCTGGCTATACTACGTGGTCCTTCACAAGCTCAGGGTCACCACCTGGGCCTTTAGCCTACTCGTTGATGTCAACGTCTACATAGAACCCATCAGAAGGGGTTGCAGCGTCTTCTGTAAAAAATGTAAATTATAGCAACATGAGTACAAAGGTACTCAGCAAGACTTACATCAGATCCTACATACATGCATATTATCAAGAAGGGTTGGTGGAGTTATTGCAGCAAGCCAGCTTTGACTCTTGGCTAGACTATCCTACGATACTCCAACTTGAAATGGTTTTGCGCACACGAGTCCACTACTCACCACTTCAATACACTACCGAGGATCCACCTCCGTCTTCCTACGGAAGAGCCATCCTCGGCACTCACACTTATCTTGAGGCTTTTAGCAGTTTCCATTTACTTGTCTATGAACTGTATAGGCAACCAAGTAGTCCTTTACCGCGGACGCGGCTATTCGAATAGATTATGATAACCCTGCAGGGGTGTACTTCTTCATACATGTTTCCACCACTTAGCGCCTGCACACGACATGTGCTCGGCAGACTTCAAGCGAAAGCCGACGTGGGTGTAGACCACGACCTACCTAAACACTTAAGCCTCTAGTCCAGGTTTATCGCCTATTCAGGTTCCATCCGCAGGGAGTCCGGCCGAGGTTTCCCATACGGCCCCGAACGATGTGAACAGGGTTCCCGAGATACCTAACGGGTATTCGGTACACCCGGCCACGTACCTACCGCATCACAGCCCACCCCTACGGTCAGCGCTGTCCACGGCCTCCAGTAGGCTACAAACACCAGAAACTACTTGCAACTCCTGGACAGAGAGCTAGGGTGAATAAGAAGTCGAGCGGGGTCATATTTCAGGGCCCAATGCATGGTAGTAGCTGTATCTTAAATCACACATACAGATCTCAGTGCTTAAGGTCGGCTCCAATGAAACAACCCACCATGTACTGCTACATGGCCTCTCATCGATACCTTTACCAAATCGTGTTCACCACACCACTCTCATTTCCGACATAATCATTTCACTCTAGCCATCACCCAGATGAACCAGACCTGACACGACTCTAAGCATAGCAGGCATAGCAAGGTAGGAACAACACATACATATGGCTCAATCAACTCCTACACATGCTAGTGGGTTTCATCTAGTTACTGTGGCAATGACAGGTCATGCAGAGGAAATGGGTTCAACTACCGTAGCACACAGCAGTTTGAAACGCGTTGTCTTAATGCAGTAAAAGAGAGCAGGAGCGAGAACATGGGATTGTATCGATATGATCAAATGGTTGGTTGCTTGCCTGATGGTTCGATGCACTGATACGGTTCTTCGTTAGGGTAATCACGGTACTCCTCGGAGGCAGAACCTGTCGCAAAGGACACCGATACACAACCATCACCAAATAATGAGCAACAATATGATGCATGCATGAAACATGGCAATATGAGTGTGTTGGGCTAATGCAACTAAAACCAGAAGGGTTTGAACAAATTTGAATCAAAGATTCAAATTTCAAACTCAAACATGGCCTTTTAAAGTGCTTTTCCTTGTTCTGCTTAAAACATCAATTTAACTTGTTTGATCATGCATGAAAATAGTACAGATGGATAGATTGGATTTTTCTGATCATTTTTCATATATAATTTGTCTAATTTGGAGTTACAGAATAAAAGTTATGAATTTTTGAAGTTTAAATAATATTCTGGAATTTCCTGATTTAAATTAAATCCAGAAATATATATATTGCGCCAGCATGACGTCAGCATGACGTCAGTGGTCAACTGCGGCTGGCTGGGGTCAAACCTGACGTGTGGGGTCCACACGTCAGTGACAGGGGGGTTTAACAGGGTTAATTAAATCCTAATTAGGAATTAGTGGCGCTGGGGCCCACTGGTCAGTGTCAGGGGGGTAGTTAGTTTAACTAATTCGGTTAGTGCTAATCCTAATTAGCTAACAGGGCTGGGCCCACCTATCAGGGACACAGGGGGGTCCTGCCGTGGTCAAGGTGGGTCAAACCCACCGGCGACATGACGCCGGCGAGGCCCGAGACGGCGGCGCGATGCGGAAACGCGCTACAGGGCACGGGCGAGGCCGTGCTTGGGCTCGTTGGAGAGCCCTTGCTCCCGCGCGTCGAACGGTGGTGGTGGCCGCGCCTGAGGTGGCCGGTACCGACGACGGCGAGCTCGCGAGCGGCGGCCGGAGTTCGGCCAACGGCGGGTTAGGCGATGCAGGGCGCTAGGGGAGGCGTTGGTGCGTGCTACGTGCTCCTGGTGAGGTGTGGAGCACGTTGGTGTGCTCGGCTTCGAGCTACAACGGCTCCAGCCACGGCGGCGACGAGGCACGGCGGCGGCGAGCTTCGGAGCTCAAGGGGGCGGCAACTACAGGAAGCTAGGGACGACGGGGCAAGGAGAAATCGGGTCAGTGGCTCACCGCGGAGCTGCAGGGGTGGTTAGCGGGCTCGGGGACGTCTGGTAGCTCTCGATTCGACGACGACGATCTCCGGTGGCCGAGGAGGGGAACGGCGACATGGGCGGCGATGCAGGGCTTCCGGAGGGGCTTGACTTGGTGGGGAGGAAGAGGGGGTCGAGGCGGAGCTCCTGAGCTCAGCGGAGGGGCGAGGGGTGGCCGGTGACGGCTGCTATGGCGAACGGCGGCGATGGTGGTGTTCGGCCGTGTGAGAGAGAGAGCGAGGGAGAGGAGGGAAGAACCGAGGGAGAGTGAGAGAGAGCAGGGGAGGGCGTGGCGTCGTCCGGGGCATCGAGGGCGACGAGAAGGGCGCCAGGCAGGCAGGGAGGGAGGTGGCGTGGCGCGGTGGCGCGCGCGCGCCGGCCACACTCCCCTCCCTCTGTCGAGGACGAAGACGACAGAGGAGGGAGGCGGGCTGGGCCGCCTGCTGGCTGGGCCGGCCAGCTGGCTGGGCTGCACAGGGAGGAGCCCAGGTAAGGTCCTCCCTTTTATTTATTTCTGTTTTTTTTAATTTCCTGACATTTGTTTTGATTTAAATAATATATTAAATCATTTATTTACCTTATGCCAATTTTTGCAGGAGCTAGATATATTATTCCAGAGCTCCTTTATAATTGGCATAATATTTGGACATATATTAATATATATAACTAATATATTTCCAATGCAAATATTTATGCATTAATTCCAAATGCCCAAAATAAATACCTATGAGCTCTTAAAAATATTGGTTTGATTTTTATCTCTGTCCAATATTTTCAGAGAGCAACATGAGCATTTTCTTGGACCTTTTTGGAGAAATTTTTATTTGGATCATTTTCAGAAATGATTCTGAGGTTTCACAGATCCCCATTTCAAGTTTCTGATGAAAGAGTAAACATGATGCAACACTCTAATGCATGACTAGCTAGGGTGTGACATCGTAACTCCGCATGCATAGCTCCGATTTGCGCGTGTAGCATATCAAAATGTTCGCCTCAGAGAGTACATCATTTCAACTCATTGAATCATTTTCATTTGAGCTCATCTTGATGCCCGAAATGCTATTGGAAGAGGGCTATATGATAAAATTGTCAGATCTGTTTCATCAAATAGCTATTTGTCATTTTTTCCATGTTTAATGTGGGCATGATATGCTCCTGAGCTCTACATGGGTTTTGTTATATGCCATGCCATCTTTACATAGGTGCTTACCATGTATTTTTGTGATATGTGTGGCGACTAGAACAAGCTTGCAAAGTAGCGTATTCGTTGCAAAGTAGCGTATTCGGTAATGCTGATTTCAGGGCATTAGAATTTCACAAAGTCCTTGTCCTGATGTTTGTCATTATGCCATATGTTCATGTTGTTTCCTAGTGATCCGTGCCTCTTTTGAGGATGATCAGTAAGGATGATTTGTCAACATGGTGGTGCTCTCATGTCTTTGTTTGCAATTATGGAGCACCCTAGCTTGAGTCAGTCGAGCTCTACTTTTGCTATTTCGTGAATCCTGGTAGATTGTTGACTTGTTAGCGATTTTGCCGAGGATGTTGCTATTGATCCGTACATGCTATGTTGTTGTGCTTGCCATGTCTAGGTCCTATGCCATGTATTCTTGATGGGTGTATGCTTAGTTTGTCATGTCATGCTCTGTAGTGAGTGCATCGAGCTTGTAACCATGCCTACTCGTTAACAGATTTGCATGCTCCAGTTTTTCACTAAGTCTGTAATCTGATTATGTTTTTGCCATGTTCACATGCTTGCAGTTGTATTTTCTGATCCATTTTGGCTCAAGGTCACTAAGGGACTTTTGTTAAGTGCTTTGAGTATCTTCATGTCATGCCTTTCTTTTCCATGTTAAGTTCCTGTAGCATATAGTTTTCATGCTCTAAAGTGTGCTACCTGATGTTAAATTCCAGACTTGTGTTAATTTCACTAAGTCTGAAACCTGTTATTGTTTGCATTTTTGCCATGCTTGTTTGAACCTGTTAATGGATGAATTAGCCGTAGCTCAGTGTTCATCTTTTGTCAAGCATCATGAGTGTATCCCTGCCATGTATTTTGTTGTCATGTTTGAGTTTTGTAGCATATATATCTTGATGCATTTAGATGGCTACTTGCTGTTTATCGCAGGCTGGTGCCATATTTGTTTTGCTTGCCATTTCCAAACCGTGCATCCGATTCCGGTGATCTTTATATCGATTTTAACCGAAATCACCTCACCTTTCCAGTGGCACTCTTGGAATTCCAAGTTGAGTCCAGGTTCAATCATTCCTTGTCAAATCTTGCATATGCATCACATATTGCATCCCGCATAGCATACCATGTTTGCATCATGTTGTTCGAGCATTGCACGTGGTTGATTGTGTTCCTTTTGCTTGTTTTTCTTGTTTGGGTAGAGCCAAGAGACGAGTTCGCTAACAAGGAGCTCGTTGAGTTTGCTTACGAGGATCAAGTCAACTCTGACAACTTTGCAGGCAAGATGATCATACCCTCGAAATCACTTCTATCTTTGCTTGCTAGATGCTCGCTCTTTTGCTATGCCTATGCTACGATACCTACCACTTGCTTATCATGCCTCCCAAATTGCCATGTCAAACCTCTAACCCACCATGTCCTAGCAAACCGTTGATTGGCTATGTTACCGCTTTGCTCAGCCCCTCTTATAGCATTGCTAGTTGCAGGTGAAGATTGGAGATCGTTCCTTGTTGGAACATTGTTTATTGTTGGGATATCACAATATTATCTTGTTATCTTAATGCACCTATATACTTGGTAAGGGTGGAAGGCTCGGCCTTTTGCCTAGTGTTTTGTTCCACTCTTGCCGCCCTAGTTTCCGTCATATCGGTGTTATGTTCCCGGATTTTGCGTTCCTTACGCGGTTGGGTGATAATGGGAACCCTTTGACAGTTCGCCTTGAATAAAACTCCTCCAGCAATGCCCAACCTTGGTTTTACCATTTACCACCTAGCCTCTTTTTCCCTTGGGTTTTCGGAGCCCAATGGTCATCTTTATTTAAACCCCCCGGGCCAGTGCTCCTCTGAGTGTTGGTCCAAACTAGAGCCCCTTGCAGCGCCACCTCAGGGAAACTCGAGGGCTGGTTTTAGTTGTACGGATTGCTTATCCGAGTGTGCCCTGAGAATGAGATATGTGCAGCTCCTATCAGGATTTGTCGGCACATTCGGGCGGTGTTGCTGGACTTGTTTTACCATTATCGAGGATGTCTTGTAAAACCGGGATGCCGAGTCTGATCGGAATGTCTCGGGAGAAGGAATATCCTTCGTTGACCGTGAGAGCTTGTGATGGGCTAAGTTGGGACTCCCCTACAGGGATTTGGACTTTCGAAAGCCGTGCCCGCGGTTATGGCAGATGGGAATTTGTTAATGTCCGGTTGTAGATAACTTGAAACTTAACTTAATTAAAATGAATCAACCGCGTGTGTAACCGTGATGGTCTCTTCTCGGCGGAGTCCGGGAAGTGAACACGGTGTTGGAGTAATGTTTGACGTAGGTAGTTCAAGGATCACTTCTTGATCATAGTTCTTCGTTCATGCTTTTCCTTCTCTTCTCGCTCTCTTTTGCGAACAGGTTAGCCACCATATATGCTAGTTGCTTGCTGCAGCTCCACACAAGGTTGTCAGAATCACGATTTTGAATCGGATCGGAGCTTCGATGGTAGGATCGCAAATCGTAGAATCTTCACTATTAGGATCGTAGAAATGTAGATTCTAAGAACTAAAATCGTAGAATCAAAGGGCTAATCTTGGATCGTAAAGTCGTAGAATCGTATAACAGAATCGCGATTCTGATAACCTTGGCTCCACATATTACCTTGCCTTACCTATAAGCCTAAATAGTCTTGATCGCGAGGGTGCGAGATTGCTGAGTCCCCGTGACTCACAGATTACTTCCAAACCAGATGCAGGGACCGATGCTACCGCTCCAGACGATGCGCTTGAGCTCAAGTGGGAGTTCGATGAAGACTCTCGCCGTTACTATGTGTCTTTCCCTGATGATCAGTAGTGGTGCCCAGTTGGGGCGATCGGGGACCGTGTCGCTTGTTGGGGTTGATCTTTTATTTTGGTACCATAGTCGGACCATGAGTGTATTGGATGATTGTAATGTTATTCATGTATTTGTGTGACGTGGCGAGTGTAAGCCAACTATGTACCTTTACCCCCTTTTATCTATTTACATGGGTTGTTGTGAAGATTACCTTACTTGTCACATTGCTTTCAATGCGGTTATGCCTCTAAGTCGTGCTTCGACACGTAGGAGATATAGCCGCATCAAGGGCGTTACAAGTTGGTAATCAGAGCCTTCCCCGACCTTAGGAGCCCCCCTGCTTGATCGAATAGCTGGCGTTGTTGAGTCTAGAAAAATGTTTTGAGTCATTTAGGATTATATATATCGGAGAGTTAGGACTTCTTTTTACTCTCCAGTCCCTTCATCGCTCTGGTAAGGCATCCCGACGTAGAGTTTTGACTCTTCTCTTCTCAAATTTCACTAAAAAAAATTTAGGATCACGAGGGTATCTTGGAATCATTCCGATCGATTTGTAACGAGAACATTGTTCTTGGTGCCTCCTGTCATTTAGGGGTTGTGGCAGTGTCCGGGGAGTTGAGCTTCCAGGTGTAGTCGTCACAATTTTATCGTTGCAGTTCTGGAATACCTGAGTTTAGTTTCGCCGACATCGAAAATCTCTTTTATGCAGTTGTTGGTGAGATAACCTCGACGCCACCCAGTACTGGGGCGGGAGTTCAGGAGTATTGCCATAACTTGTATAACGGATGCTTTTCGAAGGTTGAGGTAGACGATTTCCGAAGTTTTTCTCGGTTATGTGTTGAAGGATGGATACAGCTGGATGTAGGATTTGCTAGATTTGGGTGAGATATTATGCTTCCCATGTATCCCCAACACCTGATTGCATAACCGGAAAGGTTCGGGAGTTTCATAGGTGGGAATTCTTGTATCCCTAGTTCTTCTTCCGCGGATATTTGGTTTGGGATTGGGTGATCCTTACCGAGTATTCGTTCTTGGTCTGTACCTTGTTGTTTTTATTCTACCTCAATTCTAAGTGGCTTCTCAATTTATGGATATGTGACCATTTCTATTGGAATGCATTCGTTCATTTTGTTCGAATGTGAAGACTTGATGTTGCAATTTCAACCCGTTTGATTCAGCTTCAATATTTGTCTGTCAATGTGCTAATGGATGTCAACCTCTTCAGGATGGCTCCTCCAACGCGCACGACTCTGAATCCTGATCCGCCACCACCACCTCCACCTCCGGAGGCATGGCAAGCTGTGATGGCCGCTACCAATGCAAACACGCAGCTGATCATGCAACTTCTTCAAGAGCGCAACCAAGCGAACCAGGGTCAAGGAAACAATCAGAATCACTTTGCTACACTCAACCAGTTCCTTGCTAACCAGCCAAAGACCTTCAGCAATTGTGTTGAGGCAACAGACGCTGATGATTGGCTCGTGGACATATGCAAGCATTTCGAGTGCAGTAACGTCAGACCTAAGGACTTTGTCAAGTTCACTTCCTTCCAACTCAAAGACCAAGCTGCAGAATGGTTTCAGCAGTACAAAGATTCCAGAGGAGGCCGTGTGATTACCTGGGATGAATTCCGTGAAGACTTCAAAGCTCATCATATTCCTCAGAGCGTGGTTGAAAGCAAGCATGAGGAATTCCACAACCTGAAGCAAGGCTCTATGTCTGTCTACGAGTAAAACAAGATGTTTCAGAAGCTTGCCCATTTTGCTAAGCAGGACGTCCCTGACGAGAAGAGCATGATATACCAGTTCAGGGGTGGTCTCAGAGAAGAAATCTAGCTAGCTCTCGTTCTCTTTGAGCCCAAGAGGTACGATGAGTTTTACAACATGGCAATGAAGCAAGAGACTGCTCAACTGAAGTGTGATGCTTCCAAGAAACGAGTCAGAGATGCTACTCCTTCTTCTAAGTATTGGCTTCCTCCTCCTCCGTTCCGTCAGCCTTATCAGCAGAAGAGCAAAGGTGGCAGTGGATCTTCCCACCCACCCAACCCTGGCTTTCAGAACAAGACTTCGTCTCAAGCTCCAAGATCGAGTGCTCCGTATCACCGTCCGCTTTCAGAGGTCACGTGCAACAAGTGGCAACAGAAGGGTCACTATGCCAACAAATGCTTCAATCAGAGGCGTCTCCCTCCTCCTCCTCCTGTGAGATCGACAAGTACAGCTGTGGTCAAGCATAACCCCAAGTACGCCAAGGTCAACTTGATGAATGCAGCTCAGGCAGAGGACTTGTCAGATGTCATCATGGGTAACCTTCCTGTTAACGATATTGCTGCAAGAGTTCTTTTTGACACTGGTGCATCGCATTGTTTCATCTCGAGACCTTTTGCATCTAAGCATGATTTTGTTACTCAAGTGTTGCCGAAACCGTTGGCTATTGTCTCTCCGGCCCGTCAAATGACATCTCGAGTATGTGTTCCGGATGTTTCAATCACATTGGGTGACTATAAGTTCTTGTCCTCTTCAAATGTTCTTGGTGACTCGGATATTGATCTTATTCTTGGAATGGACTGGCTTTCTAAGCACAAGGCTCAGCTTGATTGTGCTACCAGGCAGATTCAATTGACTCATTCGTCTGAGGATGTAATTGTCTTTGCCGCTTGGGATAATACCATCGGTCTGTTTTCTCTCAATGAGAAGGGTGAACTAGATGCCATCTCTCAAATTCCAGTCATTTGCGAATATCAAGACGTCTTTCCAGAAGAGCTTCCAGGAATGCCTCCGCACCGGCCAGTTGAATTCGTCATCGATCTTGAGCCTGGCACGGAACCTGTTTGCAAACGTCCTTACAAGCTTGGACCTGAAGAGTTGAAGGAGCTGAAGAAACAACTCGATATTCAAGAGCGAATGGGTCTCATCTGACCTAGTTCTTCTCCGTGGGGTTGTGGAGTTCTTTTTGTGAAGAAGAAGGATGGACCGGACCGACTTTGTGTTGACTACCGTCCATTAAACAAGAAGACTATAAAGAACAAGTACCCACTTCCCAACATCAACGAACTGTTTGAACAACTCAAAGGTGCTCAAGTATTCTCCAAGCTTGATCTCCGTATGGGCTATCACCAGATTCGAATTCGTGAGCAAGATATTCCCAAGACAGCATTCAGAACAAGCTATGGTTCATATGAATACACTGTCATGTCTTTTGGCCTCGTCAACGCTCCTCCGACTTTCTCTCGCATGATGAACTTCATCTTCAACGTCTACACAAATGACTTCGTCTTGGTCTACCTCGATGACATTCTGGTCTTTTCAAAGAACAAGGAAGATCGTGCCAAGCACTTGCGTTTGGTGCTCGATAAGCTCAGAGAACATCAGTTCTACACCAAGTTCTCAAAGTGCGAGTTTTGGCTCGATGAGGTTCTCTATCTTGGGCATATCCTCTCTGCCAAGGGCATAGCGGTGAATCCTGAGAAGGTGTCTACAATTGTGAATTGGGAACCACCTCAGAACGTGAAGCAACTCCGCAGCTTCCTTGGTCTCGCAAGCTACTGTCGAAGGTTCGTTGAGAACTTTTCAAAGATCATGAAGCCTCTTTCAAACCTTCTCCAGAAGCACGTGAAGTACGTTTGGTCTCCTGAGTGTGACATCGCTTTCAACACCCTGAAAGAGAAATTAGTCACTGCTCCAGTTTTGACTCCTCCTGATGAATCCAAACCATTCAAGATCTTCTGCGATGCCTCTCTTCAAGGTCTTGGTGAAGTGTTGATGCAAGATAAGAAAGTTGTGGCTTATACCTCCCGCCAGTTGAAGCCCAACGAGAAGAACTACCCCACTCATGACCTCGAGTTGGCGGCAGTTGTGCATGCTCTTTTAACTTGCAGACATCTCTTATTGGGAAGAAAAGTGGACATCTTCACTGACCACAAGAGTCTCAAGTACATCTTCACTCAGCCTAATCTCAACCTCAGGCAGACTATGATTCAAGAGTATAATCCGAGTATCGAATATACTCCAGGCAAGGCCAATGTGATTGCTGACGCTTTGAGCAGGAAGGCTTACTGCAACAGTCTAATTCTCAAGCCTTACCAACCCGAGCTTTGTGAAGCGTTCCACAAACTCAATCTGCAAGTTGTTCCTCAAGGTTTCCTCGCCAACCTTCAAGTCTCTCCTACTTTGGAATATCAGATTCACGAGGCTCAACTTCTCGATGCTATGGTGAAGAAGGTGAAGATTGGGATTGCCAAGAGTCAACCCAAGTACAAGTGCTATCGCCTTGATGACAAGGATACTCTCTTCTTTGAGGATCGCATTGTTGTGCCTAAAGGTGACCTTCGTAAAGTCATTATGAACGAGGCTCACAATTCACTCCTCTCCATCCACCCTGGGAGTACGAAGATGTACCAGGACCTCAAGCAGGCTTATTGGTGGACTCGAATGAAGCGCGAGATTGCTCAGTTCATGAATGAATGTGATGTCTGCAGAAGAGTGAAGGCAGAACACCAACGACCAGCTGGTCTCCTCCAACCTCTTACCATTCCAGAATGGAAGTTTGACCACATTGAGATGGACTTCGTGACTGGGTTTCCAAAGTCCAAGCGTGGCAATGATGCTATATTCATTGTCATCGACAAACTCACTAAAGTGGCTCACTTTCTGCCTATCAAAGAGTCTATCACTGCAGCTCAATTGGCGGAGCTTTATACCTCTCGGATTGTCTCTTTGCACGACATTCCACAGTTGATATCTTCATACCGTGGAAACATCTTTACCTCCAAGTTTTGGGATTCTTTTCAGAAGGCCATGGGCACCAACATCCGTTTCAGCACAACTTTTCATCCTCAAACTAGCGGTCAAGTCAAGTGTGTCAATCAGATTCTCGAAGATATGCTCAGGGCTTGCGTTATCTCCTTCGGTATGAAGTGGGAAGATTGTCTTCCATATGCCGAGTTCTCCTACAACAACAGTTTTCAAGCAAGTTCGGGCAAGGCCCCAGTTGAAATTCTCTATTGCAGGAAGTGCCGTACTCCTCTTAACTGGTCGGAGACCGGTGAACGTCAACTTCTTGGAAATGACTTGATCACAGAGGCAGAGGAAATGTGCAAAGTCATTCGTGATAACCTCAAAGCAGCGCAATCGCGCCAGAAGAGCTACTATGATAGTAAGCATCGTGATTTGGCCTTAGAGATCGGAGACCAAGTTTACCTCCGCGTCTCTCCAACTAAAGGTACTCGTTGCTTTGATATCAAAGGGAAGCTTGCCCCTAGATACGTGGGTCCTTTCAAGATCGTCGGCAAGAGAGGTGATCTCGCCTATCAACTTGAGCTTCCTTTAAACTTTGCAAACGTGCACGACGTGTTCCATGTCTCTCAGCTCCGCAAGTGCTTCAAGACCCCTGACCGCACCGTCAACTTCGAAGACATTGATCTCCAAGAAGACCTCTCTTATCGTGAGCACCCCGTGGCTATTCTTGAAGAGACTGAACGCAAGACTCACAGTAAGTCAATCAAATTCCTCAAAGTCAAGTGGTCACACCATTCCAACCGTGAAGCCACCTGGGAACACGAGGATCACCTCCGTACTGAGTACCCGACGTTTTTCCAGTCCTAGATCTCGGGACGAGATCCTTTCGTAGTGGTGGAGTGTTGTAACACCCCGGATGTAATTTACCTTATATGTTTCCCAACTCTTGCCGTTTCCGGCGCTAAGTTATTTTATTTCCTCGGGTTTGGGTTTTTGCCTCCGTGTTTTGTTGCCTTTTTCATGCATCTCATATCATGTCATCATGTGCATTGCATTCGCATATGTGTTCGTCTCATGCATCCGAGCATTTTCCCCGTTGTCCGTTTTGCATTCCGGCGCTCCTATCTCCTCCGGTGCCCCTTTCTACCTCTTTTCGT
>NC_041392.1:406054208-406063777 GCF_002162155.2 Triticum dicoccoides
CTTGTCATGCGGCCTTGGTTTACTAACGATAGACCGCCTGTCAAGTTTCGTGCCATTTGGACTTCGTTTGATACTCCAACAGTTAACCGAGGGACCGAGAAGGCCTCGTTTGTGTTGCATCCCAACACCCTTCCAATTTGGCCCAAAACCCACCTAAACCCTCTCCATCATCTAGAGCGTTCGATCACGATTGCATGGCCGAAAACAGCACTCCATTTGGAGCTTCCTAGCTCCCTCTACGTCTATAAATAGACCCCCATTCCCAATCCCGGATCTTTTCCCACGAAACCCTAAAAAATCTCCTCCTCGCGCCGCCGGACGAGATCTGGTCGGCCGGACATGTCCGCTCTCCCAGCCGTCCACTCCTGAAGCGCCACCTGTCCAGGGGACCGCTTCGCCGCCTCCCCACCGACGCGAGCCCGCTAGGCCCAGCGCCGGCCCTCCCGCATGCCTCCCGGGCCGAGCTGCCCAGCGCGCCCGCGCCTGCTTCTTCCTCCGCCGGTCGCCACCCAGCACCACCACCGCCGCCCGCCTTCCGGAGCTCCTCCATCTGCGGCCGCCTCTCCCCGCCGACAGCCCTCATGCGCCGCACCGCCCGGAGCTCCCCGAGTCGCCCCGCGCCTGCTCCTCCGCCCTCCTCGCCGCACCACTCCGTCGGTGCCGGATCCGGCAGGTCCGACGTCTCTGGCGAGTTCCGCAGCAAGCTCCGGCCACCTCTCCGATTCCGGCGAACCTCGGTGACCGTGCCTGCTACAGTGTTTTGGCCGATCTAGATCTCAGATCTGACGGTTGACTTTTGATCTCCGTAACCCTAATTTTTTAGCAATCTTCATCATGTCGTAACTCCGCATCCGTAGCTCCAATTTGCGCGTGTAGCATATCAAAATGTTCGCCTCGGAGAGTACATCATTTCTTCTCATTACATCATTTTCATTTGATCTCATCGTGATGCCCGAAATGCTATTGGAAGAGGGCTATATGATAAAATTGTCAGATCTGTTTCATCAAATAGCTATTTGTCATTTTTGCCATGTTTAATGTGTGCATGATATGCTCCTGAGCTCTACATGAGTTTTGTTATATGCCATGCCATATTTACATAGGTGCTTAACATGTATTTTTGTGATATCTGTGGCGACTAGCACAAGCTTGCAAAGTAGCGTATTCGTTGCAAAGTAGCGTATTCGGTAATGCTGATTTCGGGGACTTAGAATTTCACCAAGTCCTTGTCCTGATGTTTGTCATTGTGCCATATGTTCATGTTATTTCCTAGTGATCCGTGCCTCTTTTGAGGATGATCAGTAAGGATGATTTGTTAAAATGGTGGTGCTCTATCCATCCATGTCTTTGTTTGCAATTATGGAGCACCCTAGCTTGAGTCAATCGAGCTCTACTTTTGCTATTTCGTGAATCCTGGCAGATTGTTGACTTGTTAGCGATTTTGCCGAGAATGTTGCTATTGATTCGTACATGCTATGTTGTTGTTCTTGCCATGTATAGGTCTTATGCCATGTATTCTTGATGGGTGTATGCTTAGTTTGTCACGCCATGCTCTGTAGTGAGTGCATCGAGCTCGTAAACATGCCTACTCATTAACAGATTTGCATGCTCCAGTTTTTCACTAAGTCTGTAATCTGATTATGTTTTTGCCATGTTCACACGCTTGCAATTGTATTTTCTGATCCATTTTTGCTCAAGGTCACTAAGGCACTTTTGTTAAGTGCTTTGAGTAGCTTCATGTCATGCCTTGGTTTGCCATGTTAAGTTCTTGTAGCATATAATTTTCATGAGTGTGCTACCTGATGTTAAATTCCAGACTTGTGTTAATTTCACTAAGTCTGAAACATGTTATCGTTTGCATTTTTGCCATGCTTGTTTGAACCTGTTAATGGATGAATTAGCCGTAGCTCAGTGTTCATCTTTTGTCAAGCATCATGAGTGGATCCCTGCCATGTATTTTGTTGTCATGTTTGAGTGATGTAGCATATTTATCTTGATGCATTTAGATGGCTACTTGCTGTTTATTGCAGGCCGGTGCCATATTTGTTTTGCTTGCCATTTCCAAACCGTGCATCCGATTCCGGTGATCTTTATATCGCTTTCAACCGAAATCACCTCACCTTTCTAGTGGAACTCTTGGAATTCCAAGTTGAGGCCAGGTTCAATCATTCCTTGTCAAATCTTGCATATGCATCACATATCGCATCCCGCATAGCATACCATGTTTGCATCATGTTGTTCGAGCATTGCACGTGGTTGATTGTGTTCCTTTTGCTTGTTTGTCTTGTTTGGGTAGAGCCGGGAGATGAGTTCGCTAACAAGGAGCCCTTTGAGTTTGCTTACGAGGATCAAGTCAACTCTAACAACTTTGCAAGCAAGATGATCATACCCTCGAAATCACTTCTATCTTTGCTTGCTAGATGCTTGCTCTTTTGCTATGCCTATGCTATGATACCTACCACTTTCTTATCATGCCTCCCAAATTGCCATGTCAAATCTCTAACCCACCATGTCCTAGCAAACCGTTTATTGGCTATGTTACCGCTTTGCTCAGCCCCTCTTATAGCGTTGCTAGTTGCAGGTGAAGATTGGAGATCGTTCCTTGTTGGAACATTGTTTATTGTTGGGATATCACCATATTATCTTGTTATCTTAATGCACCTATATACTTGGTAAGGGTGGAAGGCTCGGCCTTTTGCCTAGTGTTTTGTTGCACTCTTGCCTCCCTAGTTTCCGTCATATCGGTGTTATGTTCCCGGATTTTGCGTTCCTTACGCGGTTGGGTGATAATGGGAACCCCTTGACAGTTCGCCTTGAATAAAACTCCTCCAGCAATGCCCAACCTTGGTTTAACATTTGCCACCTAGTCTTTTTCCCTTGGGTTTCCGGAGCCCAATGGTCATCTTTATTTAAACCCCCTCGGGCCAGTGCTCCTCTGAGTGTTGGTCCAAACTAGAGCCCCTTGCAGCGCCACCTCGGGGAAACTCGAGGGCTGGTTTTAGTTGTACGGATTGCTTATCCGAGTGTGCCCTGAGAACGAGATATGTGCAGCTCCTATCGGGATTTGTCGGCACATTCGGGCGGTGTTGCTGGACTTGTTTTACCATTGTCGAGGATGTCTTGTAAAACCGGGATGCCGAGTCTGATCGGAATGTCTCGGGAGAAGGAATATCCTTCGTTGACCGTGAGAGCTTGTGATGGGCTAAGTTGGGACTCCCCTGCAGGGATTTGAACTTTCGAAAGCCGTGCCTGCGGTTATGGGCAGATGGGAATTTGTTAATGTCCGGTTGTAGATAACTTGAAACTTAACTTAACTAAAATGAATCAACCGTGTGTGTAACTGTGATGGTCTCTTCTCGGCGGAGTCCGGGAAGTGAACACAGTGTTGGAGTAATGTTTGACGTAGGTTGTTCTAGGATCACTTCTTGATCATAGTTCTTCGTTCGTGCTTTGCCTTCTCTTCTCGCTCTCTTTTGCGAACAGGCTAGCCACCATATATGCTAGTCGCTTGCTGCAGCTCCACATATTACCTTGCCTTACCTATAAGCTTAAATAGTCTTGATCGCGAGGGTGCGAGATTGTTGAGTCCTCGTGACTCACAGATTACTTCCATACCAGATGCAGGGACCGATGATACCGCTCTAGACGATGCGCTTGAGCTCAAGTGGGAGTTCGACGAAGAGTCTCGCCGTTACTATGTGTCTTTCCCTGATGATCAATAGTGGTGCCCAGTTGGGGCGATCGGGGACCGTGTCGCATGTTGGGCTTGAGGAAGAGCGTGGTCATCATTTGGCTCTTGAGGAGCCACACAATGATGACCATGCTAAATTAAAGAAAGATCTTGATTATGCTCTTGTTGTATCTCGTGTGCTCAATTCCGAGAAGGCTAAACTTGGGGTTGACCATGGTAGACTCAAGGAGGAGTTTGATATACTTGACAAGGCTCACAAGGCCTTGAAGGGTGATCATGCTAGCCTCAAAGAGTCTCATGATCAACTCCAAGTGAAGCTAACCAAGGAGAAAGCCACTTTTCCTCATATGGTTTTAATGATAATGCAAATGCTACTAACCCGTGTTGTGAGCATGTGCATCTTGTGGAGGAGAATGCCAAGTTAAAGGAGAAACTTTAGAAAGGCCTTGTGTCTTGCATACAAGGTGAGAAGAACCTCAACGACCTTTTTAGAAATCAAAAGGAAGTTGTGGGAAAGGAGGGAATTGGGTTTGCACCCAAGTCCAAGAATAAGAAGAAGAATGACAAGGCCAAACGACCTCCTCCTCTCAAGCAAACTTTTGTGAATGAGGGAGGGGGTGCTCCTAAGGAGAAGAAGAACAATGTGAAGGGTGGTGGAGTCAAGAAGGGCAATGCCACTCCTTCCAACAAAGCCGGTGACTTTAACCCTTATTATGTGTTATGCCGCGCTAGTGATGGGCATGTTTATGCCAATTTGTTGGTTCTTCTTATGATTACATTGAATGGTTTATTTGGGTTCCTAAGATCCTTGTTACTAAAATCAAAGGAACCATTACAAAATGGGCACCTAACACCAAGCATTGATCTCTTGTAGGTGTTTGCTTCCGGTGGGGATCATGGTTGCTCGATAGTGGAGCCACAAATCATATGACCGGAAGCAAGGACTTGGTGGTGGACATGTACAAGATTTCATCTATGCCCACCAATGTCGAGTGGGGTGATGCCTCATGTTCCAAGGTATTGGGTCTTGGCAAGGTTGTCATTTCTCATGATCTCTCGATCGAGAAAGTTATGCTTGTTGAGTCCCTTGCATACAATTTAGTTTCCGTTTGTCAACTTGCAATCACGTGCTTTGCCACTTTCTTTGATATTGATACCGTAGCCCTATTGTGGAGCAATACTCTTAAAGTAGCCTTTGTTAGGCATGTCGAGAACGGTCTTTATGTGATTAACTTTTCGGAGCGACCCACGAAGACCGCGACATGCCTAATGGCTAAAGTTGACGTGGCATGGCTTTGGCATCGCCGTTTGGCCCACGTCAATATGAGATCTTTTCAAAGTCTTATCAAGGGGGACCATGTCCATGGACTAACAAATGTTATTTTTGCCAAAGATCGCGCCTTCAGTGCTTGTATCAAAGGAAAGCTACATGATAAGGCTCACCCTCCCACTACTATCATCTACTCGAAGAGGCCCTTGGAGCTCCTTCACTTGGATCTCTTCGGGCCTCCATCCTTTGGTAGTTTTGGGGGTAGAAAGTATTGCTTGGTGATTGTGGATGATTATTCAAGATACACTTGGGTATATTTCTTCAAGAGGAAGAGTGAGACCCAACAAACCGTCATCGACTTTGCAAATGAAGCTCAACGTCAACACAATGTAAAGATCTTGACAATAAGAAGTGACAACGGCACCGAGTTCAAGAACTACACCTTGGATGAGTTTCTTAGTGATGAGGGGAGCAAGCATCAATATCCCGCACCTTACACCCCTCAACAAAATGGTGTTGCGGAGAGGAAGAACCGGACGTTGATGGACGCGGCAAGGACCATGGTGGCGGAGTTCAAGTCTCCGTACAACTTTTGGGCCGAAGCCATCAACACCTCTTGTCATGCATCCAATCGGCTCTATCTCTGCAAAGGCTTGAACAAGACTCCATATGAGATACTTAACGGCAACAAGCCCAACCTCAAGTACTTCCGGGTGTTTGCTACCTCTTGAGCACTGGTTTTCCCTTGAAGAGGAAAGGGTGATGCAACAAAGTAGCGTAAGTATTTTGTAACACCCATGATGCGGCTATATCTCCCACGTGCCGGGGCACCACTTAGAGGCATAACCGCATGGTAGGCATGTCGCAAGAGGGGTAATCTTTACACATCCCATGTACTGAATAAGAAAGGGATAAAGAGTTGGCTTACAATCACCACTTCACACAATACATAAAAATAGGAAATATCATCCAGAATACAATCAAGGTCCGACTACGGAACTAAAATAAAAGAAGACAACCCCAAATGCTAGATCCCCGA
This sequence comes from Triticum dicoccoides, assembly GCF_002162155.2. Taxonomy (NCBI): domain Eukaryota; kingdom Viridiplantae; phylum Streptophyta; class Magnoliopsida; order Poales; family Poaceae; genus Triticum; species Triticum dicoccoides. Next base: position 406,060,209 of record NC_041392.1, read on the forward strand.
TCGCCCCAACTGGGATCCACTACTGATCAACTGGAAACGAAACAACACAACGAACACGATCTTCATCGAGCTCCCACTTGAGCTCAGTTGCGTCATATGCACCGGTATCATCGGCACCTGCAACTGTTTGGAAGTATCTCTAAGCCACAAGGACTCAGCAATCTCACACCCGCGAGGTCAAGACTATTTAAGCTTATGGGTAGGGAAAAGGGTAGTGAGGTGGAGCTGCAGCAAGCACTAGCATATATGGTTGCTAACATGCGCAAATAAGAGCGAGAAGAGAAGCAATGCAACGGTCGTGAAACTAGAAGTGATCAAGAAGTGATCCTGAAACTACATACGTTCAAACATAACTCCAAAACCGTGTTCACTTCCCGGACTCCACCGGAAAGAGACCATCATGGCTACACACGCGGTTGATGCATTTTAATTAAGTTAGGGTCAAGTGTTCTACAACCGGATATTAACAAATTCCCATTTGCCCATAACCGCGGGCACGGCTTTCGAAAGTTCAAAACCCTGCAGGGGTCCCAACTTAGCCCATCACAAGCTCTCACGGTCAACGAAGGATATTCCTTCTCCCAGGAAGACCCGATCAGACTCGGAATGCCGGTTACAAGATATTTCGACAATGGTAAAACAAGACCAGAAAAGCCGCCCGGATGTGCCGACAAATCCCGATAGGAGCTGCACATATCTCGTTCTCAGGGCACACCGGATGAGCCAGACGTCGGGTTGGCATACACCCTGGTTGCCCAGGGGGCGCCGGACATCGCTCAGGTTGGACCAAGACTTAGAGAAGCACTGGCCCGGGGGGGGGGGGTTAAAATAAAGATGACCCTCGGGCTCCGTAAACCCAAGGGAAAAAGACTAGGTGAGGCAAATTTAAAACCAAGGTTGGGCCTTGCTGGAGGAGTTTTATTCAAAGCGAATTTTCAAGGGGTTCCCATAACACCCAACCACGTAAGGAACGCAAAATCAAGGAACATAACAACGGTATGACAGAAACTAGGGCGACAAGAGTGGAACAAAACACGAGGCATAAGGCCGAGCCTTCCACCCTTTACCAAGTATATAGATGCATTAATTAAAATAAGAGATATTGTGTTATCCCAACATATCCATGTTCCAACATGGAACAAACTTCATCTTCACCTGCAACTAGCAACGCTATAAGAGGGGCTGAGCAAAGTGGTAACATAGCCAAACAACGGTTTTCTAGGAAAGGAGGGTTAGAGGCTTGACATGGCAATATGGGAGGCATGATATAGCAAGTGGTAGGTATCGCGACATAGCAATAGAGTGAACAACTAGCAAGCAAAGATAGAAGTGATTCCGAGGGTATGGTCATCTTGCCTGAAATCCCGCAAGGAAGAAGAACGAGTCCATGAAGAAGACAAACTGACGTAGTCGAACGGATCCTCACAAACGCGACATTATCGGAACTAACCCGAAGAAGCAACACCGGAAAGAAGCAAACAACAAAGTAAACAACCATCACATAAACATGGCATGATGCACAACCAAGTATGATGCATGTCCGGTTTAAATATGCATTGCATGGCAAAGGGCACAAACAAAACTACAAGTTAAGTGGAGATCAATATACAACGAAACACCACATCAATTATTTAGTTCTCTCTCGTTTATGTACCCAACAATATTAAATGTTGTTAAACATGGCAAGAGGTGAAACATGAGTAAAATACACAGTTAGGCATTTTAAATGAGGCCAAAAACATCAAACAACAATTCCGGTAAATCCTCATGTGCATTTAGCAATTTAATGCAAACAACAATTTTAACCATTTAAATGTTATTAACATGATGCGGATGACATGTGCAAGTTTTATGCAATTTGGAAAAGTTGACAAGAGCATGATATGAAGCATTTATCATCGTGGCGGAAACGAAAGGGGTGCCACGACAATGACAATGGAAATGGTGCCACGACAACATTCCGGTTCCGGTAGCTTATGGAGATACCGGTGCAATAGGAAAAGTGACATGAGCGTGTCATGCAAGATGGTGGGGGTGATCCCGGTAACCGGGTTCCCATGAAACGATGGCATGGCAACAGGGAACATGCAAAAAACACATCGGGCATGGTGCAAACGCGATCATTTCATACAACATATGCATTCGTCCACGGGCGGTCGTTCTCGGCGGTTATACCTTCGAAGCATGCGTTCGGGGTGGTTTGGGTTCGACGAGGGAAGTAGAGGAAGTAGTCGTTCCGTGATGGTAGTCGAAGTAGTGGTACTATCGGTCTTCGACGGTAGTGGTACATGTTCATTTTTAAAGAGGTACTTAACGGATCCGAGGTTTCCGGAGGCGGCGGTAGTTGAAGTTGCTGATCCGAGGGGGGTATTTGGCAGTCTTGCTCTTGCAACGGTAGTCGTTCAGGTTCATTGGAGAGGTGCTTGATGCATCAAAGGTCTTCGGTGCCACGGTACTTGTCAGGTCATCATGTAGACGTACTTTCGAAGAGGAACTTGACACATCCCAAAATGAGCAAGGCAAAAGCCCTCTTTCAGTGGTGCTCAAACTTGACGAAATCCACGAATGGGTCTTGGCGTATCCTGGTCTTGGAGAGCTCTCCGGAAAAGAACTTGGCGTCCACGGTGACATGGAGCCGCGGTCTTGGCGTCGAGCAGGGGTCGAAGCCCAACGAGGGGCGAGGTGGACGCTGTTGTTCCTGCTAGGAGGCGAAGCAAGGCGATGACGATCTTGAGGCGGCGCTGTGAGGACGACGACGAGGAGGACTAGTCCGGCGAAGTAGGAGGATTGCGGAGGTGCACGGGACAGCGATAGTGAGGTAGGGGATGGACTGCTGCTGCAGAGAACTTGGCGTAGGGATGAGGGCCTGCCGGACCCGATGAGGAGGTCGGGGTTATAGGAGCCGGCAGTGGAGGCGAAGCAACACCGTCTTGGCGTGGAGCCTTGGTGTGTGGCGGCGCACGGATTTGAGACGAGGTGGTGGAGGGTGAGCTTCGGAGGTAGGCCGGCAAGAGGTAGGAGAGGGAGACGAGACGAGGGCGTTGCAGCGGCTCGGAGATCCTGGCAGGGCTCCTTGGTTGGACGGGGCACACGCCGGCGGTCACTGGTTGCCGGAGGCGCGGGAACCAGAAGGAGCTCGAGGACGCAACCTCCTCTGCTCGGGCGCGGGATCCATGGCGGTTGCGAGCGTGCTTGTGTCGGGGACAAGCGCAGCTCCTCAGGTAAGGCAAGGAGACTGGGTCGCCCGCGTGAGAAGCGGGGTGCAGGCGCGGCGGCGCTGCCGGAAGAGAGGCATGCAACATGGAGAAAGGGAGAGGAAGGCGCGGGTAGGGAGGAGAGGCCGCGATGGAGAGATGGGGGTTCGAGCGGGGCTCTCTGGTGGCGGCGCTAGGAGGAGGCACGGGAAGTATTGGGATGAGGCTAGGGTTAGAGATGGGCCAGAGCGACTGGGCCTTAGGAGGCCTTGGGTGGCCGCTGGGTTGCGCGCTGCTGGGCCACTTTGGTGGTGGGCTGGCTGATGGGCTCCCTTCTCCCTCTCTCTTCTCTTCTTGATTCTTTTAACAGAAAAC
>NC_041392.1:406063945-406103395 GCF_002162155.2 Triticum dicoccoides
GTTAGGGGAAGAAGTTGAACACGCGGATAATTTTCTCGGACTCACAAAAATAAGCTTGGTCCGAGAAAATTAGAAAAGCGAGATCGAACGATAAGAATTCAAACTCATTTGAATTTAATTCAAATGGGTTTGAACTAGGACGAGGTTTTTGGAGTATCCGAAAATGTTGAGAATTTTGGTGGAGCTCCGGAAAATGAAGAAAGGATATATGGCAAAGTTAGAGGCCAATAGTTGTGATAACAAAGGCATTAGGATTTTTGCAAGTGAGTTATGGTGAATTCCAAAATAAAGGAATATTTATTATAGCTCCCTAATATTGGGATATATGTTGTAAAGAGAATCACCATGTGAGTTCCCTCGGTTTAAATGGACCGAAGATCCATGCAATTTATTTAAGAAAGTTTTAGTTTGCTTTGAGAAAAAGATGGCATGATGACATGATGTAATGAAAAATATGCAAAGAGGAATGCAACAAGCAAAACAAATCACATGACGAAACTCAGAAACCCTGGAAGGCATCTGAAGCTCCGGTCTTGGGGCGTTACATATTTCCCTCAGTTTTTGAGAACCAAGGTATCAATCAAGTAGGAGGCCACGCACGAGTCCCTCACACCTACACAAACAAATAAAATCCTCGCAACCAACTCAAAAAGGGGTTTTCAATCCCTTCATGGTCACTTACGGAAGTGAGATCTGGTAGATATGATAAGATAATATTTTTGGTATTTTTATGATAAAGATGCCAAGTAAAGGAAGCAAAATAAAGGGAAAAGGAAATAGCTTGTTGACGGAAGATTAATATGATGGAAAATAGACCCGGGGGCCATAGGTTTCACTAGTGGCTTCTCTCGAGAGCATACGTATTACGGTGGGTAAACAAACTAGTGTTGAGCAATTGACAGAATTGAGCATAGTTATGAGAATATCTAGGTATGATCATGTATATAGGCATCACGTCTGAGACAAGTAGACCGACTCCTGCCTGCATCTACTACTATTACTCCACACATCGACCGCTATCCAGCATGCATCTAGAGTATTTAGTTCAAAAGAACAGAGTAACGATTTAAGCAAGATGACATGATGTAGAGGGATAAACTCATGCAATATGAAATAAACCCCATCTTGTTATCGTCGATGGCAACAATACAATACGTGCCTGCTACCCCTACTGTCACTTGAAAAGGACACCGCAAGATTGAACCCAAAGCTAAGCACTTCTCCCATTGCAAGAAATATTAATCTAGTAGGCCAAACCAAACTGATATTTCGAAGAGACTTGCAAAGATAACCAATCATACATAAAAGAATTCAGAGAAGATTCAAATATTGTTCATAGATAAACTTGATCATAAACCCACAATTCATCGGTCTCAACAAATACACCGCAAAAGAAGATTACATCGAATAGATCTCCACAAGAGAGGGGGAGAACTTTGTATTGAGATCCAAAAAGAGAGAAGAAGCCATCTAGCTAATAACTATGGACCCAAAGGTCTGAAGTAAACTACTCACACTTCATCGGAGAGGCCATGGTGTTGATGTAGAAGCCCTCTGTGATCGATGCCCCCTCCGGCGGAGCTCTGGAAAAGGCCCCAAGATGGGATCTCACGGGTACAGAAGGTTGTGGTGGTGGAATTAGGGTTTTGGCTCCGTATCTGGTAGTTTGGGGGTACACGGGTATATATAGGAGGAAGAAGTACGTCGGTGGAGCAACATGGGCCCCACGAGGGTGGAGGGTGCGCCTGGGGGGGGGGGTAGGCGCGCCCCCTACCTCGTGCCCTCCTAGTTGCTTTCTTGACGTAGGGTCCAAGTCCTCTGGATCATGTTCGTTCCGAAAATCACGTTCCCGAAGGTTTCATTCCGTTTGGACTCTGTTTCATATTCTTTTTCTGCGAAACTATGAAATAGGCAAAAAAATAGCAATTCTGGGCTGGGCCTCCGGTTAATAGGTTAGTCCCAAAAATAATATAAGTGTATAATAAAGCCCAATGATGTCCAAAACAGGATATAATATAGCATGGAACAATCAAAAATTATAGATACGTTGGAGACGTATCAAGCATCCCCAAGCTTAATTCCTGCTCGTCCTCGAGTAGGTAAATGATAAAAACATACTTTTTGATGTGGAATGCTACTTGGCATAATTTCAATGTAATTCTCTTAATTGTGGTATGAATATTCAGATCCGAAAGATTTAAGACAAAAGTTCAATATTGACATAGAAATAATAATACCTCAAGCATAGTAACTAAGAAATTATGTCTCTTCAAAATAACATTGCCAAAGAAAGTTATCCCTAAAAAATCATATAGTCTGGCTATGCTCCATCTTCACCATAGAAAGTATTTAAATCATGCACAACCCCGATGACAAGCCAAGCAATTGTTTCATACTTTTGGTGTTCTCAAAAATTTTCAATCTTCACGCAATACATGAGCGTGAGCCATGGACATAACACTATATGTGGAATAGAATGGTGGTTGTGGAGAAGACAAAAAGGGAGAATATAGTATCACATCAACTAGGCGTATCAACGGGCTATGGAGATGCCCATTAATAGATATCAATGTGAGTGAGTAGGGATTTCCATGCAACGGATGCACTAGAGCTATAAGTATATGAAAGCTCAACAAAAAGAACTAAGTGGGTGTGCATCCAACTCGCTTTCTCACGATGACCTAGGGCATTTTGAGGAAGCCCATCATTGGAATATACAAGCCAAGTTCTATAATGAAAAATTCCCACTAGTATATGAAAGTGATAACATAGGAGACTCTCTATCATGAAGATCATGGTGCTACTTTGAAGCACAAGTGTCCCCTTATATATATATTTTGGGCCTTCCTTTTTTTGTTTGGCCTTTTTTTCTTTTTTGGGACAATACTCTATGAATGATGATCATCACGCTTCTATTTATTTACAACTCAATGATTACAACTCGATACTAGAACAAAGTATGACTCTATATGAATGCCTCCAGCGGTATACCGGGATAGAAATGATGCATGAGTGACTTGTACGGAAGAATTATGGATGGTGGCTTTGCCACAACTAAAATGTCAACTACATGATCATGCAAAGCAATATGACAGTGATGGAGCGTGTCATAGTAAACGGAACAGTGGAAAGTTGCATGGGAATATATCTTGGAATGGCTATGGAAATGCCATGATAGGTAGGTATGGTGGCTGTTTTGAGGAAGGTATATGGTGGGAGTATGATACTGGCGAAAGGTGCGCGGTATTAGAGAGGCTAGCAATGGTGGAAGGGTGAGAGTGCGTATAATCCATGGACTCAGCATTAGTCATAAAGAACTCACATACTTATTGCAAAAATCTATTAGTTATGAAGCAAAGTACTACGCGCATACTCCTAGGGGGGTAGATTGGTAGGAAAAGACCATCGCTCGTCCCTGACCGCCACTCATAAGGAAGACAATCAATAAATAAATCATGCTCCAACTTCTTCACATAAAGGTTCACCATACATGCATGCTATGGGAATCACAAACTTCAACACAAGCATTTCCCAAATTCACAACTACTCAACTAGCATGACTCTAATATCACCATCTCCATATCTCAAAACAATTATCAAGTATCAAACTTCTCATAGTATTCAACACACTTATAAGATTTTTTTTTATTAATCTTGAATGCCTAACATAATTAAAGAAAATTACCATGCTGCTTTGTAGGACTCTCAAAATAATCTAAGTGAAGCATGAGAGAACGATAGTTTCTATAAAACAAATCCACCACCGTGCCCTAAAATATATAAGTGAAGCACTAGAGCAAAAACTATATAACTCAAAAGATATAAGTGAAGCACATAGAGTATTCTAACAATTTCTGAATCATGCGTGTCTCTCTCAAAAGGTGTGTACAGCAAGGATGATTGTGGAAAAATAACAAATAAAGACTCAAATAATACAAGACGCTCCAAGCAAAACACATATCATGTGGTAAATAAAAATATAGCTCCAAGTAAAGTTACCGATGGAAGTAGACGAAAGAGGGGATGCCTTCCGGGGCATCCCCAAGATTGGGATTTTAGGTATCCTTATATTATATTGGGGTGCCATGGGCATCCCCAATCTTAGGCTCTTGCCACTCCTTGTTCCATAATCCATCAAATCTTTTACCCAAAACTTGAAAACTTCACAACACAAAACTTAAAGTAGAAAATCTCGTGAGCTCCTTTAGCGAAAGAAACCAAAACACCACTTCAAGGTACTGTAATGAACTCATTCTTTATTTATATTGGTGTTAAACCTACTGTATTCCAACTTCTCTATGGTTTATAAACTATTTTACTAGCCATAGATTCATCAAAATAAGCAAACAACACACGAAAAACAGAATCTGTCAAAAAAAGAACAGTCTGTAGTAATCTGTAGCTAACGCAAACTTCTGGAACCCCAAAAATTCTAAAATAAATTGCTGGACGTGAGTAATTTATCTATTAATCATCTTAAAAAAGAATTAACTAAACATCACTTTCCAAATAAAAATGGAACCAATTCTCGTGAGCGCTAAAGTTTCTGTTTTTTACAGCAAGATTAAAAAGACTTTCCCCATGTCTTCCCAACGGTTCTACTTGGCACAAACACTAATTAACCACAAAAAACACAAACAAAACAGAGGATAGATAAATTATTTATTGAATAACAGAAAGGAAAAATATTGGGTTGTCTCCCAACAAGCGCTTTTCTTTAAAGCCTTATAGCTAGGCATAAGATTTCAACTATGCTCACATGAAAGACAAGAATTGAAGCACAAAGAGAGCATCATAAAACACGTGACATACACATCTAAGTCTAACATACTTCCTATGCATAGGCATATTATAGGAAAAAAAATTATCAAGGCAAGCAAAAACTAGCATATGCAAGGAAGCGGAAAGAAACAATAGCAATCTCAACATAACGAGAGGTAATTTAGTAACATGAAAGTTTCTACCACCATATTTTTCTCTCTCATAATAATTATATGTAGGATCATAAGAAAATTCAAAAAATAGCTATCACATAAAATATTTTCAACGCGATCCACATGCATGCAAAGTTGACACTCTTCCAAAATAGTGGGATTAACATTAACTAAAGTCATGACCTCTCCAAACCCACTTTTATCAAAAATTTCATAAGATTGAACGTTCTACAAATATGTGGGATCTAAAGTTGACACTCTTCCAAAACCACTTTCAATAATATTGCAAACATTATTATCAATCTCATATTCATCATGGGGCTTGAGGGAGTCCTGGATTAGGGGGTCTCCGAACAGCCGGACTACATCCTTTGGCCGGACTGTTAGACTATGAAGATACAAGATTGAAGACTTCGTCTCATGTCCGGATGGGACTCTACTTGGCGTGGAAGGCAAGCTAGGAAATACGGATATGGATATCTCCTCCTTTGTAACCTACCTTGTGTAACCCTAACCCTCTCCGGTGTCTATATAAACCGGAGAGTTTTAGTCCGTAGGACACAACAACAACAACAACAACAACAACAACATACAATCATACCATAGGCTAGCTTCTAGGGTTTAGCCTCTCCGATCTCGTGGTAGATCTACTCTTGTACTACCCATATCATCAATATTAATCAAGCAGGACGTAGGGTTTTACCTCCATCAAGAGGGCCCGAACCTGGGTAAAACATTGTGTCCCCTGCCTCCTGTTACCATCCGGCCTAGACGCGCAGTTCGGGACCCCCTACCCGAGATCCGCCGGTTTTGACACCAACATTGGTGCTTTCATTGAGAGTTCCTCTGTGTCGTCGCCGTTAGGCTTGATGGCTCCTACTATCATAGATGGCGATGCAGTCCAGGGTGAGACTTTTCTCCCCGGACAGATCTTCGTATTCGGCGGCTTTGCACTGCGGGCCAATTCGCTTGGCCATCTGGAGCAGATTGAAAGTTACGCCCCTGGCCACCAGGTCAGGTTTGGAAGCTTAAACTACACGGACGATATCCGCGGAGACTTGATCTTCAATGGGTTCGAGCCTCTGCCTTGTGCGTCATGCGGTCATGATGAGCGCGATTTAGCGCTACCATCGGATAGTGTTCAAGAGATCGCACATGGAGCCCCTCCGACCCTCAATTCGGAGCCAGGTGCGCCTTCCGCGGACGGGTGGATAGACCCCGCCACGGAGGCCTTACCCTCAATGGCGATCGAGCCAAACATCGACCTTACCTTGCACGAGAGCCGTGTTGTTAAACTGCCAGATCCTTCTCCGCCCGCGGACTCTGAACCGCCTGTGCCTGTTCCTATCAAATCCGATTGGGCGCCGATCATGGAGTTTACCTCCGCGGATATTTTTCAGCACTCGCCCTTTGGCGACATACTGAACTCATTAAGGTCTCTCTCCTTGTCAGGAGGATCCTGGCCGAACTATGTCCGGCAGGACTGGGATGCGGACGACGAAGAAATTTGAGGCCCACCCACCACCCACTTAGTAGCCACTGTCGATGACTTAACCGACATGCTCTACTTCGACTCCGAAGACATCGACGGTATGGACGACGATACGGGAGGCGAAGAGGAACCACCGCCCACAGGGCACTGGACATCCACCTCATCATACGATATATACATGGTGGATACACCCAAAGAAGGCAATGGCGACGAGATAGCGGAGGATGACCCCTCCAAGAAGCAACCCAAGCGCCAACGTCAACGGCGCCGCTCTAAGTCCCGCCAAAGCAAAAGTGGTGATACCGGCGCAGGAGATAATAATACTCTGGATAGTGCCAAAGACAACAACAATCCCCTCCAGTAAGATTTAGAGCAGGAGAATGGAGGAGCCAGCCCTCCTGAGAGAGCGGCAGATGGAGAAGAGGAGGATGACAATTACATGCCCCCTCCGAAGATGAGGCAAGCCTCGGCGACAACGAATTCGTTGTGCCAGAGGATCCCGTCGAACAAGAGCACTTTAAACACCGGCTTATAGCCACGGAAAATAGCCTTAATAAAAAGGATCAGCAGCTTCAAGCTGATCAGGATCTGCTAGCTGACAGATGGACTGAAGTCCTCGCGGACGAGGAATATAAACTCGAGCGCCCCTCCAAGAGTTACCCAAAGTGCAGGTTGCTACCTCGACTGGAGGAAGAAGCGTATGATACGGCTGATAGGCCACCTCGTGGCCACGATAGAGAAGCATTCCAGCCAAAAACTCAGCCTCCACCCCGACGCCATTCAAATAAAAAGGCATGGGGAGAAACGCCAGACCTGCGAGACATATTGGAGGACAAAGCAAAGCATGCAAGATCGATCTATGGATCACGAGGGCATGCCACTCTACGAGACGATAAACGTCACGCCGGATACAGCAAAAGCAAATCCGGCCGGGCCGAACACAGCGGGCAAGACCCATTCAAGCTGCGTCGCGATATAGCCCAATACAGAGGTGCCGCACACCCCTTATGCTTCACAGACGAAGTAATGGATCATCAAATCCCAGAAGGTTTCGAACCTGTAAATATTGAATCATACGACGACACAACAGACCCCGCAGTATGGATCGAGGATTTCCTCCTCCACATCCACATGGCCCGCGGTGACGACTTACACGCCATCAAATACCACCCACTAAAGCCCAAGGGACCAGCGCGACATTGGCTTAATAGCTTGCCAGCCGAGTCCATCGGTTGTTGGGAAGATCTGGAAGCCGCATTCCTCGACAACTTTCAGGGCACTTATGTGCGGCCACCAGATGCCGATGACTTGAGCCACATAATTCAACAGCCAGAAGAATCGGCCAGGCAATTCTGGACTTGGTTCCTAACAAAGAAAAATCAAATTGTCGACTGTCCGGATGCAGAGGCCCTAGCGGCTTTCAAACACAACATCCGCGATGAATGGCTAGCCCGACACCTTGGTCAGGAAAAGCCGAAATCTATGGCAGCCCTCACGACACTCATGACCCGCTTTTGTGCGGGAGAAGGCAGCTGGCTGGCTCGTAGTAATAACATATCAAAGAACCATGGTACTTCGGATACCAAGGACGGCAATAGCAGGTCACATCACAACAAACATAAGCGCCGTATTAACAGCAATAATAACAAGGATACGACAGTCAATGATGAAGACGGTGAGACGGTTGCCATGGCCTCCGTTGCCATTGCAACAACTCCACGGGTGTCCCTCTTCGATTCACCCAACGAGAACATCACCGCCAAGTGCCTCATGGCTAAAGCCACCAACAAGGTAACCCCCAACATAAAAACTACCATCATTACTAATCCTTCCTTGACGGATTGCATTGATGAAAGTGAGGGGACGAAGGAGGAGGAAAATGAGTTTGAGTCTTTTATGAGTAAGCTCAAGGGTAAATCCAAGAAACACTTTGTTGCTCTCTTGGAACAACTTGGTGAAGCCAATGACATAATTTAGGCTCACGAATAAACCATATCTAAGATGGAAGGGCATAGTCGTGACTATGCCGATAAGATATCGGATCTCTCTAATGCGCTTGAGGAAGAGCGTGGTCATCATTTGGCTCTTGAGGAGCCACACAACGATGACCATGCTAAATTAAAGAAAGATCTTGATCATGCTCTTGTTGTATCTCGTGTGCTCAATTCCGAGAAGGCTAAACTTGGGGTTGACCATGGTAGACTCAAGGAGGAGTTTGATATACTTGACAAGGCTCACAAGGCCTTGAAGGGTGATCATGCTAGCCTCAAAGAGTCTCATGATCAACTCCAAGTGAAGCTAACCAAGGAGAAAGCCACTTTTCCTCATATGGTTTTAATTGATAATGCAAATGCTACTAACCCGTGTTGTGAGCATGTGCATCTTGTGGAGGAGAATGCCAAGTTAAAGGAGAAACTTTAGAAAGGCCTTGTGTCTTGCATACAAGGTGAGAAGAACCTCAACGACCTTTTTAGCAATCAAAAGGAAGTTGTGGGCAAGGAGGGAATTGGGTTTGCACCCAAGTCCAAGAATAAGAAGAAGAATGACAAGGCCAAACGACCTCCTCCTCTCAAGCAAACTTTTGTGAGGGAGGGAGGGGGTGCTCCTAAGGAGAAGAAGAACAATGTGAAGGGTGGTGGAGTCAAGAAGGGCAATGCCACTCCTTCCAACAAAGCCGGCGACTTTAACCCTTATTATGTGTTATGTCGCGCTAGTGATGGGCATGTTTATGCCAAATTTGTTGGTTCTTCTTATGATTACATTGAATGGTTTATTTGGGTTCCTAAGATCCTTGTTACTAACATCAAAGGAACCATTACAAAATGGGTACCTAACACCAAGCATTGATCTCTTGTAGGTGTTTGCTTCCGGTGGGGATCATGGTTGCTCGATAGTGGAGCCACAAATCATATGACCGGAAGCAAGGACTTGGTGGTGGACATGTACAAGATTTCATCTATGCCCACCAATGTAGAGTGGGGTGATGCCTCATGTTCCAAGGTATTGGGTCTTGGAAAGGTTGTCATTTCTCATGATCTCTCGATCGACAAAGTTATGCTTGTTGAGTCCCTTGCATACAATTTAGTTTCTGTTCGTCAACTTGTAATCACGTGCTTTGCCACTTTCTTTGATATTGATACCGTAGCCCTATTGTGGAGCAATACTCTTAAAGTAGCCTTTGTTAGGCATGTCTAGAACGGTCTTTGTCTGATTAACTTTTCGGAGCGACCCACGAAGACCGCGACATGCCTAATGGCTAAAGTTGACGTGGCATGGCTTTGGCATCGCCGTTTGGCCCACGTCAATATGAGATCTTTTCAAAGCCTTATCAAGGGGGACCATGTCCATGGACTAACAAATGTTATTTTTGCCAAAGATCGCGCCTTCAGTGCTTGTATCAAAGGAAAGCTACATGATAAGGCTCACCCTCCCACTACTATCATCTACTCGAAGAGGCCCTTGGAGCTCCTTCACTTGGATCTCTTCGGGCCTCCATCATTTGGTAGTCTTGGGGGTAGAAAGTATTGCTTGGTGATTGTGGATGATTATTCAAGATACACTTGGGTATATTTCTTCACGAGGAAGAGTGAGACCCAACAAACCGTCATCGACTTTGCAAATGAAGCTCAACGTCAACACAATGTAAAGATCTTGACAATAAGAAGTGACAATGGCACCGAGTTCAAGAACTACACCTTGGATGAGTTTCTTAGTGATGAGGGGAGCAAGCATCAATATCCCGCACCTTACACCCCTCAACAAAATGGTGTTGCGGAGAGGAAGAACCGGACGTTGATGGACGCGGCAAGGACCATGGTGGCGGGGTTCAAGTCTCCGTACAACTTTTGGGCCGAAGCCATCAACACCACTTGTCATGCATCCAATCGGCTCTATCTCTGCAAAGGCTTGAGCAAGACTCCATATGAGATACTTACCGGCAACAAGCCCAACCTCAAGTACTTCCGGGTGTTTGCGACCTCTTGAGCACTGCGTTGGTTTTCCCTTGAAGAGGAAAGGGTGATGCAACAAAGTAGCGTAAGTGTTTTGTAACACCCACGATGCGGCTATATCTCCCTCGTGCCGGGGCACCACTTAGAGGCATAACCACATGGTAGGCATGTCGCAAGAGGGGTAATCTTTACACATCCCATGTACTGAATAAGAAAGGGATAAAGAGTTGGCTTACAATCGCCACTTCACACAATACATAAAAATAGCAAACATCATCCAGAATACAATCAAGGTCCGACTACGGAACTAAAATAAAAGAAGACAACCCCAAATGCTAGATCCCCGATCGCCCCAACTGGGATCCACTACTGATCAACTGGAAACGAAACAACACAACGAACACGATGTTCATCGAGCTCCCACTTGAGCTTAGTTGCGTCATATGCACCGGTATCATCGGCACCTGCAACTGTTTGGAAGTATCTCTGAGCCACAAGGACTCATCAATCTCACACCCGCGAGGTCAAGACTATTTAAGCTTATGGGTAGGGAAAAGGGTAGTGAGGTGGAGCTGCAGCAAGCACTAGCATATATGGTGGCTAACATGCACAAATAAGAGCGAGAAGAGAAGCAATGCAACGGTCGTCAAACTAGAAGTGATCAAGAAGAGATCTTGAAACTACTTACATTCAAACATAACTCCAAAACCGTGTTCACTTCCCGGACTCCACCGAAAAGAGACCATCATGGCTACACACGTGGTTGATGCATTTTAATTAAGTTAGTGTCAAGTGTTCTACAACCGGATATTAACAAATTCCCATCTGCCCATAACCGCGGGCATGGCTTTCGAAAGTTCAAAACCCTGCAGGGGTCCCAACTTAGCCCATCACAAGCTCTCATGGTCAACGAAGGATATTCCTTCTCCCAGGAAGACCCGATCAGACTCGGAATCCCGGTTACAAGAAATTTCGACAATGGTAAAACAAGACCAGCAAAGCCGCCCAGATGTGCCGACAAATCCCGATAGGAGCTGCACATATCTCGTTCTCAGGGCACACCGGATGAGCCAGACGTCGGGTTGGCATAGACCCTGGTTGCCCAGGGGGCGCCGGACATCGCTCAGGTTGGACCAAGACTTAGAGAAGTACTGGCCCGGGGGGGGGGTTAAAATAAAGATGACCCTCGGGCTCCGGAAACCCAAGGGAAAAAGACTAGGTGAGGCAAATTTAAAACCAAGGTTGGGCCTTGCTGGAGGAGTTTTATTCAAAGCGAACTGTCAAGGGGTTCCCATAACACCCAACCGCGTAAGGAACGCAAAATCAAGGAACATAACACCGGTATGACAGAAACTAGGGCGGCAAGAGTGGAACAAAACACCAGGCATAAGGCCGAGCCTTCCACCCTTTACCAAGTATATAGATGCATTAATTAAAATAAGATATATTGTGATATCCCAACATATCCATGTTCCAACATGGAACAAACTTCATCTTCACCTGCAACTAGCAACGCTATAAGAGGAGCTGAGCAAAGCGGTAACATAGCCAAACAACGGTTTGCTAGGAAAGGAGGGTTAGAGGCTTGACATGGCAATATGGGAGTCATGATATAGCAAGTGGTAGGTATCGCGACATAGCAATAGAGCGAACAACTAGCAAGCAAAGACAGAAGTGATTCCGAGGGTATGGTCATCTTGCCTGAAATCCCGCAAGGAAGAAGAACGAGTCCATGAAGAAGACAAACTGACGTAGTCAAACGGATCCTCACAAACGCGACATTATCGGAACTAACCCGAAGAAGCAACACCGGAAAGAAGCAAACAACAAAGTAAACAACCATCACATAAACATGGCATGATGCACAACCAAGTATGATGCATGTCCGGTTTAAATATGCATTGCATGGCAAAGGGCACAAACAAAACTACAAGTTAAGTGGAGCTCAATATGCAACGGAACACCACATCAATTATTTAGTTCTCTCTCTTTTATGTACCCAACAATATTAAATGTTGTTAAACATTGCAAGAGGTGAAACATGAGTAAAATACACAATTAGGCATTTTAAATGAGGCCAAAAACATCAAACAACAATTCCGGTAAATCCTCATGTGCATTTAGCAATTTAATGCAAACAACAATTTTAATCATTTAAATGTTATTAACATGATGCGGATGACATGTGCAAGTTTTATGCAATTTGGAAAAGTTGACAAGAGCATGATATGAAGCATTTATCATCATGGCGGAAACGAAAGGGGTGCCACGATAATGACAACGAAAATGGTGCCACGGCAACATTCCGGTTCCGGTAGCTTATGGAGATACCGGTGCAAAAGGAAAAGTGACGTGAGTGTGTCATGCAAGATGGTGGGGGTGATCCCGGTAACCGGGTTCCCATGAGACGACGGCATGGCAACAGGGAACATGCAAAAAACACGTCGGGCATGGTGCAAACGCGATCATTTCATACAACATATGCATTCGTCCACGGGCGGTCGTTCTCGGCGGTTATACCTTCGAAGCATGCGTTCGGGATGGTTTGGGTTCGACGAGGGAAGTAGAGGAAGTAGTCATTCCGCGATGGTAGTCGAAGTAGTGGTACTATCGGTCTTCGACGGTAGTGGTACATGTTCATTTTTAAAGAGGTACTTGACGGATCTGAGGTTTCCGAAGGCGGCGGTAGTTGAACTTGCTGATCCGAGGGGGGGTATTTGGCGGTCTTGCTCTTGTGACGGTAGTCGTTCATGTTCATTGGAGAGGTGCTTGATGCATCAAAGGTCTTCAGTGCCACGGTACTTGTCAGGTCATCATGTAGACGTACTTTCGAAGAGGAACTTGACACGTCCCAGAATGAGCAAGGCAAAAGCCCTCGTTCAGCGGTGCTCAAACTTGACGAAATCCACGAATGGGTCTTGGCGTATCCTGGTCTTGGAGAGCTCTCCAGAAAAGAACTTGGCGTCCACGGGGACATGGAGCCGCGGTCTTGGCGTCGAATAGGGGTCGAAGCCCAACGAGGGGCGAGGTGGACGCTGCTGTTCCTGCTAGGAGGCGAAGCAAGGCGATGACGATCTTGAGGCGGCGCTGTGAGGACAGCGATGAGGAGGACTAGGCCGGCGAAGTAGGAGGATTGCGGAGGTGCACGGGACAGCGACGATGAGGTAGGGGATGGACTGCTGCTGCAGAGAACTTGGCGTAGGGACGAGGGCCTGCCGGACCTGACGAGGAGGTCAGGGTTATAGGAGCCGGCAGTGGAGGCGGAGCAACACCGTCTTGGCGTGGAGCCTTGGTGTGTGGCGGCGCACGGATCTGAGACGAGGTGGCGGAGGGTGAGCTTGGGAGGTAGGCCGGCAAGAGGTAGGAGAGGGAGACGAGACGAGGGCGTTGCAGCGGCTCGGAGATCCTGGTGGGGCTCCTTGGTTGGACGGGGCACACGCAGGCGGTCACTGGTTGCCGGAGGCGCGGGAACCAGAAGGAGCTCGAGGACGCAACCTCCTATGCTCGGGCATGGGATCCATGGCGGTTGCGAGCGTGCTTGCGTCGGGGACGAGCGCAGCTCCTCAGGTAAGGCAAGGAGACGGGGTCGTCCGCGTGAGAAGCGGGGTGCAGGCGCGGCGGCGCTGCCGGAAGAGAGGCATGCAACATGGAGAAAGGGAGAGGAAGGCGCGGGTAGGGAGGAGAGGCCGCGATGGAGAGATGGGGGTCGAGCGGGGCTCTCTGGTGGCGGCGCTAGGAGGAGGCACGGGAAGTATTGGGATGAGGCTAGGGTTAGAGATGGGCCGGAGCGACTGGGCCTTAGGAGGCCGCGGGTGGCCGCTGGGCTGTGCGCTGCTGGGCCACTTTGGTGGTGGGCTGGCTGATGGGCTCCCTTCTCCCTCTCTCTTCTCTTCTTGATTCTTTTAACAGAAAACAAATAAAGAGGAGAAAAAGAAAGAGGGGGGGGGGTAGGGGAAGAAGTTGAACACGCGGATAATTTTCTCAGACTCACAAAAATAAGCTTGGTCCGAGAAAATTAGAAAAGGCGAGATCGAACGATAAGAATTCAAACTCATTTGAATTTAATTCAAATGGGTTTGAACTTGGACGAGGTTTTTGGAGTATCCAAAAATGTTGAGAATTTTGGTGGAGCTCCGGAAAATGAGGAAAGGATATATGGCAAAGTTAGAGGCCAAGAGTTGTGATAACAAAGGCATTGGGATTTTTGCAAGGGAGTTATGGTGAATTCCAAAATAAAGGAATATTTATTATAGCTCCCTAATATTGGGATATATGTTGTAAAGAGAATCACCACGTGAGTTCCCTCGGTTTAAATGGACCGAAGATCCATGCAATTTATTTAAGAAAGTTTTAGTTAGCTTTGAGAAAAAGATGGCATGATGACATGATGCAATGAAAAATATGCAAAGAGGAATGCAACAAGCAAAACAAATCACATGATGAAACTCAGAAAACCTGGAAGGCATCTGAAGCTCCGGTCTTGGGGCGTTACATATTTCCCTCAGTTTTTGAGAACCAAGGTATCAATCAAGTAGGAGGCCACACACAAGTCCCTCGCACCTACACAAACAAATAAAATCCTCGCAACCAACTCAAAAAGGGGTTGTCAATCCCTTCATGGTCACTTACGAAAGTGAGATCTGGTAGATATGATAAGATAATATTTTTGGTATTTTTATGATAAAGATGCCAAGTAAAGAAAGCAAAATAAAGGGAAAAGGAAATAGCTTGTTGATGGAAGATTAATATGATGGAAAATAGACCCGGGGGCCATAGGTTTCACTAGTGGCTTCTCTCGAGAGCATACACATTACGGTGGGTAAACAAATTAGTGTTGAGCAATTGATAGAATTGAGCATAGTTATGAGAATATCTAGGTATGATCATGTATATAGGCATCACGTCCGAGACAAGTAGACCGACTCCTGCCTGCATCTACTACTATTACTCCACACATCGACCGCTATCCAGCATGCATCTAGAGTATTAAGTTCAAAAGAACAGAGTAACGCTTTAAGCAAGATGACATGATGTAGAGGGATAAACTCATGCAATATGAAATAAACCCCATCTTGTTATCCTCGATGGCAACAATACAATACGTGCCTGCTACCCCTACTGTCACTTGAAAAGGACACCGCAAGATTGAACCCAAAGCTAAGCACTTCTCCCATTGCAAGAAATATTAATCTAGTAGGCCAAACCAAACTGATATTTCGAAGAGACTTGCAAAGATAACCAATCATACATAAAAGAATTCAGAGAAGATTCAAATATTGTTCATAGATAAACTTGATCATAAACCCACAATTCATCGGTCTCAACAAACACATCGCAAAAGAAGATTACATCGAATAGATCTCCACAAGAGAGGGGGAGAACTTTGTATTGAGATCCAAAAAGAGAGAAGAAGCCATCTAGCTAATAACTATGGACCCAAAGGTCTGAACTAAACTACTCACACTTCATCGGAGAGGCTATGGTGTTGATGTAGAAGCCCTCTGTGATCGATGCCCCCTCCGGCGGAGCTCTGGAAAAGGCCCCAAGATGGGATCTCATGGGTACAGAAGGTTGCGGTGGTGGAATTAGGGTTTGGCTCCGTATCTGGTAGTTTGGGGGTACACGGGTATATATAGGAGGAAGAAGTACGTCGGTGGAGCAACATGGGCCCCACGAGGGTGGAGGGTGCGCCTGGGGGGTAGGCACGCCCCCTACCTCGTGCCCTCCTGGTTGCTCTCTTGACGTAGGGTCCAAGTCCTCTGGATCATGTTCGTTCCGAAAATCATGTTCCCGAAGGTTTCATTCCGTTTGGACTCTGTTTCATATTCTTTTTCTGCGAAACTATGAAATAGGCAAAAAAAACAGCAATTCTGGGTTGGGCCTCCGGTTAATAGGTTAGTCCAAAAAATAATATAAGTGTATAATAAAGCCCAATGATGTCCAAAACAGGATATAATATAGCATGGAACAATCAAAAATTATAGATACGTTGGAGACGTATCAAGCATCCCCAAGCTTAGTTCCTGCTCGTCCTCGAGTAGGTAAATGATAAAAACAGAATTTTTGATGTGGAATGCTAGTTGGCATAATTTCAATGTAATTCTCTTAATTGTGGTATGAATATTCAGATCCGAAAGATTCAAGACAAAAGTTCAATATTGACATAGAAATAATAATACCTCAAGCATACTAACTAAGCAATTATGTCTCTTCAAAATAACATGGCCAAAGAAAGTTATCCCTACAAAATCATATAGTCTGGCTATGCTCCATCTTCACCACAGAAAGTATTTAAATCATGCACAACCCCAATGACAAGCCAAGCAATTGTTTCATACTTTTGGTGTTCTCAAAATTTTTCAATCTTCACGCAATACATGAGCGTGAGCCATGGACATAGCACTATATGTGGAATAGAATGGTGGTTGTGGAGAAGACAAAAAGGGAGAATATAGTATCACATCAACAAGGCGTATCAACGGGCTATGGAGATGCCCATTAATAGATATCAATGTGAGTGAGTAGGGATTTCCATGCAACGGATGCACTAGAGCTATAAGTATATGAAAGCTCAACAAAAAGAACTAAGTGGGTGTGCATCCAACTCGCTTTCTCACGATGACCTAGGGCATTTTGAGGAAGCCCATCATTGTAATATACAAGCCAAGTTCTATAATGAAAAATTCCCACTAGTATATGAAAGTGATAACATAGGAGACTCTCTATCATGAAGATCATGGTGCTACTTTGAAGCACAAGTGTCCCCTTATATATATATTTTGGGCCTTCCTTTTTTTGTTTGGCCTTTTTTTTTCTTTTTTGGGACAATACTCTATGAATGATGATCATCGCGCTTCTATTTATTTACAACTCAATGATTACAACTCGATACTAGAACAAAGTATGACTCTATATGAATGCCTCCAGCGGTATACCGGGATAGCAATGATGCATGAGTGACTTGTACGGAAGAATTATGAATGGTGGCTTTGCCACAACTAAAATGTCAACTACATGATCATGCAAAGCAATATGACAATGATGGAGCGTGTCATAGTAAACGGAACGGTGGAAAGTTGCATGGCAATATATCTCGGAATGGCTATGGAAATGCCATGATAGGTAGGTATGGTGGCTGTTTTGAGGAAGGTATATGGTGGGAGTATGATACTGGCGAAAGGTGCGCGGTATTAGAGAGGCTAGCAATGGTGGAAGGGTGAGAGTGCGTATAATCCATGGACTCAACATTAGTCATAAAGAACTCACATACTTATTGCAAAAATCTATTAGTTATCGAAGCAAAGTACTACGCGCATACTCCTAGGGGGGTAGATTGGTAGGAAAAGACCATCGCTCGTCCCTGACCGCCACTCACAAGGAAGACAATCAATAAATAAATCATGCTCCAACTTCTTCACATAAAGGTTCACCATACGTGCATGCTATGGGAATCACAAACTTCAACACAAGCATTTCCCAAATTCACAACTACTCAACTAGCACGACTCTAATATCGCCATCTCCATATCTCAAAACAATTATCAAGTATCAAACTTCTCATAGTATTCAACACACTTATAAGAATTTTTTTATTAATCTTGAATGCCTAACATAATTAAAGCAAATTACCATGCTGTTTTGTAGGACTCTCAAAATAATCTAAGTGAAGCATGAGAGAACAATAGTTTCTATAAAACAAATCCACCACCGTGCCCTAAAATATATAAGTGAAGCACTAGAGCAAAAACTATATAACTCAAAAGATATAAGTGAAGCACATAGAGTATTCTAACAATTTCTGAATCATGCGTGTCTCTCTCAAAAGGTGTGTACAGCAAGGATGATTGTGTAAAAATAACAAATAAAGACTCAAATAATACAAGACGCTCCAAGCAAAACACATATCATGTGGTAAATAAAAATATAGCTCCAAGTAAAGTTACCGATGGAAGTAGACGAAAGAGGGGATTTTAGGTATCCTTATATTATCTTGGGGTGCCATGGGCATCCCCAATCTTAGGCTCTTGCCACTCCTTGTTCCATAATCCATCAAATCTTTTACCCAAAACTTGAAAACTTCACAACACAAAACTTAAAGTAGAAAATCTCGTGAGCTCCTTTAGGGAAAGAAAACAAAACACCACTTCAAGGTACTGTAATGAACTCATTATTTATTTATATTGGTGTTAAACCTACTGTATTCCAACTTCTCTATGGTTTATAAACTATTTTACTAGCCATAGATTCATCAAAATAAGCAAACAACACACGAAAAACAGAATCTGTCAAAAAAAGAACAGTCTGTAGTAATCTGTAGCTAACGCAAACTTCTGGAACCCCAAAAATTCTAAAATAAATTGCTGGACGTGAGGAATTTAGCTATTAATCATCTTAAAAAAGAATTAACTAAACATCACTTTCCAAATAAAAATGGAACCAATTCTCGTGAGCGCTAAAGTTTCTGTTTTTTACAGCAAGATTAAAAAGACTTTCCCCAAGTTTTCCCAATGGTTCTACTTGGCACAAACACTAATTAACCACAAAAAACACAAACAAAACAGAGGATAGATAAATTATTTATTGAATAACAGAAAGGAAAAATATTGGGTTGTCTCCCAACAAGCGCTTTTCTTTAAAGCCTTATAGCTAGGCATAAGATTTCAACGATGCTCACATGAAAGACAAGAATTGAAGCACAAAGAGAGCATCATAAAACACGTGACATACACATCTAAGTCTAACATACTTCCTATGCATAGGCATATTATAGGAAAACAAATTATCAAGGCAAGCAAAAACTAGCATATGCAAGGAAGCGGAAAGAAACAATAGCAATCTCAACATAACGAGAGGTAATTTAGTAACATGAAAGTTTCTACCACCATATTTTTCTCTCTCATAATAATTATATGTAGGATCATAAGAAAATTCAAAAAATAGCTATCACATAAAATATTTTCAACGCGATCCACATGCATGCAAAGTTGACACTCTTCCAAAATAGTGGGATTAACATTAACTAAAGTCATGACCTCTCCAAACCCACTTTTATCAAAAATTTCATAAGATTGAACGTTCTCCAAATATGTGGGATCTAAAGTTGACACTCTTCCAAAACCACTTTCAATAATATTGCAAACATTATTATCAATCTCATAATAGCCGGACTATATCCTTTGGCCGGACTGTTAGACTATGAAGATACAAGATTGAAGACTTCGTCTCATGTCCGGATGGGACTCTACTTGGCGTGGAAGGCAAGCTAGGAAATGCGGATATGGATATCTCCTCCTTTGTAACCGACCTTGTGTAACCCTAACCCTCTCCGGTGTCTATATAAACCGGAGAGTTTTAGTCCGTAGGACACGACACAACAACAACAACAACAACAACAACAACAACAACAACAACAACATACAATCATACCATAGGCTAGCTTCTAGGGTTTAGCCTCTCCGATCTCGTGGTAGATCTACTCTTGTACTACCCATATCATCAATATTAATCAAGCAGGACATAGGGTTTTACCTCCATCAAGAGGGCCTGAACCTGGGTAAAACATTGTGTCCCCTGCCTCCTGTTACCATCCGGCCTAGATGCGCAGTTTGGGACCCCCTACCCGAGATCCGCCGATTTTGACACCGACATTGGTGCTTTCATTGAGAGTTCCTCTGTGTCGTCGCCGTTAGGCTTGATGGCTCCTACTATCATAGATGGCGATGCAGTCCAGGGTGAGACTTTTCTTCCCGGACAGATCTTCGTATTCGGCGGCTTTGCACTGCGGGCCAATTCGCTTGACCATCTGGAGCAGATTGAAAGTTACGCCCCTGGCCACCAGGTCAGGTTTGGAAGCTTAAACTACACGGACGATATCCGTGGAGACTTGATCTTCAATGGATTCGAGCCTCTGCCTTGTGCGTCATGCGGTCATGATGAGCGCGATTTAGCGCTACCATCGGATAGTGTTCAAGAGATCGCACATGCAGCCGCTCCGACCCTCAATTCGGAGCCAGGTGCGCCTTCCGCGGACGGGTGGATGGACCCCGCCACGGAGGCCTTACCCTCAGCGGCGATCAAGCCAAACATCGATCTTACCTTGCACGAGAGCCGTGTTGTTAAACTGCCAGATCCTTCTCCGGCCGCGGACTCTGAACCGCCTGTGCCTGTTCCTATCAGATCCGATTGGGCGCCGATCATGGAGTTTACCTCCGCGGATATTTTTCAGCACTCGCCCTTTGGCGACATACTGAACTCATTAAGGTCTCTCTCCTTGTCAGGAGGATCCTGGCCGAACTATGTTCGGCAGGACTGGGATGCGGACGACGAAGAAATTCGAGGCCCACCCACCACCCACTTAGTAGCCACTGTCGATGACTTAACCGACATGCTCGACTTCGACTCCGAAGACATCGACGGTATGGACGACGATACGGGAGGCGAAGAGGAACCACCGCCCACAGGGCACTGGACAGCCACCTCATCATACGATATATACATGGTGGATACACCCAAAGAAGGCAATGGCGACGAGATAGCGGAGGATGACCCCTCCAAGAAGCAACCCAAGCGCCAACATCAACGACGCCGCTCTAAGTCCCGCCAAAGCAAAAGTGGTGATACCGGCGCAGGAGATAATAATACTCTGGATAGTGCCAAAGACAACAACAATCCCCTCCAGCAAGATTTAGAGCAGGAGAATGGAGGAGCCAGCCCTCCTGAGAGAGCGGCAGATGGAGAAGAGGAGGATGACAATTACATGCCCCCTCCGAAGACGAGGCAAGCCTCGGCGACAATGAATTCATTGTGACAGAGGATCCCGTCGAACAAGAGCGCTTTAAACACCGGCTTATAGCCACGGCAAATAGCCTTAATAAAAAGGATCAG
Organism: Triticum dicoccoides; assembly: GCF_002162155.2. NCBI lineage: Eukaryota > Viridiplantae > Streptophyta > Magnoliopsida > Poales > Poaceae > Triticum > Triticum dicoccoides. Next base: position 406,085,206 of record NC_041392.1, read on the forward strand.
CAGCTTCAAGCTGATCAGGATCTGCTAGCTAACAGATGGATTGAAGTCCTCGCGGACGAGGAATATAAACTCGAGCGCCCCTCCAAGAGTTACCCAAAGTGCAGGTTGCTACCTCGACTGGAGGAAGAAGCGTATGATATGGCTGATCGGCCACCTCTTGGCCACGATAGAGAGGCATTCCAGCCAAAAACTCAGCCTCCACCCCGACGCCATTCAAATAAAAAGGCATGGGGAGATACGCCAGACCTGCGAGACATATTGGAGGACAAAGCAAAGCATGCAAGATCGATCTATGGATCACGAGGGCATGCCACTCTACGAGACGATAAACATCACGCCGGATACAGCAAAAGCAAATCCGGCAGGGCCGAACACAGCGGGCAAGACCCATTCAAGCTGCGTCGCGATATAGCCCAATATAGAGGCGCCGCACACCCCTTATGCTTCACAGACAAAGTAATGGATCATCAAATCCCAGAAGGTTTCAAACCTGTAAATATTGAATCATACGACGGCACAACAGACCCTGCAGTATGGATCGAGGATTTCTCCTCCACATCCACATGGCCCGCGGTGACGACTTACACGCCATCAAATACCACCCACTAAAGCTCAAGGGACCAGCGCGGCATTGGCTTAACAGCTTGCCAGCCGAGTCCATCAGTTGTTGGGAAGATCTGGAAGCCGCATTCCTCGACAACTTTCAGGGCACTTATGTGCGGCCACCAGATGCCGATGACTTGAGCCACATAATTCTACAACCAGAAGAATCGACCAGGCAATTCTGGACTTGGTTCCTAACAAAGAAAAATCAAATTGTCGACTATCCGGATGCAGAGGCCCTAGCGGCTTTCAAACACAACATCCGCGATGAATGGCTAGCCCGACACCTTGGTCAGGAAAAGCCGAAATCTATGGCAGCCCTCACGACACTCATGACCCGCTTTTGTGCGGGAGAAGGCAGCTGGCTGGCTCGTAGTAATAACATATCAAAGAACCATGGTACTTCGGATACCAAGGACGGCAATAGCAGGTCACATCACAACAAACATAAGCGCCGTATTAACAGCGATAATAACAAGGATACGACAGTCAATGATGAAGACGGTGAGACGGTTGCCATGGCCTCCGTTGCCATTGCAACAACTCCACGGGTGTCCCTCTTCGATTCACCCAACGAGAACATCACCGCCAAGTGCCTCATGGCTAAAGCCACCAACAAGGTAACCCCCAACATAAAAACTACCATCATTACTAATCCTTCCTTGACAGATTGCATTGATGAAAGTGAGGGGACGAAGGAGGAGGAAAATGAGTTTGAGTCTTTTATGTGTAAGCTCAAGGGTAAATCCAAGAAACACTTTGTTGCTCTCTTGGAACAACTTGGTGAAGCCAATGACATAATTTAGGCTCACGAAGAAACCATATCTAAGATGGAAGGGCATAGTCGTGACTATGCCGATAAGATATCAGATCTCTCTAATGCGCTTGAGGAAGAGCGTGGTCATCATTTGGCTCTTGAGGAGCCACACAACGATGACCATGCTAAATTAAAGAAAGATCTTGATCATGCTCTTGTTGTATCTCGTGTGCTCAATTCCGGGAAGGCTAAACTTGGGGTTGACCATGGTAGACTCAAGGAGGAGTTTGATATACTTGACAAGGCTCACAAGGCCTTGAAGGGTGATCATGCTAGCCTCAAAGAGTCTCATGATCAACTCCAAGTGAAGCTAACCAAGGAGAAAGCTGGCTGGCTCGTAGTAATAACATATCAAAGAACCATGGTACTTCGGATACCAAGGATGGCAATAGCAGGTCACATCACAACAAACATAAGCGCCGTATTAACAGCGATAATAACAAGGATACGACAGTCAATGCCGGATTCAAAGGCTCTAAACCCGGTCAGCGGAAAAAGCCATTCAAACAAAGTACGCCGGGACCGTCCAGCTTGGACCGTATACTCAATCGCTCGTGCCAAATACACGGCACCCCAGAAAAGCCAGCCAATCACACCAACAGGGATTGTTGGGTGTTCAAGCAGGCCGGCAAGTTAATTTCCGAAAACAAGGACAAGGGGCCACATAGCGATGACGAGGAGGAGCCCCGGCAGCCACACACCGGAGGACAGAAGAGGTTTCCCCCACAAGTGCGGACGGTGAACATGATATACGCAACCCACATCCCCAAGAGGGAGCGGAAGCGTGCGCTCAGGGACGTATATGCGTTGGAGCCAGTCGCCCCAAAGTTCAACCCGTGGTCCTCCTATCCGATCACTTTCGATCGCAGGGACCATCCCACTAGTATCCGTCATGGCGGATTCCCTGCACTGGTTCTGGACCCAATCATTGACGGATTTCACCTCACTCGAGTTCTTATGGATGGCAGCAGCAGCCTGAACCTGCTTTATCAGGACATAGTGCGCAAAATGGGTATAGACCCTCAAGTATCAAACCCACAAAAACGACCTTCGAGGGCGTCATTCCAGGCGTAGAGGCCCATTGCGCAGGCTCAATTAGACTGGAACTGGTCTTCGGATCCCCGGATAACTTCCGGAGCGAAGAGTTAATCTTCGATATAGTCCCGTTCCGCAGTGGTTATCATGCACTGCTCGAGCGAACCGCATTTGCGAAATTCAATGCGGTACCGCATTATGCATACCTCAAGCTCAAGATGCCAGGACCTCACGGGGTTATTACAGTCAATGGAAACACAAAGCGCTCTCTCCGAACAGAGGAGCACACTGCAGCCCTCGTAGCAGAAGCGCAAAACAGCCTCTCAAGCCAATCCACCAGTTCGGCGGTTCAAAACCTGGACACCTTCAAGCGCGCTCGGAGCAATCGACAGATAGACCGCCTGGCGCGATCTGAGCTCGCGTAGCAATGCGGCCCCCACCCCAGTCCCAGCCAAACGGCGAAGCTCGTGCCACGCGTACATAATTACGCATTAAAAATACCATGGGCACAGGTGGGGAGGGGGGCACACTGCGGCACGCCCCAAGACGCGGCTTAACCCACACTAGGGGCTTCCCGTTTGGTTATTTTTCCCTTTTTTCAGGACCTTAATCTCTAGAAACCCTGTCCGGCAGCACTATTGCTGAACACATGATGCAGCAACCAAGGAGGCAGAAAGCTACGTCACACCATGGAATTCCCAGGTGGATTACAATAACGAGCGAAATATTTGATTTAATACAAATTCCTCAGCTTGCCCTTGGAAGGGACATAGTCCCACTCTTTGCTTATCGCACTATCTGTATCATTCTACTTTAACGCACCTTTTTGAATAAACAATGCATACCATCACGACTATGATTGCATTCTTGTTATATATATGTGTGTGTTCATTAACGATGCCTTGCAACCGTACACTTTGGTATGGCCAATACACCAGGGCTTACATACCCCACAATATGGTGTGAAAAGTTCAAACACTTTCACAAGTGCGGCACCCCGAACTTATAGCATTGTATGCATCAGCTCCGAATCATGTCTTTGGTCAAATGTTGGGTTTGCCCGGCTCCTATGTTTTGGTACCTTATGTTCCGCTCTATCGGCTAAGGTTGCGCTAGGAGAACTACTGCGATTGTGCCCCGGTTCTGCCGGGCTGAGCACCTCAGTAGAGAAAGCTAAAACTGACTGTCATGATAAGGCGAGAGACCGGTCGCTGTTCGGCGAGGCTTTCGAGTCCCTAAAGACTTATGCCACTTAGGGCGAGGGGCCGGCCCTGTCCGGCTTAAAGGCGTGTATCGCGCCCCGAATTTGGCCTTCTGAATACCAGGGGCTTCGCCGAAATTTAAAATTATAGAATTCTATGGCTAAGTGAGAGTGATAAAGCATTATTAGTCCGGTTGCCTTGTTCATTGTGCTGAGCACCTCCCTCGAAGGACCCAAACATGGGAACAAGAGTGCTCAGGTTTACCCCGAACACCCCAACACTCGTGGCACGGGGGCAGAAGCCGAGGACTAGCCATCTCTCAGATTGGATAAACGGCCAAACAGAAGGTAATATTTTAAATTCACACAAGTGTTGCATAGCGCATATGAAACAAGTTTTCATCATACAGGATCACACGAGCAGGTTTACTCAAATATTACATCCTTTGAACATTCGTCCGCCACAAGACGGGCACCCTTCAGGACACCCTCATAATAAATTTCGGGGGTGCGATGCTCCTTGCCCTGTGGCGGCCCTTCCTTGATCAGCTTCACGGCGTCTAGCTTGGCCCACTGCACCTTCACACGGGCGAAAGCCCGGCATGCACCTTCGATGCAGATGGACTGCTTGATGACCTCCAGCCGTGGGCAGGCATCTACAAGCCGCCTCACCAGGCCGAAGTAGCTGCTTGGAAGGGCGTCACCAGGCCACAGCCGGACTATAAGTCCCTTCATGGCCTGTTTGGCCGCCTTGTGCAGCTCGACCAGCTGCTTTAGCTGGTCGCTCAGAGGCATCGGGTGTTCGGTCCTAGTATACTGAGACCAGAACAGCTTCTCCATTGAGCTTCCCTCCTCGGCCTGGTAAAATTGTGCGGCATCCGACACGCTACGGGGCAAATCTGCGAATGCTCCTGGAGAGCTCCGAATCCGGGTAAGTAATCGGTAATTTACTTTTACATGCTTGCTCTGCATATAGAATGCCTTACCCGCCGTTATCTTCTTCATTGTGTCGATCTCCTGGAGGGCCTTTTGGGCTTCGGCCTTGGTACTTTTTGCGCCCTCAAGGGCCGCAGCAAGCACAGACTCTCACGTCTTCGAGTCAAGCTCCAACGCCTCGTGCTTCGTCACGAGAGCCTGGAGCTCTTGCTGCACCTCGCCCAGCCGAGCCTCTTGTTTTTCCCGCTCGGTGCGCTCCTTGGCCGCTTTATCTTCGTCCTTGGTTAGCGCTTGCTTCAGGGTCCCCACCTCGGTCGTGGCCCCTGGCAAATATACGATGATCCTGTCATTTTGCAATCACGACTTTTCATATATATACATATCTATAGACAGGGTATTACTTACCCTTGTTCTCCTCGAGCTGCCTCTTGGCAAGGCCGAACTCTTTCTTGGACCCCTCGAGGTCCTGCTTCAGTACGGCAACCTCCGCAGTCAGTGCGGCGGACAGCAGCAGTGAGGCCTGCATATGCGTATTGACATACTTATATTAGACTCCTGCGATATTATTTGATCCTCTGTTCGGCTTTTCTTTGTGAACATAGAACAAAGCATCAGGGGCTACTGTATATGCGGTAATATTTTTCCTATATTCTAAAAACACTTACCTCAAAGCCTGTTAGAAGGCTGGCACAGGCTTCAGTCAATCCGCTCTTGGCGGACTGAACCTTTTGGACCACCACACTCATAATAGTACGGTGCTCCTCGTCGATGGAAGCGCTGCGAAGCGCTTCCAGCAGATTGTCCGACGCCTCTGGATGGACAGAAGTCACCGGCACAGGTGTCTTGCCCCTCTTGGAAGGAGGCTGCCTGCCCGAGCCCGGAACCAGTGGAGGTTCTGGCGCGGTGTTCGGCTGAGGGCCGAACTCGGAGATCTCAGGGGCCCCGTCCCCTCGGCTCCCGGAGTCCGGAAGGTCGCCTTGAGGCACCTCCGGGACTATCTCCCCTCGACCCGGTGCCTCTTGAGACAGCACCTCGGCGTCGTCGGCGGGATGAGGGGAGGTGGCGGTCGGGATTGGATCGCTATCCATGTCCGACGAGCCCAGGGAGCCGTCCGATGATACATCGATACTGGCTCGTGGCGGCCTGCATAATTATGTTCGGCGTTAGGGAAAGCAGTGTGACAAAGGAATGCTATGAGTTAATCTGGTATCTGACTACTTACGATCTCCCCAGGGACTTGGCCCTGGGAAACCACTCGTCTTCGCCTTCGTCGGCGGCGGTGGAACTGTCCGGAAGGAGAGTCCTTCCCTTCTTGGACCCTTCGCCCCCCCAGTTGGGGCGGCCTTCCTTTTCTTATCTCCCCCAGCTGGAGGGGGAGCATCTTCTTCTTCTTCCTCGTCTTCGGGGGAGGAGTGCGCCGCAGAGTCATCGGACGGTGAGTCCGACGACGCCTGGCATCGGGAACTCTTTCGGGTTCCCTTGGCCTTCTTGGTCTTCTCCGGCACCGTATAAGGAGCCGGAGTCAGCATCTTCGCCAGAAGAGTGCTCGCTGGGCCTTCGGGCAAAGGAGCCGGACAGTCGATCTGTCCGGCCGTCTCCTGCCAGTCTTGTCAAAGGTATGGGAGTTTAGATCCCTCATGGAGTCAATCTATAAAAGATAAGTATCCTATGAAAGGTAAAGTAGCTTACCGCGCTGGCTTGGCCCTTCGCGCTGAATCCGCGATCCCCAGTAATGGGAGGGGGGACCTCGGCGCTTTTGAATAGAACCCTCCAGGCATCTTCGTGAGTTGTGTCAAAGAGCCTCTTCAGAGTTCAGTGCTGCGCCGGGTCGAACTCCCACAAGTTGAAGTCCCGTTGTTGGCACGGGAGGATCCGGCGGTGGAGCATGACCTGGACCATGTTGACGAGTTTGAGCTTCTTGTTCACCATGTTTTGAATACATGTTTGGAGTCCGGTCAGCTCTCCCGAACTACCCCAGGACATGCCCTTCTCTTTCCAGGAGGTGAGCCGCGTGGGGATGCCAGATCGGAACTCGGGGGTCACTGCCCATGCAGGGTCACGCGGCTCAGTGATGTAGAACCACCCCGATTGCCACCCCTTTATGGTTTCCACAAAGGAGCCCTCAAGCCATGTAACGTTGACGCACTCCGCCTGGCGGCCGCCCACAACCTTCGGCTTGACATTGAAGGTCTTCAGCCATAAACCGAAGTGGGGCTTGATGCGGAGGAAGGCCTCGCACACGACGATAAACGCCGAGATATTGAGGATGAAATTCGGGGCCAGATCATGGAAATCCAGGCCGTAGTAGAACATGAGTCCCCGGACGAATGGGTGGAGAGGGAATCCCAGTCCGCGGAGGAAATGGGTAAGGAACACTACCCTCTCATGGGGCCCGGGGGTGGGGATGAGCTGCCCCTCATCTGGGAGCCGGTGTGCGATGTTGTCGGGCAGGTATCCGGCTCTCCTCAACTTCTTGATGTCTCCCTCCATGACGGAGGAGACCATCCACCTGCCTCCCGCTCCGTACATGGTGGGGGAAGGTTGAGGTGGGAAGTGCGGACTTGGGCGCTAGAGCTCGAGTGTGCGAAAATGGATGAGCAAAGGAGGAGGAAGGTGTGGATGAAAAGGTGAATCCTTATCCATTTATATGGGCGGACGAAACTATGCGCCCCCCACTAGCCTGGTAAGACTCGCTTATCCCCCAAGCGTCGTAATCGATGGCGCGGTTGGGTTACCCACGCCTGTATTGATGAGAATCCCATAATAAGGGGACACGATCTCTGCTTTGACAAGACGTGTCAAAAAACTGCCTCGCGTTATGTGCGGGCTTAGTTTAAGGAAACGGTTCGAATAATCACCAGGCCATGACATAATGTCATGCTGCCAAAACAAGTCCGCAAATTAGATTTGCGAAAATATTATTCTCGCTACGGTGGTATGTGGAACTTATTTTATAGGGTCGGACACTATCCTTGTATTCAAATTCTTCCGTGGTGTATTGGGAGGAGGAACCCTCCTTGCAATGCCGAAGACAATACTGCGTGCCGGACTCATCGTCATTGAAGCCTGGTTCAGGGGCTACTGAGGGAGTCCTGGATTAGGGGGTCTCTGGACAGCCGGACTATATCCTTTGGCCAGACTGTTAGACTATGAAGATACAAGATTGAAGACTCCGTCTCGTATCCGGATGGGACTCTACTTGGCGTGGAAGGCAAGCTAGGCAATACGGATATGGATATCTCCTCCTTTGTAACCGACCTTGTGCAACCTTAACCCTCTCCGGTGTCTATATAAACCAGAGAGTTTTAGTCCGTAGGACACAACAACAACAATGACAACATACAATCATACCATAGGCTAGCTTCTAGGGTTTAGCCTCTCCGATCTCATGGTAGATCTACTCTTGTACTACCCATATCATCAATATTAATCAAGAAGGACGTAGGGTTTTACATCCATCAAGAGGGCCCGAACCTGGGTAAAACATTGTGTCCCCTGCCTCCTGTTACCATCCGGCCTAGACGCGCAGTTCAGGATCCCCTACCCGAGATCCGCTGGTTTTGACACCGACATGGCTTAAATAAATTTTCAAGATCATAATAAGAATCACCCCAATCATGATCATTGCAACAAATAGTAGTAATAGCAAAACTAGCATCCCCAAGCTTAGGGTTTTGCATATCATTAACATGATTGACATTAAGGGAATTTATAATAACATCATTGCATTCATGCTTTTCATCGAAGGAACTATAAAGTATGGGTGCAATAGCAATGATGTCATGTTTAACATAAGGAACTATATGTAACACCCCGGATGTAACTCGCCATATTTGTACTCCAACTCTTGCCATTTTCGGCTTTAAGTTATGAGATTCCCTTCGTGGTTGGGTTTTGTCTTTGTTTTGCATTTTTTTCATGTCATGCATTTCATATCATGTCATCATGTGCATCTCATTTGCATACGTGTTCGTCTCATGCATCCGAGCATTTTCCCCGTTGTCCATTTTGCAATCCGACACTACTACGTGCACCGGCGTCCCCTTTTGTCTCTTTTCATGAGCGGGTGTTAAACATTCTCGGAATGGACCGAGATTTGCCAAGCAGCCTTGGTACACCACCGGTAGACCGCCTGTCAAATTTCGTGTCATTTGGAGTCCGTTTGATGCTCCAACGGTTAACCGGGGAACCGTAAAGGCCTCGTGTGTGTTGCAGCCCAACACCCCTCCAAAGCGGCCCAATAACCCATCCAAACCTCTTCCATGTCCCCCGTCGTCGGATCACGATCGCGTGGCCGAAAACTACACCTCATTTGGACACTCCCACCTCCTTCTAGGTATAAATTTGTGCACCCCTCCTCAAATCCCGGATGAAACCCTAACTCTCCCTCTCCTCGCGCCGCTGGACGTTTCTCCCCACCGGCCGGACATGTCCGCCGCCCTCGCCGCACCACGTGTCGGCTCCTGATTCGCCAAGCCGCCGCACCCACATCGCCGGCCTCCCCATCCCGCCGCGGCTCACCGGGGCCCAGGGCAGGCCCCCGCGACCTGTTCCGCCGCCACCCCTGGGCAACCGCGCCGCCACCGCCTCCATGCCGGACGCCGGCTTCGCCGCAGCGCCTCCTCCCGACTCCAGCCGCGCCTCCCTGCGCCCGAGGTCGCCGGCGACCGCGCCCGATCCCCGGCGCCGCCACCAGACCTTCTTCCGCCGGAGCTCCGCCCCGGCCACCTTCCTCCTCGCCGCTCCGGCCGTCCACCTTCTCCGGCCACCGCAACTCCGGCGAGATCCGCCGCTGCCTCGACATCTGTGCCAGTCAAATCCTAGATCTGGAGGTCTACACTTTCCTCTAAGTCTTTTTTCTGTTAAGTTTTAAGCCCATGTTCATTCCATAATAACTCCATGACCGTAGCTCCGTTTCATGCGCATGATATATCAAAATGTTCATCATAATGTGCTCTTCATTTTGTTCCATTGTGACATGCTTGTTTGAGTCCATCTTTATGCCCAAATCGTTGATGCAAGAGTGCTATAACATGTTTGCTCCTGTTACTTAGCAGATTATGAGGATTTGTCATTTTTGTCACATTTGTTGTGTGCTTCATATGAACATAAGATCTACATGTGTTTTGGTCTATGCCATACCATCTTTACAGGGGTGTATGCCATGTATTTTTGTGATATTTGTGGTGACTAGCACAAGCATGCAAAGTAGCCTTCGTGATATTTCTGATTTCAGGGACTTAGGATTTTGCTAAGTCCTTGTTCCGCTATTATTTTTATGCCATGTAAACTAGATGCTACAGTAAAATCCATGCTTGTTTTGAGTTGCTTCAGTAAGGACGATTTTGACATATGGTTGTTCTCTATCCATCCATGCCCTTGTTTGCATGACTTAATCTTGCTCTGCTTTTGCTATAAAATGTTCCTGGCAGATTGTTTACATGTTAATCAATTTTGCCATGGTTGTTGTAGTTGATCCATGCATGATATAAACTTGTTCTTGCCATGGTTAGCTTCATGAACATGTCATCTTGATGTTTATATGCTTAGTTTGTCATGCAAGGCTTTGTGATGAGTGAATCAAGCTCGCAAAGATGCCTTCATAATTCTGTTTATGCCATGCTCAGTTTTCTGCTAAGTCTGAATTTGTTAACGAAATTTGCTATGTTTACATGGGTGCCATAATATATTCTGTGCCTTTTTGGCTCATGGTCAGTAAGGGACTTTTGTTCTATGCTTTGAGTAGATTCATGCCATGCCTTTGTTTGCTATGATATGATCCTGTAGCATGTTTTTTGCTTGCTCTAAACCTGGCTTCCTGATGTTAATTTTTGGCATGTTAATATTTTCACTGTCTGTGATGCTGATATCTTTTGCACTTTTTCCATGCTTGTTTGAACCTGTTCTATTGTGATTTAGCTATAGCTCATTGTTCATGTTTTGTCAAGCATCTTGAGTAGGTCAATGCCATGTGCTTTGTTGCTATGTTGGAGTGCAGTAGATTAGTTTCTTGTTGCATTCTAGATGGCATCGTGCTGTTAATCATAGAATTGTGCCTTTCTTGTTTTGCTTGCCATTTGCAAACCGTGCATCCGATTCCGGTGATCTTTATATCGATTTCGACCGAAATCAACTCATCTTTCTAGTGGCGTACTTGGTTTGCCAAGTTGATGCCTTGATCAATCTTTTCCTTCCAGAGCACGCATATGCATTGCATATCACGTCTCGCATATCATGCCATGTTTTGCATCATGTTGCTTACACATTGCACCGTGATTGATTGTTGGTCCTTTGCTTGTGTTCTTGCTTTGGGTAGAGCTGGGAAACGAGTACGTGATCGAGGAACCTGTTGAGCACGCTTATGAGGATCAAGCTTTCGTCAACTCTGAGAACTTTGCAGGCAAGATGACCATACCCTCGAAATCACTTCTATCTTTGCTTGCTAGTTGTTCGCTCTATTGCTATGTCGCGATACCTACCACTTGCTATATCATGCCTCCCGTATTGCCATGTCAAGCCTCTAACCCACCTTTCCTAGCAAACCATTGTTTGGCTATGTTACCGCTTTGCTCAGCCCCTCTTATAGCGTTGCTAGTTGCAGGTGAAGTTGAAGTTTGTTCCTTGTTGGAACATGGATATTGTTGGGATATCATTATTATATCTTGCTAACTTTAATGCATCTATATACTTGGTAAAAGGTGGAAGGCTCGGCCTTATGCCTGGTGTTTTGTTCCACTCTTGCCGCCCTAGTTTCCGTCATACCGGTGTTATGTTCCTTGATTTTGTGTTCCTTACGTGGTTCGGTGTTATGGGAACCCCTTGACATTTCGCCTTGCATAAAACTCCTCCAGCAAGACCCAACCTTGGTTTTACCATTTTCCACCTAAGCCTTTTTCCCTTGGGTTCCGCGGACTCAAGGGTCATCTTTATTTTAAACCCCCGGGCCAGTGCTCCTCTGATTGTTAGTCCAACTTGTCAGCCATCGGTGGCCACCAGGGGCAACTCTGGGCTCGCCTACCAGAAGTTTGGACAATCCGGTGTGCCCTGAGAATGAGATATGTGCAACTCCTATCGGGATTTGTCGGCACATTCGGGTGGCTTTGCTAGCCTTGTTTTACCATTGTCGAAATGTCTTGTAATCGGGATTCCGAGTCTGATCGGGTCTTCCTGGGAGAAGGAATATCCTTCTTTGATCGTGAGAGCTTGTGATGGGCTAAGTTGGGACACCCCTGCAGGGTTTTGAACTTTTGAAAGCCGTGCCCGCGGTTATGGGCAGATGGGAATTTGTTAATATCTGGTTGTAGAAAACCTGACACATAACTTAATTAAAATGAATCAACCGCGTGTGTAGCCGTGATGGTCTCTTTTCGCGGAGTCCGGGAAGAGAACACGATCTTGTGTTATGCTTGAACGTAAGTAGCTTCAGGATAACTTCTTGATCATTATTAGCTTCTCGACCATGCTTTGCTTCTCTTCTCGCTCTCTTTTGTGTAAGTTAGCCACCATATATGCTAGTGCTTGATGCAGCTCCACCTCACTACCCTTTCCTACCCTTAAGCTTAAATAGTCTTGATCTCGCGGGTGTGAGATTGCTGAGTCCCCGTGACTCACCGATACTTCCAAACAGATGTAGGTGTCGATGATGCTAGTGCAAGGGACGCTACTGAACTCAAGTGGGAGTTCGATGAGGATTCAGGATGTTACTATGTTTCTTTTTCGGATGATCAGTAGAGGAGCCCAGTTGGGTCGATCGGGGATCTAGCATTTGGGGTTGTCTTTCTTTATTTTGGTTCCGTAGTCGGACCTTGATTGTATTCTGGATGATGTATGATATATTTCTGTATTGTGTGAAGTGGCAATTGTAAGCCAACTCTTTATCCCTTTCTTATTCAGTACATGGGATGAGTAAAGATTACCCCTCTTGCGACATGCCTACCATGCGGTTATGCCTCTAAGTCGTGCCCCGACACGTGGGAGATATAGCCGCATCGTGGGTGTTACACTATAGAAAATTCATCTTCATAAATATTGGCATCATGGCCACAAGAATAGCAAGCATCATGTTCATCAAGGGATATTTCAATCAAATCATTGGAATCATAATTATCTATAGATTCATGCATATCATTATTTTCTTCCGAAGCAACGGTCATTCTTTCAATAAATTCTTTGACATAGACATTATGAGCATAGTTTTCATAGCAATATTTAAGTATGTCAAAAATTTCAGATTCGTAGAGAGTAATATCATATTTTTCAATCAAAGAAGCAACTTCATAAGCACCCTTAAAAGCAACAAATTCTTCAATTCATTCGATATCGTAGTAACTATAAACACCCTTTGCGTAAGATAAGATTTCAATATCATTAAACTCACATAGGTAGGGGAGGTGTTTTTTAGGGTTCTTAGAGCAACAAGTAAAATCACAAATTTCACAAAGATTCCAAGCATAACACAACAATCTATTTATTTGATTCCATAAGAGTCTCCCTTTTTCAGACAAACGGTGACGCACAAAATGAGCATGCTCATCTAAAGATTTCCCATCAACTAGGCTAGTTGGGGTATCAGCACAAGCGCATAAGGATCGAAGATGGTCTAAGTAGAACACTTTAAGTGGATCCATATGAATAGATTTTTAGCAAGCAAAAATAAGGCACATGGAAATACAAACAAGGATGCATACGGGAAGAAGGCAAACAAAAGAAGAGGCAAATAGGGAAAGAGAAGGAGGACGGAGAGAGAGGGCGAATAAAATGGCAAGGGTGAAGTGGGGGAGAGGAAAATGAGAGGCAAATGGCAAATAATGTAATGCGGGAGATAAGGGTTTGTGATGGGTACTTGGTATGTTGACTTTTGCGTAGACTCCCCGGCAACGGCGCCAGAAATCCTTCTTGCTACCTCTTGAGCACTGCGTTGGTTTTCCCTTGAAGAGGAAAGGGTGATGCAGCAAAGTAGCGTAAGTATTTCCCTCAGTTTTTGAGAACCAAGGTATCAATCCAGTAGGAGGCCACGCACGAGTCCCTCGCACCTAAACAAACAAATAAAATCCTTGCAACCAACGCAAAAAGGGGTTGTCAATCCCTTCACGACCACTTACGAAAGTGAGATCTGATAGATATGATAAGATAATATTTTTGGTATTTTTATGATAAAGATGCAAAGTAAAGAAAGCAAAATAAATGGAAAAGAAAATAGCTTGTTGATGGAAGATTAATATGATGGAAAATAGACCCGGGGGCCATAGCTTTCACTAGTGGCTTCTCTCGAGAGCATAAGTATTACGGTGGGTAAACAAATTACTGTTGAGCAATTGACAGAATTGAGCATAGTTATGAGAATATCTAGGTATGATCATGTATATAGGCATCACGTCCGAGACAAGTAGACCGACTCCTGCCTGCATCTACTACTATTACTCCACACATCGACCGCTATCCAGCGTGCATCGAGAGTATTAAGTTCAAAAGAACAGAGTAACACTTTAAGCAAGATGACATGATGTAGAGGGATAAACTCATGCAATATGAAATAAACCCCATCTTGTTATCCTCGATGGCAACAATACAATACGTGCCTTGCTGCCCCTGCTGTCACTGGGAAAGGACACCGCAAGATTGAACACAAAGCTAAGCACTTCTCCCATTGCAAAAAAGATCAATCTAGTAGGCCAAACCAAACTGATAATTCAAAGAGACTTGCAAAGATAACCAATCATACATAACAGAATTCAGAGAAGATTCAAATATTGTTCATAGATAAACTTGATCATAAACCCACAATTCATCGGTGTCAACAAACACACCGCAAAAGAAGTTACATCAAATAGATCTCCACAAGAGAGCGGGAGAACTTTGTATTGAGATCCAAAAAGAGAGAAGAAGCCATCTAGCTGATAACTATGGACCCGAAGGTCTGAAGTAAACTACTCACACTTCATCGGAGAGGCTATGGTGTTGATGTAGAAGCCCTCCGTGATCGATGCCCCCTCCGGCGGAGCTTCAGAAAAGGCCCCAAGATGGGATCTCACGGGTACAGAAGGTTGCGGCAGTGGAATTAGGGTTTTGGCTCTGTATCTGGTAGTTTGGGGGTACGTGGGTATATATAGGAGAAAGAAGTACGTCGGTGGAGCAACATGGGCCCCACGAGGGTGGAGGGCGCGCCTGGGGGGGATAGGCGCGCGCCCCTACCTCGTGCCCTCCTGGTTGCTTTCTTGACGTAGGGTCCAAGTCCTCTGGATCATGTTCGTTCTGAAAATCACGTTCCCGAAGGTTTCATTCCGTTTGGACTCCGTTTGATATTCTTTTTTGCGAAACTCTGAAATAGGAAAAAAACAGCAATTCTGGGTTGGGCCTCCGGTTAATAGGTTAGTCCCAAAAATAATATAGAAGTGTATAATAAAGCACAATAATGTCCAAAACAGGATATAATATAGCATGGAACAATGAAAAATTATAGATACGTTGGAGACGTATCAGTGTTCGGTTGTAAGTGTTTCATTCTCAAGAAAGGTGTTCGTTTGTCATAATTTGAGACTAGAGCTCATGAGGGCATATTCGTTGGTTATGCTACAAACACTCATGCTTACCGTATCCTCAACAAGTCCACCGGACTCATTGAGGAGACGTGTAACGTGGAGTTTGATGAGAATTATGGCTCCCAAGTGGAGCAAAGTGGTACTTGTTATGTAGGTGATGAAATTCCTCCCCAAGCCATAAGAAGAATGAGTGTTGGCTTTATCCTACCCATTGAGGAACCCTTGTGGCCGAAGGAGAAGGACAATGTTCCACTCAAGTGGAACCATCACCAACCCAAGACCCACACGCTTCCAAAGAACAAAGTAAAGGTCCTCAACCAAATGAACAAGATCAAGGGAAAGATCAACCTCAAGACGGTGGTGAACCACCAAGTGATGCCCAAGGTCAAGTTCCTACCACTGAGCAGGTTCAAGATAAAGATCAAGCTCAAGACCAAGAACAAGCTCAAGACGACGCTCAAGTTGATCAAGTTACCGCTCCTCAACTCTCTCTTGAGGAGGAATTGGAGCGTCGTGCCGCCAAGATTGTATCCAAGCTCACTACCAAAGATCATCTCATGAAGAATGTGCTTGGAAGCTTAAGAAAGGGGGTAAGAACTCGTAGACAATTAGCAAATTATTGTGAACATCACGCGTTTGTCTCTTGGGTTGAACCCCAAAAGGTCTATGAGGCGCTCGAGGATCCGGATTGGCTTAATGCCATGCATGAAGAATTCAACAACTTCGAGCACAACAAGGTGTGGAGATTGGTGCCAAGGCCAAAGGAGAACCATAATGTCATTGGAACCAAGTGGATATTCAAGAACAAGCAAGATTCTCATGGGGTTATCGTTCACAACAAGGCTCGTTTGGTAGCACAAGGCTACTCCCAAGTCGACGGTATCGACTACGGTGAAACCTTTGCTCCGTTGCTCGCCTTGAATCCATTCGTTTGTTGATTGCTTATGCTTCTCATCATAACTTCAAGTTGCAACAAATGGATGTGAAAAGTGCTTTTTTAATGGTCCTATTAATGAGTTTGTGTATGTCAAACAACCCCCGGGGTTTGAGGATCCCGAGTTCCCCAACCATGTGTACCGACTCGATAAGGCACTCTATGACCTTAAACAAGCCCCACGTGCATGGTATGAGCACCTTACCGAGTTGTTGCAAGATCGTGGGTTTGAAATTGGGAAAATCGACCCCACTCTTTTTACTAAGAAGGTCAAAGGGGAGTTGTTTGTATGCCAACTATATGTTGATGATATTATCTTTGGTTCTCCTAACAAAGCTTTCAATGAGGAGTTTTGCGCTCTCATGACCTCGAAGTTCAATATGTCCATGATGGGAGAGTTGAAATTCTTTCTCGGGTTCGAAATCAAACAAAGAAGAGAAGGAACCTTCATCAACCAAACCAAATACACTCAAGACATGCTCAAGAGATTCAAGCTAAGTGATGTCAAGCCGGCTTCCACTCCAATGCCCGTCGAATGCCAACTTGACATAGATCCCAATGGTAAAGTGGTGGATCAAAAGGTATATCATTCCATGATTGGCTCCTTGATTTACCTTTGTGCATCTAGACCGGATATCATGTTGAGTGTGGGAATTTGTGCATGGTTTCAAGCCGCACCTAAGGAAAGCCACTATGTGGCAGTCAAGCGAATCTTTCGATATTTAGCTCATACCCCAAACTTTGGCTTATGGTACCCAAGAGGAGCTAACTTCAACCTTGTGGGCTTTTCGGACTTGGATTGGGCGGGAGACAAAGTGGATAGGAAGTCAACTTCCGGAGGGTGCCAATTTCTTGGTTGCTCTTTGGTGAGTTGGTCTTCTAAGAAGCAAAGTTTTGTGTGCCTCTCGTCCACCGAAGCGGAGTATGTGGCCGCTGGTAGTTGTTGTGCTCAACTTCTATGGATGAGACAAACTTTAAAGGATTACGGTATCATTTGTGACAAAGTGCCTCTTTGGTGTGACAATGAAAGTTCCATCAAGATTTCTCTCAACCCGGTGCAACACTTCAAGATGAAGCATATTGAGATTCGGTATCACTTCATCCGGGATCACATTAGGCGAGGGGAGATCGAGCTCAACTATGTCAGCACTCATGATAACCTTGCAAATATTTTCACGAAGCCTTTGGATGAAGCAAGATTTCACGAGTTAAGGCATAAGCTAAATATCATTGATTTGAGCAATGTGGCTTGAACCTTTGCACACGCCACCATACTCATCGTGATGTCTTGTTTAGGTGTAGGCATGGACATAGGGGGGTGTTGTTCTCTCAATGAACTCTCTCTCCCACCATTATGCATAAATTGATCAACTCTTTCACATTAGCCATTTTTATGGTACTCGTGCTTCAAAGACGAGTTTTGGTCATGGGCCCAAGGTTAAAATCTTCGCGGTGCCATACCACTTGACTCAAACATAGGTGGCCTCGGCCACCGCCCTCTTTGTGAGAGTTGTGTGGTTTTTGTTTCTTGTCCTCCCGTGGGTGTTTTTATGCCTTAGTGTTTGCTCCCTCGCCCCTTCGTGTTTTCTTGTTGCTTGAGCTAAGACTCTTTCTGTCGTGTCTTCGAGTTTTGGCTGGGCGGTACTACTGCTGGAGGCGCGCGGTACTACCGCTGATGTACATCAAGCGGTACTACCGCCCGCCCGAGCGGTACTATCGCTGTGGGGCGGGACTAGGGGGTTATGATGCGACAGGGGGAGTTTCCTTCTCCCCCACACCCATTCACTTGACCCTCTCATCCTCTTCGTACGTCAGCGACGAACTCGTCATGGGAGGGCGCCGGTGGGCCGCCTCCTTCGGGCCGTCTTTCACCTTTTCCTCTGGTGGGATCAATCCCCACCCCTTCCTCTAGCCATGGATGTTGGTATTGCCCCCTATCCCTTTCTCTTTGCTTTTAGGTTTCAGATCTAGTCTTTAGGGGCAATAGGCTTTGCATTCATTGATTTTTTGGCCAAATCGAAGCTTGAGTAGGATGGTGAAGGCCTCTAGATTGTTTGGATTGATATTTGGTAGGCTTACTTTTGAATTTGGCATCCCGATAGTGCCGGATTTTGCCACGGCAGTAG